>NC_056454.1:31850509-32210509 GCF_018296145.1 Oncorhynchus tshawytscha
GTTAGCTAAAGTGTCTGTTTGGTCCATAGCTCCATCGTGCTCCATACTAATGTATGTCTTTGTCCTGTAGCTCCATAGTGAACCAACCAGGGGAGTCAACCCTGCGTAGGGATTTCATCCGTCTGCAGCAAGAGAACAAGGAGCGCTCAGAGGCCCTGCGCAGACAGCAGCTCTTGCAGGAGCAGCAGCTCCGGGAGCAGGAGGAGTACAAGCGCCAACTACTGGCAGAGAGGCAGAAACGCATCGAGCAGCAGAAGGAGCAGAGGAGGAGGCTGGAGGAGGTACTAAAGAGAGTGTGTGTGTCTAAGATGGTTTGTGTGTTCTCTCTCCCTGTCTAATGGTGTGTGTTTGATCCTTTTACTCTGCAGTTTGCACCCATAAATTGTGTATGTGTGCATAACGTGTTTTTGTGTGTGTGCTAAAGCAGTCAACACACTCCTCCTCACAGACGTCTCCCCCCCTCTGTTGTTTATAGTCATGTGTAGTGATTAGTGTATTTGTGTGCAGCCTTTGGCCCTCTGGGCTGTGTTTCCTAATTGGCCTTTATCTCTCTGAGGAAGACGACAGGGCTCTGTCTGTATTTTATCCTCTCTGGGAGGCTGGGTCAGAAAGACTTCTTCCTCAGTCATTAGCTACTAGAACCTGAGAGAGAGAGCTTCCGGTTGTTTTAGTCTGCAGAAAACGGCACAGGCAATTCCCTGACCCATGCCTTATATGCAGTAGTCCCCATGATATTACCATGTCTAAGTTATCTGGTTGGAACCTCTTTAAAGACACAACCTGTACAATTGAGTCAGAAAATATAACAGCCGAGTGCTCCTCCAGTGTAGAATAGTTCAAAATCACACGTTTTCCCATAGTTTCCCCCATACAGTATCCCATACACAAGGGTTAAAGTTCTCCGTCTCTTCGACGGATTTCTGTCATACGATCATTTATTGAAACATTTTGTTTGTTACATTTTTTGGGGGGATTTTCAATTGGTCAAACTCAGTTTAATACATGTACAAAAGGATCCTCTTTCCCTAAAAGAAGGTCATGAATTTTTTTTACATGAAATGGGAGTGTAACTTCGCCCCACAGACAATCGTGTGACCGACTTTTCAGTCATCGACTTGTTTCAGTCATCGACTTGTTTCAGTCATTTTTTTTGCTTTAACCTCTGCATACACTTTCCTACAGTTTCAGGGTTTTTTTCTGATTAATGAGAAAATGCATTAATGAATCATATTGTACTGTAGGGTCAGGGAATCCTCTTGGGCGAGTTGACCAAGGGGCATGAGAAATATATGGCATAGTCCATGTTTAAAGGTTAAATACGGAGACATGCTTTTTCATGATGCAGCCAGGGACTACCATAGGGTACTTAATGGAACTAGGGACCACATCTAGTGCAGGTCTTTTTCTACTTAAGTGATAATGCCAGAGAAGCCAGTGTTTGGAGGAAATATTGGCATGGGTGTTGTTAGGCCCGGGCCAATATATCCTCCAAACACCGGCTTCGAGGGAATTATCACTTTTATACAACAGGTTACCAACATATTCAAATAATGTTTGACATCTTTTCATTAAAAACATTCGTTTGATCAATTTATTCATACTTTTTCATCCTTCCAGAAGATATAACCCCGACACAAATCTAGGGTTGCTAGAGACGCGTTCCTGTCATTGTCTTTTTGTTCTCGATTTATGGACGCGACCCAGTCGTTCGTTGTAAACGTTTCATTGCCGTACTGGCTGGCAACGTTCTTATCCCTTGCTTACTAGCTAGCCAACTACAGCTAACTTACAGTTGTGTCAAAAAGTGCAGCCTGAATAACAGCAAAGTAGCTATATTTGCATTTGTTTAAGCTGTTTTCTCGTGACATTTATTTGGATACATCCATAACAATAAGCTGATGAGGCGCGACTTTGCCTGGCATAGAAAATGTACTCACTCGTCAGAACACTGTTGTTCAGAGGAGCTAGCCAACAACATAGCTACAGTAACACAATCACTTCAATCTGAAGCTGGAAAGACTGCAAATTAGCTGGCTGGGTTGATGAGACAGTGGATTACGCAGTCAGATGGAACAGAGTAAATAGGCATTTTGACGTCATAGATTTAGCCAGTGGTAACTTGTGGAATAGACACCGGCTGGAATGCTGTTTTAACCAATCAGCATTCAAGATTAGACCCACCCATTTTATAATGGTGTAGAGCTACTTACTGTATTCATAGAGATGGCTGCAATAAATCAACACTATTTAACCAACTGAGAAGCCTGCCAGTATTACTGAAGTGGTGATGGTAAGCTTACAGGTAAAACATGGTACATACGTAGTGTAGTCCACCAACCATGAACCCTGGGAAGTGAGACTAGCATCTCACATGCTCACAATAAGAAATGGCTAGCTTATCTCATAAAGGCCAGATATGGTGACCAGAAACAAGAGAGCTAGCTAGCTCGGAGTGTTAATGCATAGTGATGTCTGCTCCTGACGCCTGCTCTGTCGCCCCCTATGGTCATCCACAGCAACAACGTCGTGAGCGGGAGATGAGGAGGCAGCAGGAGCGCGAGCAGCGTCGCCGGGAGCAGGATGACAAGAGGCGTATGGAAGAGGTTGAACGCCGGCGTAAAGAGGAGGAGGAGCGCAGGAGGGCTGAGGAGGAGAAAAGGAGGGCTGACCGGGAGCAGGTAGGAGAACTCTCTATCAACAACAGTTTCTTTCATGATACTTGTAGTCTACCCCTGACACTTGCTGTGTGTGTGGTTTGATTGACAGGAGTACATCCGTCGCCAGCTGGAGGAGGAGCAGAGGCACCTGGAGATCCTGCAGCAGCAGCTGCTCCATGAACAGGCCATGCTACTGGTGAGACCGAACTCTGTAAGCCTATCTATCTTCTTCTATCCATCTGTATATCTCCCATTATCCATCTGTTCTTTTAGATTTTTATACAGTACCAGTCAAAAGTTTAGATAAACTCTTGAATGAGTAGGTGTTTCTTAATTTGACTATTTTCTACATTGTAGAATAATAGTGAATACATCACAACTATGAAATAACACATATGGAATCATGTAATAACTAAAAAAGTGTTAAACAATATATATTTATATTTGAGATTCTTCAAAGTAGCCTCGATGACAGCTTTGCACACGCTTGGCAGTCTGTCAAACAGCTTCACCTGGAATGCTTTTCCAACACTCTTGAAGGAGTTCCCACATATGCTGAGCACTTGTTGGCTGTTTTTCCTTCACTCTGTGGTCCAACTCATCCCAAACCATCTCAATTGGGTTGAGGTCAGGTGATTGTGGAGGCCAGGTCATCTTATGCAGTACACCATCACTCTCCTTCTTGGTCAAATAGCCCTTACACCGCCTGGAGGTGTGTTGGGTCATTGTCCTGTTGAACAACAAAATATAGTCCCACTAAGCCCAAACCAGATGGGATGGCGTATTACTGCAGGATGCTATGGTAGCCATGCTGGTTAAGTGTGCCTTGAATTCTAAATAAATCAGTGTCACCAGCAAAGCACCCCACACCATTACACCACCTCCGCCATGCTTCACAGTGTGAACCACACTTGCAGAAATAATCCGTTCACCTACTCTGCGTCTCACAAAGACACAGCGATTGGAACCAAAAATCTCAAATTTGGACTGATCATTCCAAAGGACAGATTTCCACCAGTCTAATGTCCATTGCTCGTGTTTCTTGGCCCAAGCAAGTCTCCTCTTATTGCTGTAAATTATTTGGAAATTCCCCAAATAACTTTTAACAAGGCACACCTGTTAATTGAAATGCATTCCAGGTGACTACCTCATGAAGATGGTTGAGAGAATGCCAAGAGTGTGCAAAACTGTCATCAAGGCAAAGGGTGGCTACTTTGAAGAATCTGTTTTGTTTTACCACTTTTTTGGTTACTATTGATTACTATATGATTCCATATGTGTTATTTCATATTTTTGATGTCTTCACTATTATGCTACAGTGTAGAAAACCCTTGAATGAGTAGGTGTGTCCAAACTTTGGACTGTTACTGTATATCTCCCATTATCCATCTGTTATTCTAGCTTTTTAAGTCAGTGGTTTGCAGTCTATGGGTTTTGTTCTGTAGTAGGGTGTTGCAAAATGGGTTTATTGTCACACCCTACTCTTAATATCTAGTTAGAGTATATCACAGTATATCTAAATGGAGCCAACTATTGAGGTTGGAATTATTCATTCTCTGGGCAGAGTTGGGAAGCCAGAATGTTTATTACATTCCTTAATTGAGGATGTCACCAGGATGTGGGAGTGTCCTACCAACAGGAAGATAAGGTTTTCATTGTTTCTCTACCAATGTTCCTAACTCTGCTGAGATGGTGTGTTGTTAGCGGATCTGCGTGGCAGCGTGTTAACACTGTATGTTGTTGAAGGCCTCTGTTCCTCCAGGGGTTTGACGAGGACATTAGATAATGTGAGGATATGATCACCGACATCCTTTCAACTTCAAACCACCATTGCTTGTCATCATTTCTCTCTCTCAACCAATGTCTTACTGTCTCCCTCATGTCTTCTTACGCATCATCAGCTTTTAGCTCAGTCATTTTTACTTTTTTACATTTTAAACCAATATTTGGCCTATATTGTAATAGTAAACATTTTCGAAGCATTTAAACACTTAGGATAATTGGGTCCCAGTGAAAATACAAACCCACTCAACATTTCCCTCATTACATGGATACAGCTTGTACCATAAAGACACCAGCCCTTATTTATACAGAACTACTTCAAATAGAACAGCACACACAGTGCTTCAATGGGGTGGCCAAGTTTAGATGATGATGCACCACCACACCTCCCTGCACTCAGTAGAACAAGTGTTGGGAGCTGGAGTAGCAGCGAAAGGCCATGAAGCAGCTATAGCAGGAGCAGACCTACCTACTGCAGCCAGCCACCAACAGGTCTCAGTATCCACAACTACTATTGATCCAGGAGAGGACCATGTCCCCACAGCAACTGACCCAAGAGAGGACCATGTCCCCACAACAACTATTGATCCAAGAGAGGACCGTGTCCCCACAATAACTATTGATCCAAGAGAGGACAAATTCCCCATAACAACTATTGAACCAAGAGATGACAAATTCCCCATAACAACTATTGATCCAAGAGAGGACCATGTCCCCATAGCTGTTTATCCAGGAGAGGACCAAGTCCCCACAGCAACTGACCCCTGACCCCAAAGGCCCCCCATGCCTGGGCCAATTGGAGAGGTGAACCCAAGCTTCATTGCCACGACGCTACTGTCGATTGCTGCTTTTGCTTGTGCTGCTGCTGTAGTCATAAACTGCTGTATGGTGTGCATTTTTATGTGGGGTCTGTGGCTTGATTTCTGGTGTGAGGTACTTTCACTGTAGTGGTCATGTTACTATTCCTGCTCAGGATGAGGCCTCTATAGAAACTACAGATACAGCCCTGGGAAAATGCATGTCCAAGCTACCTACCCATATCCTTTCTACATTCAGATGGCAATATATTAGCGTTTCACCAATCTGTCCAATCAAGTGTACATGGAAGTGTCCTTGTTTGGGTTTTGTTGTCAAATGGAGACCCCTGTTCTCAGATGGAAATACAGCACCTTGGAAAAACGAAAACTCTTCTTTATATTTGTCTCTTCTCCAAACTAAATTATTGTGAACATAAAACATTAAACGCCCAGTGCAGTCAAAAACGTGATTGTCCTGTATTTTATATATTTCCACACTGGTTGGAATAATACTGTGAAATTGTAAAAATGATGATAATGCCCTTTAGTATAACAGGTCATTCAAAAGACCACCTGAAATGTCTTACTACTGACCCTCTCACTGCTGCTGTGGCTCGATCCTCTTTGTAATGATGATGGTTAATGACTTTGTCCCTCTCTCTCTTTCCCTCCAGGCTGATGAGAGGTACCGTAAGAACATCCAAGGTTCTCCTCAGGCCGCCCAGGTTAAGGTTCAGCCCCCGGTTCCTCCCCGCGCCGCCGAGACCATCGCCAATGGAAACACCCCCATTGCTGTCCAGCCTGCCATGCAAAGGCCCATGGAACCCCAGGTAACCACAACAACCAAGATGGCCGATCGCCAGTTGCTTATTCCTCCTCTCGTTACTCTTCCCTTTTCCGTAGCTCTACTTTTTCCAATCACTTCTTCCTTCCATGGAAGTTCTAACAGGGTGGTCTCTCTCTCGCTCTCTCTCCGGGTTGTGTATCTGCAGTAGTGGTGTCTTACTAGCTACCGTAGATTTTTGTTCTTGTGTTTACTATCTCTTCCCCCTCGCTAACTCTCTTCTAGCCTCTGTTCTAGCTGAATTCTTTCACAGTGTGGAGAAATGTGGGTGTTGTTCTCTGTCCCTTACTGATGACATAGTTGACCTTTTTTAGTCCCTTAATAGGTAACTCCATCGTCTTTGATACTTCCCTGGGTGACAGCCTATCCTCCACCACTGTGTTATTACGAGGTCCAAGCTGCTTGCTTCTATTCTGGCCACTCATTGCTCAATATCAGCTTTACCCACTCGCTCTACCTCTGACTGCTTCCTCTATTGTGTGAGTGTGTGTGTGTGTACATTGCCAGGTTGGTGACTCCTTTTATAAAGGTAGAGCTGTTACATGTAAATCTTGACTGTGTGCTAAACAACACAAACACATCCATAATTTGTCTTTCTGATTTCACAGTGACTCATTATATTACTAATATCATCTGCTCAGAGACTCGACCAACCCAGCGTGAATACAGTCATTAATGTCACAGGGCACCATTCAGGGAAACATTCTGTTTTTGGACAATGTCATGGTAATTAGATGTAACAGTGTGGAATTTGGTGATGATGATGATGTAATTGATTGCTAAATGATTTAGCAGAGCCATTAAATGCATTAGTCACTTTTCTCTCGTTAGTGACACGTCATTAGAGACAGATATGAGGCGTGTTGGGCTTGTTACAGAAAAGTCATTTGTTGAGTGATAAATGTTTTTGGTGTTTCCTGTCTGAGCGCTTCTCAGTGCATATTTGAAATCAATTGGAAAGGGAATAAATTGAGTTATAAACCTAGTATGACTATGTCCCTATTGGATTCATCTCCTCTTAGTTACTTGTACCAGAAAAAGTATCCTTGAATGTGCACATGCCTTTATTTGAGTGTTTGTGTCTAACTGTCTATGCATGATGCTACAGTAGCTGATCTGTGTATGCCTTGTTTATGTGATCCATGCTCATTCTCACAACTGGTGTTGGGACTGAAGTGTCATGAGCATCAAAACGGGTGGAGCAGTCATTGGCTGTCTGTGATATGAAACAATCAAATGGTTCATCTGACTTCCTAAGACTTCCCATTGGTCTCAAGACAACTCCGCCCATTGTGATGCTTCCTGAAGCTTCAGTATCCTATCACTGTCTGCTGCTTGGGTTTGTGGTCTTGTTCTCTTGTCTCCCTCCTCCTCCCCCAAACCTCCCCACTCCTCCCAATGTGTCCTCCCCCTCTGACACCACCCGTCTGTCTCTGTCTTTGGAAGGTCCAGTGGTCCCACCTGGCCACTCCCCCCGTCGTCTCATGCTCCCATTCCTTCAGTGAGCCCATCGTCCCTAGCTTTGCACACCTCCACCTGTGCTCTCAGGAGCAACACCATCACCCTGCACCATCATCACCCGCACGCACTGACCCGCAGTCCTACCCCCAGCCCAAGGCCCTGCCCCTTGACAAGGCCCCCACAGACGACACCCCTCCCAGGGTAAGATAGGCTCATCCTCTGGCAAAGTCAGGTAAACTGGTAGTCATTAGACGGCTTTGCTAGGAAGTCTGAACTGTAGACCAGTATACTAGTAGTCACTAGATGCTGGATAGGACAACATTGGAGTGAGTGAGCAGAGTGATATTTGTCTTAGTAACAGTTCTACGATGGATCGACCTCCTCCTCACCCTAGACTGCTGAGAGGATTCAAAGAGAGCAGAACGTTATGAAAGGATTAGAGGCTCGTTCTCTATTCCCCCTCTGTCTCTCCTCTCAGAACCCTCCCTCGTTCAGCCTCCCAGCAGACTCCATAGCAGACTGATGTAAAAATACTAGAGAAAGAAAGCTGCAGCAGCAATCACTTGACAGCTGAGTGCTTTTGCATCTCAGCATATTAGAGATGCTCCCAAATCAATGGGACGCTGGAGGCTGTCACAAATAAAGTGTAGGATTCGGACTGTTAGAAACGTTCTCCAAGGAAAATATTCCTCATGTTGAAATCGTGACCTTTTTTTTGCTCTCCATCTGCACAAATTAGAGGTGGTATTATTGTCCTCTCTTCACATAGGGCCTAACTATCAAACATCACTTCCTCTTCTTTGGTGAGGTATGAGTATGCCATTTCCTGTTCTGCCCCCTCCTTCCTGTGTAAGCCTTTGGTAGTGTCTCATATCAATGTCAGTGTTAGTTAGCGTTCCATCTGAATGGAGTGGCTTTGTTCCGCCCTGCTTTGCTTTGGATGCTGCCCCCTGTTCCTTCTTAAGCTGTTCTCCCTCCTGTCCCCTGGAAACTACTAAAGAGAAATGCTGAAATCTATAATATAACTTTAAAGCTGTTTTTGTGTTAAGCCACCCCACTGAAAGAGAGTTAGGTCTGACACAGCAAAAGACAGCATTATATCCACACGCTTCCCTTATCAACCCCTGTGTGGGCGCGCAGCTACCCGGGACTGCCGCGCAGAAGAAATATTAGCGCGCGCAGAGAAGCACATCGACAGCACTAGGATTCTATTGCATGGCTCTACACAAACCTGTGCACCATAACCAATCAGAGCTGCAGTAGGCCGATATGCAAAAATACTATTGCCATATATGGATCTGTGCCATTCACTTTTAACTGGACTGTTTTTACAGCATGGGCGGTTGTGAGTAGATGTGTAGCGACATGTGCACATTTTTACATTTGTTCATATCCTTAGTGTGTTATTAGCCCAGTTATAGATCATTTGTTCATATACTTAGTGGGTTATTAGCCCAGTTATAGATCATTTGTTCATATACTTAGTGAGTTATTAGCCCAGTTATAGATCATTTGTTCATATCCTTAGTGAGTTATTAGCCCAGTTATAGATCATTTGTAGTCAGCAATGCGGGAGTGATTACTTCCTACAAGAGCACAAAACGTGTGCATTTCTAGACGTCTTTGAAAAGCAAGTTAGCTAAAGCTCAATTTTCTGTCTTAAAGGGGGCAGTGTTGTATTTTGAGACAGGCCTGAATAAGCTAAGTAGCCAATAGACAGAGGGTAGCATAATTTGTCTGATTCTCTGAAATAATGTTATGGGATTAATTGTGAGTTTTATTTAGTAAAATGGTTTCTTGCATCAAACAACACAACAACATTTTCAGTCACCTCCTTGTCTGAAGGACAATAATGTCAAGCCCTGCATGTTTTTTCAAAGGTCTCATGGAATGTAGGCCTACATTGAACACCACACATTGGCTGCTACTGTAGGCTGTATGATAGAACAGCAATTTCCATGTAAAAAATGTTATGGGATACATTGTCTCCATTGTTTTTAATGGTAAGCCACTCTGTGGTAGGCCTACATTATGATCAAATAGCCACAGTAGCCTACTTGACCACTGTTAAAATGAACTTAAAGCAGGTACAGCCTTAGTGTTCACAGTAAAAGCACACACAGAATTTTCTACGCTCAGCAGACCTGAAATTTGCTCAGTGATGAAAAACATTTGAGGGAAGATTGGTGTGGATATAATGCTGTCTTTTGCTGTGTCAGACCGAACTCACTTTCAGTGGTTTGGCTTTACGCAGTGTGAGTATGCAGGGACATAGTTTGGGGACTTTCTAGGGACATCTTAACAGTGTGTGTCTAGCTTTTGTGCTCCTGGCACCCCTATGTCACACACTCTTGTACACATACACCCTCCGAGAGTGTGTGTGTATGTGCCCGTAGAGTGTGTTTGTGAGCAGGCATCTGTATGTGTGGAAGGTTCCTGTGAGGACAACGTCCAGGTCTCCAGTACTGTCACGCAGGGACTCTCCTCTACATGGCAACTCCAATGCCACGCCTAACAACCCGGCGGGCCAGAGGAACGCCTGCAGGTACCTTTTCACATCCCTCCATTTATCTTTTTCTCTGTCTCGTTTTCTTTTTCTCTCTTTCGATCGATCCTTTTTGCTTTATTTTGTTGTCGCTCTGTCCGTCTCCCCCTCCGTCTATCCCTCTGTTCACCACTCCACCATCTCCACTTCTATTCGGGTTGTTAGTACTGGGCGGCAGGGAGTCTAGTAGTTAAGAGCTTTAGGCCAGTAACTAAGTGGTCGCTGGTTCGAATCCCTGAGCGGGCCCCGGTGTAATAATCTTCTGTTCTGCCCTTGAGCAAGGCAGTTAACCCCCAACAACTGCTCCCCAGGTGATGATCATGTGGATGTTGATTAAGGCATCCCCCCACACCTCTCTTATTCAGGGAGGTTGGGTTAAATGCAGAAGAAGTTGAATACATTCAATGTGCAACTGACTAGGTATCCCCTTTCTCTAATGTAAAACCTCTACACTGTGTGTCTATCTGTTCCCTGTAGAGCCCTCTTCTCAATGTGTGGATACTAGGTTGGATTTATGTAACATTACTTACTCTTCTGCCATGCGTTACATATCCTTGTCTCCTATGTGTGTGTGCACTGTCACACACACTCTTCCCTTCTTAGCATATCTCTATAATGCTGAGCGTCATCTCCTTTGAGACTGTGCATGTCTGTGTCTATGGAAATGTATGTGTGTTTCTTTATGGGTCTGTCTATTAATATATCCTATATGTATTTGTATACATGTCTATATGTAAAGAATGTGTGTGTATGTAAAGTATTAGATAGGTACACCCATCTAGTATTGGGTTGGACCCCCCTTTGCCCCCAGAACAGTCTGAATTCTTCGGGGCATGGAAACATTGCTCAATTGGTATCAAGGGACCTAACGTGTGCCAAGAAAACATTGCCCACACCAATGACACCAGCCAATACCGTTGACACCTGTCAGGATGGGGCCATGTTCTCCTGACTATCATCAGCATGACTCAACAGGAACCAGGATTTGTTGGACCAGGCAATGTTTTTCCACTCCTCAAGTGTTGAGTGTTTGTGATCGCATGCCCACTGGAGTCACTTCTTCTTGTTTTTAGCTGATAGGAGTGAACCCAGTGTGGTCGTCTGCTGCAATAGCCCATCCATGACAAAGACTGATGAGTTGTGCGTTCCGAGATGATGTTCTGCATACCACTATTGTACTGCGCCGTTATTTGCCTGTTTGTGGCCCACCTGTTAGATTGCATGACTGCCATTCTCCTTCGACCTCTCAACAAGCTGTTTTCATCTGTTTTCATGAACCATTTTTGTGAACGGGATGGTGTAGCTAATAAACTGACCACTGAGTGTATGTAAAGTACTGTGTGTGTATGTAAAGTATGTGTGTCTATACAGTATGTAAAATATGTATGTCTGTAAAGTATTTGTCTATACAGTATGTAAAGGTTGTAGGTCTATATGTAACGGTTGTGTGTCTATACAGTATGTAAAGTTGTGTGTGTATGTGTAAAGGTTGTGTGTCTATACTATAACAACCCCTCTCTGTTTCTCTCCACAGTGCTGCAGCAGAGCCGCGTCTGCTGTGGGAGCGGGTGGAGAAACTGGTTCCCAGGCCAACGAGTGGCAGTGGTAGTACTTGCAGCTCCTCCGGCTCCAGTAACTCCAGCTCCCAGCCCAGCTCTCACAGTGGCTCAGGGGAGAGGTTCAGAGCCCGCTGTGAGTCTGATATTGCCCTGATACACACATGCATTCATAGTCTCACGCATAGTTTCCTACATGCACAATCTCAAGACACACACACACACACACATAATTACTCTTTACAAAGTACTCAGATTTACAATTAAATTCTTGGCACAATTCTCCACATAGCTCTTTAATTTACTGACCGGTATCCCCCACTGTCCCCCTCTCAGCCTCATCAAAGTCTGAGGGTTCTCCCCTTCAGCATCCAGAGCATGCTGGGAAAAAACCTGAGGAGAGGAAGGAGTCTGTCAGAACTAACCGACTGGCGGTGAGACCTTAACCCCATGAAACTAGTGGTCTACCTAGTGTACTAACTAGTGTTGAACTACACTAAGTGTTGTGACACTTCAGAAAGCGGTGAAATTACGTTTTGAGTGGGAATTATGGTTTTACAATAATCTGACATAGTTCTTTGTGTGTGTGTTTGTTTCGCCCTCTGCGCTGTGGATTACCGGTACTTGTGAATTCTGTAGGGGGAAGTGGTAAGCTAGAATGAAATGGGGTGGGTATTTGTACTGAAGATCTCATTGGCTGAAGGGTTCTGTACTAATGGCTTGCCTCTCTCCTGATTGGTGCTATTTTACTCATGTTCCTTTTAACCTCAATCTCCTCCCCTCATACTTGTTATTTCTTTCTATTGGATCATTCAATCACTCACATACTTGCAGCCCCTTCCTTCCTTGTATGCTTGGTTCTGGTCACTTGATGGACTCACTAACCTCTTCTAGCCTTGTGGACACATTGGCAGTATGGCAGCAGTGTATGTACTTACTCATCTCTACTCATCTCTTCTCTCATATCCTATTGGCTTTGCTACTCACCGGCCGGCTCTTCATTGGCTGGCGCACCTGTGACCTCTCTTCTTCCCCCAGCAGCTTCCTGCAGCCTGTCTCCTGCATTTAACCCTGCGAGTGACCTGGTAACACATCCACAACCCGGAAAGAGAGCTAAAAAAGAGAGGGAGAGCAAGACTGAAAGAAAGACAGAGAAAGGGATGGAAGCATAGTTTGACCTCTGACCCCCCCCCTCTGACCCCCAGGACCTGACCGCGCTGGCCAAAGAGCTTCGTGTGGTGGAGGACGTGCAACGCCCTCACAAGGTGACAGACTACTCCTCATCTAGTGAGGAGTCGGGGACCACGGATGAGGATGAGGATGATGAAGAGGTAGACCAGGAGGGAGGAGAGGAGTCTACCTCAGGACCAGAGGACTCTCACGCTGTGTATGTAGAGGAGGACAACTGAACCCTAACCCCTAACCCTTCTCACAATGAGTACAGTTACATGCACACAATAATACAATTGTTGTGAATAGTCAGATTAATATAATAGGTTGATTTAAACGTTAACATTCTTTGCAAGAATAACGATTTCCCTAATAATCCTGTTTACATGGACACATCTGAAATCAGGCTACCCGATGGGATAAATGCCCAAAATCACCAATCTACCACAGCGACCATATTATTTTTGGGACAACTATTTGATTCTTAGATCGGACATATTAAAGTGTGTATGTGAAAACTATTTCTAAGATGCATACTTTGTTTTTCCAAACTCATTTCACTCGCGCAAAAGAAGGAAGGTTGCGCTACTCTTGCTAGCACATGCACAGATCAACTGCACAGCTGGAACTCTAAGGCATTTACATGTCCTAATAATTAGAAAGACTGCTCAGAAAACGAGGTGTTTAATCGTTGTATGCTTACTTCGATTATGACCTTACGCTGATTGAAAATGAGCAGTTTGGTGTTTACTTGACTATTGCCATACTCAGCCTAGTGCCATAATCAGTTTAAAATCTAATTATTAGTGTGCATTTAAACATACTCAATGACATCATATTGCGATGACATTTGAGCTTGTGATTGCAGTGAAGGAAAAGTCCGGTCATTATAACTAGGACTGGGAATTGCCAGGGACCTCAAGATACGATAATATCACCATACTTCGGTGCCAATATGATGTGTATTAGGATTATTTGTGTATTGTGATTCGATGGTCTAAACCATACGTCTGCTGCAGAGAGACAAGAGAGAGCCTTGAGAAAACGAGCTTTGATCAGTCATGGAAATAAAAGTGCTGAAAACGAATTGGCTCCCAACATAAAAAGAAGATGGAGAACAAGCTAGGAAGGAAAAATACTGGAGTTTTGGTGCAGGAACAGAAAACTAGTGCAAAAATAATATTGCCATATTGTGAAAACAATACCATATATCATCCAAAATAATTTCCCGATATGAAACTGTATTGATTTTTTCCCCCAGCACTAACCATCTTCCTGGTTCTCTGTTTATTCGACCTACTCCACCAGCTCCTCCAGACTAAGCAACGGAGAGATGGAATCGGTGAAGACCTTGATCGTTCACGTCGAGGGCGAGAGTGACTCTAAAACCACACCCTGTAAAGATGACACTCTGATCGTCAGACAGGTAAGGCCAACACCCAGGCCATGCCGTCCACCTCTCTTATAACAACATATCAGTCACACACTGTAAACCTTTTAGTTATTTTATTGTGGTATTTAATTTACTAATTTGTCCCCCTATATTTTACCCACTGTGTTTGATATTGTGTTGGACCTCATCTTATTTGTTCTGTCATTGTTTACTTTGTGTTGCTGGTGAAGGGGTTTGGGTTGGAGTGGAAAGGGGTCAGTTAGCCTGGAGAAATGGACCTACTCCAAGTATTAACCACCCGCTCCCCCATTAGATGACAGTATAAAGGCTAGATGGTAGTCCTGCAACAGATTGAACATCATACAATGGCTCCACTAAAGTCATAGAAATCATTTATTAATAAATGTAAACAAAATTATTACACTTTTGGTGTCTGTTGTTGACCATTTTCTTTTACTTAATCCTCAATTGAATGTGTCTGAAGTCTCTTACAGTAGTAGACTGTAGCTTCAGTAGACTACTTTACTAGACTACTTTACTAGACTACTTTAGTAGACTAGTCTTCCCTTAACACAATAGCCAATAGAATCCCTCCACCGCAGAGAAAGAAATCTAGACCCAAAGTGTGCCCCTGTTCTTACTTCCAGAGTACAGGTGACAACAAAAAGCGACCTGCCCCCAGCCCTGGTCATGGCCCTGTCCCTGGGTTTAACACTAGCCCCAGGCTGATTCGCCCTGCCCTCCAAGGCCACCCTGGTCTCCAAGGCCACCAGGAGAAAAATGGCTTTGTGGGCCGCATTCACCTCCTGCCTGACCTGATCCAGCAGAGCCACCACTCCCCCTCCTCCTCTGCCTCCTCCTCTCCCTCCTCCTCCAGCATGACGAGCCCCACCATGTCCATGTCCCCCCAGAGCCCCCTGGACAAGCTCAGCATACTCCTGGAGGTATGTCCCTCAGCCCCCCTCTGACCCCTGGTCCTCCTTCAGGCCTGGGTCTGCAAGGAGCACCCTCTGCTGGTTGCATCTGCTCTCTCTCTGGCCACCTAGTGGTGCTCTTTATTGTTTCCTTTTTCTGAGTGCGACGACTAATCTAGTTTCCTCCAAGCTCTGTAGGTAAGGTGGTGTGGTGATGGATCATTTTTGTTGCTCCCACTGAAAAAATATTTTTTTGACAAGTTTCTGGTATTTGACATATTTTTTTTCTTTTTGAGACTATATTAGGTTGCACTGGCTTACATGTTCTTGGAGGCCCATTACAGGTATTCCTTTAGCCCTAAGACCTCGATCTCTGATTATTATTTGTTTGTTTTAATCAGTCAGATCGTTAAAGACATATTCCAGAAACCCTCAAGACTAGGCTACAACGTAGCATATTTCATGAATAAGCACTGGCAATTGCTTTACCATAAAAAGCCATTCCTTTAAATATATTTTTGTTCCTCAGCTTTTGTTTTTACCTGAACATTCCATCTGTTTTACTTTTACCCACCATAGAATCCTCTTGTTTTTGCCTTGTTCACTTTACTTCAAAGTGTGATTTTGTGAAATTCTCCCTATGCCTGATAGCTGCATGCTCCTAACATCTGCCTCAATTTCTTGCTTCCATCTTTTAACATTTCTCTTTGGTAGTCTTTGAACTTTATGATGAACTTATACAGTGTCTTCGGAAAGTATTCAGACCCGTTGACTTTTTCCTCATTCTTCTACGTTACAACCTTATTCTAAAATGGATTAAACTAAATTTAAAAAATCCTCAGCAATATACACACAATACCACATAATGACATACTGAAAACAGGTTTTTAGAAATTGTATTTATTTATATAAGTATTCAGCCCCTTTGCTATGAGATGCAAAATTGAGCTCAGGTGCATCCTGTTTCCAAGGATCATCCTTGAGATGTTTCTACAACTTGATTCGAGTCTGTCTGTGGTAAATTCAATTGATTGAACATGATTTGGAAAGGCACACACCTGTCTATATAAGGTCCCACAGTTGACCGTGCATGTCAGAGCAAAAACCAAACCATAAGGTCAAAGGAATTGTCTGTAGAGCTCCGAGACAGGATTATGTCAAGGCACAGATCTGGGAAAGGGTACCAAAAAATGTCTGCAGCATTGAAGGACCCCAAGAACACAGTGGCCTCCAACATTCTTAAATGGAAGAGGTTTGGAACTACCAAGACTCTTCTTAGAGCTGGCCTAGAGCTGGCTGTCCGGCCAAATTGAGCAATCGGGGGAGAAGGGCCTTTGTCAGGGAGGTGACCAACAACCCAATGGTCACTCTGACAGGGCTTTAGAGTTCCTCTGTAGAGATAGGAGAACCTTCCAAAATGACAACCATCTCTGCAGCACTCCATCAATCAAGCCTTTATGGTAGAGTGGTTAGGCAGAATCCACTCCTCAGTAAAATGCACATGACAGCCCGCTTGGAGTTTGCCAAAAGACACCTAATGACTCTCAGACCATGACAAACAAGATTCTCTGGTTTGCTGAAAACAAGATTGAACTCTTTGGCCTGCATGCCAAGCGTCACATCTGGAGGAAACCTGTCACCATCCCTACGGTGAAGCATGGTGGTGGCAGCATCATGCTGTGGGGATGTTTTTCAGCATCGGGGACTAGGAGGCTAGTCAAGATTAAGGCAAATATGAACGGAGCAAAGTACAGAGAGATCCTTGATGAAAACCTGCTCCAGAGAGCTCAGGACCTCAGACTGGGGCGAAGGTTCGTCTTCCAACAGGACAATGACCCTAAGCACACAGCCAAGACAACACAGGAGTCGCTTCGGGACAAGTGTCTGAATGTCTGAGTGGCCCAGCCAGAGCCCGGACTTGAACCCGATCAAACATCTCTGAAGAGACCTGAAAATAGCTGTGCAGCAACACTCCTCATCCAACCTGAGAGTTTGAGAGGATCTGCAGAGAAGAATGGGAAAATGTATTAAATGGTTTTTTACCCTCATCAAATCTACACACAATACCCCGTCATGATAAAGCAAAAACAGGTTTTTAGAAGTGAAATACAGGTGTGCCAAGCTTGTAACGTCATACCCAAGAAGACAGAAGAAGACACAATCGCTGCCAAAGGTTTTTTTAATACATTTGCTAACACTTCTAAAAACCTGTTTTTGCTTTATCATGACGGGGTATTGTGTGTAGATTTGATGAGGGTAAAAAACCATTTAATACATTTTAGAATAAGGCTGTAACATAACAAAATGTGGAAAAAGTCAAGGAGTCTGATTACTTTCCAAAGGCACTGTATATTTCATATTGCACACGCTGCTGCCATTGTTGTCTTGGTCTATGAGTTGGCAGGTAAGTCAATGTCATAATGGTAGAAATACATGTGATTCTATGTATCCTCATTGTTGTTCTATTCTCCTACTCCTCTAGAGTCATTCTGTCAGCAACACAATGCAGAAACACAAGTCCTCCTCCTCCTTCACTCCTTTTATCGATCCACGCCTCCTCCAGGTCTCTACATCCGGCGCAGCTCTCAACAACCTGGGTAAACCCATTCTCCCAGCCCCCTTATTGGATGACAAGTCCCCTTCAGTAGTATCTGAGTGGTTCCCTCCAGTGTCAATCAACCTGGTGTTAGATTCTGAGGCAACACCAGAGAACACCTGTTTACAACTGACAAAAGTTATATAAATGTATACTAAATATAACTGAATCTATATGATAGTAAAACATAATCTGCTTGTATTTACACTCAATCCCTTCCTTGTCCTCTGCAGCTTTTGGGAACGATGCCAGGCTGGCGGAGGCACTGAGGGCGGACCCGTCACGTAAAGGCTCCGTGGTCAATGTGAACCCTGTCAACACACGGCCGCAGAGTGACACCCCAGAGATCCGCAAGTACAAGAAGAGGTTCAACTCTGAGATCCTGTGTGCTGCGCTCTGGGGTGAGTTGTCACAATTATCTCTGCTATGTAGTTATCTCAGTCATTTCAGTCTTCGCCACAGGTGGCAGCAAACTAAAGGTGAAAGTGTTTGTAGGAGTGAACCTGCTGGTGGGGACAGAGAGTGGTCTGATGCTGCTGGATCGTAGCGGTCAGGGGAAGGTGTATCCCCTCATCAGCCGACGCCGCTTCCAACAAATGGATGTCCTAGAGGGACTCAACGTCCTGGTTACTATATCAGGTTTGTACACGCTATACATATAGTTACTACACACACTATACATGCACAGTTACTACACATATTGTTGAAGTCGGAAGTTTACATACACTTAGGTTGGAGTCATTAAAACTTGTTTTTCAACCACTTCACAAATTTCTTGTTAGCAAACTATAGTTTTGGCAAGTCGGTTAGGACATCTACTTTGTGCATGACACAAGTCATTTTTCCAAAAATTGTTTACAGACAGATTATTTCACTTATAATTCCCTGTATCATAATTCCAGTAGGTCAGAAGTTTACAAGTTTACTGTACTTTTAAACGTCTTGGAAAATTCCAGAAATGATGTCATGGCTTTAGAAGCTTCTGATAGACTAATTCAAATCAAATCAAATGTATTTATATAGCCCTTCGTACATCAGCTGATATTTCAAATTGCTGTACAAAAACCCAGCCTAAAACCCTAAACAGCAAGCAATGCAGGTGTAGCACGGTGCTAGGAAAGCACGGTGGCTAGGAAAAACTCCCTAGAAAGGCCAAAACCTAGAGAGGAACCAGGCTATGAGGGGTGGCCAGTCCTCTTCTGGCTGTGCTGGGTGGAGATTATAACAGAACATGGCCAAGATGTTCAAATGTTCATAGATGACCAGCAGGGTCAAATAATAATAATCACAGTAGTTGTCGAGGGTGCAGCAAGTCAGCACCTCAGGAGTAAATGTCAGTTGGCTTTTCATAGCCGATCATTAAGAGTATCTCTACCACTCCTGCTGTCTCTAGATATATGAAAACAGCAGGTCTGGGACAGGTAGCACGTCCGGTGAACAGGTCAGGATTCCATAGCCACAGGCAGAACAGTTGAAACTGGAGCAGCAGCACGGCCAGGTGGACTGGGGACAGCAAGGCATCATCATGGGGCGGCAGGGTAGCCTAGTGGTTAGAGCATTGGACTAGTAACCGGAAGGTTGCAAGTTCAAACCCCCGAGCTGACAAGGTACAAATCTGTCGTTCTGCCCCTGAACAGGCAGTTAACCCACTGTTCCTAGGCCGTCATTGAAAATAAGAATTTGTTCTTAACTGACTTGCCTGGCTAAATAAAAAAATAAAATTCCAGGTAGTCCTGAGGCATGGTCCTAGGGCTCAGGTCCTCCTCTGAAAGAGAGAATTGGAGAGAGAGAGAGAATTAGAGAGAGCATACTTACATTCACACAGGACACAGGATCAGACAGTTGAAGTACACCAGATACAGTGGGGCAAAAAAGTATTTAGTCAGCCACCAATTGTGCAAGTTCTCCCACTTAAAAAGATGAGAGAGGCCTGTAATTTTCATCATAGGTACACTTCAACTATGACAGACAAAATGAGAAAAAATAAATACAGAAAATCACATTGTAGGATTTTTAATGAATTTATTTATATGCTGGAAAATAAGTATTTGGTCACCTACAAACAAGCAAGATTTCTGCCGCTCAGCATGGAAGAAGCCACTGATCCAAAACTGCCATAAAAAAGCCAGACTACGGTTTGCAATTGCACATGGGGACAAAGATTGTACTTTTTGGAGAAATTTCCTCTGGTCTGATGAAGCAAAAATAGAACTGTTTGGCCATAATGCTCATTGTTATGTTTGGAGGAAAATGGGGGACGCTTGCAGGTCGAAGAACACCATCCCAACCGTGAAGCACGGGGTGGCAGCCTCATGTTGTTTGGGTGCTTTGCTACAGGAGGGACTGGTGCACTTCACAAAATAGATGACATCATGAGGGAGGAAAATTATGTGGATATATTGAAGCAACATCTCAAGACATCAGTCAGGAAGTTAAAGCTTGGTCGCAAATGGGTCTTCCAAATGGACAATGACCCCAAGCATACTTCCAAAGTTGTGGCAAAATGGCTTAAGGACAACAAAGTCAAGGTATTGGAGTGGCCATCACAAAGCCCTGACCTCAACCTGTAAAACATTTGTGGGCAGAACTGAAAAAGTGTGTGCGAGCAAGGAAGCCTACAATCGTGACTCCGTTACACCGGCTCTGTCAGGAGGAATGGGTCAAAATTCACCCAACTTATTGTGGGAAGCTTGTGGAAGGCTACCTGAAACGTTTGACCCAAGTTAAACAATTTAAAGGCAATGCTACCAAATACTAATTGAGTGTATGTAAAATTCTGACCCACTGGGAATGTGATGAAAGAATTTAAAGCTGAAATAAATAATTATCTCTATTATTCTGACATTTCACATTCTTAAAATAAAGTGGTGATCCTAACTGACCTAAAACAGGGAATTTTTACTAGGATTAAATGTCAGGAATTGTGAAAAACTGAGTTTAAATGTATTTGGCTAAGGTGTATGTAAACTTCCGACTTCAACTGTACACGGGAAAACACAGACATGCAAACACTGCCGTATGAAATTCAGTACTGACAGAGACTTGGTCATTTCTTCAAACAATCATCTTTATTTAATATCGTATAATTATTGCAATAATGAAATCGTCAACCCAACAGTCTTGTTCTGACTGTTAGGCTGAGAGCCTAACTGATAATGAAAATAGTGATATTATATAGGACCTAAAAATGCTTAGTGGTTCCATATCCCATAAGCCACCTTGGTTATCTACACAGGATGGTGTTTTACCCCCAACCTGGCTTTGTTTCCCAGATGCCAGGAAGAATGGACAATGAGGGATTGTTCTGAACTCTTCCAGGCTATCTCTATCTCGGGTCACACACACCACATCTTGTCTATGGAATGCCGGCTTTTAGGTTTTTATCACCAACATCAATCGTCAGCTTCAAGCTATCTCTAGTAAAACCCATGTCCTCAACAACCAGACTAGCTGCAAGGTGCTAGAGTGGAGACCATAAAACACAGCATTAACAGGACAGAAATATCTTACTGTTTTGTTAAGTAAATCATTTTTACATATCCAACAAATAAGGTGAATACATCATTTTTCTATCACAGAACATACACACACACTTTTAAGATGTTGATCTCTCTGATGAGACCGTCGGGCGGGGGCTGACTGAATGACCGTCGGGCGGGGGCTGACTGACTGACCGTCGGGCGGGGGCTGACTGACTGACCGTCGGGCGGGGGCTGACTGACTGACCGTCGGGCGGGGGCTGACTGACTGACCGTCGGGCGGGGGCTGACTGACTGACCGTCGGGCGGGGACGGGCTGACTGACTGACCGTCGGGCGGGGACTGACTGCTGACTGACCGTCGGGCGGGGACTGACTGCTGACTGACCGTCGGCGGGGGCTGACTGACTGACCGTCGGGCGGGGCTGACTGACTGACCGTCGGGCGGGGGCTGACTGACTGACCGTCGGGCGGGGGCTGACTGACCGTCGGGCGGGGACTGACTGACCGTCGGGCGGGGACTGACTGCTGACTGACCGTCGGGGGGGGCTGACTGACCGTCGGGCGGGGACTGACCGCTGACTGACCGTTGGGTGGGGGCTGACTGACCGTCGGGCGGGGGCTGACTGTAGGTTCCTGCTTCTCTTTCCTGTGCTGTGGTCGCGTCATTCATTCACTGTAACAACCAACGCTGGTTCCTCTGGTGTCACCCAACAGACATCCAGCCAGAGGAAATGGAGTAAATGGTCTAGTTAGAGTGTACGACATCATATATTTGTATTGCATGCCCACTGACACACACGCAAAGGTTTCCATGCTGGAAGCACGGAAACACACATAGATGCAGTGTCATTTTGATGTCATTTTGCAATGAATGAAGAAAGGGTCCATGCTCAAAAGAGACGTTGAGACCATTTGATGTTGCTTCTTCAGTTTTTAGCTTAGATAGAAATACATATTTTTTATTCTTCAAGTCATTGTACTTTATCATTCTCAGTAGATGAATGTAAAAGTTGTGTGTGAGTGTGCCGATTTGTTGGTGAGTTTACAGAAAATGTTGTCTTTCAATTTGACCTCGACCTTGACCTAAATTTACAAACACAATAGTCCGTTATGTTGCAACGTGTTGTCAAATATTCAGTACAGGTTCTACAACAATACAGACCCTGTTATTGACTCAGCATATCCTCTGTACTAGTATTGATAATGATGTCTAATATAATACCAATAATTAAATAACATAGTAAAAACTCCAATAATACCTTTATTCATTGAAATTGGTGTGTACAATAAAGACGCTTCCTCCACCCATAGGAGTAGGGTAGGCGTAGGGTGAAGTTGCCCCTACATGCTGATCTTAGGTCAGTTTGGGATTTTCCCCACTAATGGTTAAGTTTATGTTTGGTTGAGGGGTTGAGGGGAAGCTGATCCTAGGGGAAACTTCACCCCCTGTGCCATTACATATGGATTATATATCGTAGGTACCCTGACTCTTGACCTCTCCCGCTTGTCTGACCCTGTCCTATGAAGGCAAGAAGAACAAGTTGCGTGTGTACTATCTGTCCTGGTTGAGGAACAAGATCCTGCACAACGACCCTGAGGTGGAGAAGAAGCAGGGCTGGGTCACTGTGGGTGACCTGGAGGGTGCTGTTCACTACAAAGTTGGTATGTCCCATCTCCAGCATGCATCTGGCCAGTACATTTTTGCGGAGAAAAATTGAGGACAGTTTTTGCATAGAAATGTTTAGGAACCACTGTTTTATAAGTCAGCACTTCATGTCATGACTGAAACATGTTGGAAGAGAAAGTCCAGAGTTTGGTAATGAAATCTACAGCAGCGTTCGAAATACCCTCTGTCTACCCAGCAAACACCATGTCCCATTTCTGTACTGTCACATCTCTGAGTAAGATAATAAGACTGTAATACATGTCAGCTAATAGCATTTTGGTAGACTTTGATTTCCTACTACATATAGTATCTGGGGCAGAGAACTTAAAAACAATAAGGCTACTGTGTCATTAAATGTCTTGAGGATGCTCTGAATTGACCCTGTTAGTTGGTGCCTCCTTATGGCAACATCCTCATGTGTCCCCACTGGTTTATTCCCCAGTGAAATACGAGAGGATCAAGTTTTTGGTTTTGGCCCTGAAGAACTCGGTGGAGGTCTATGCATGGGCACCGAAACCCTACCACAAGTTCATGGCTTTCAAGGTGAAACCTTCGATGCCCCTGCTTATGCATGACAGATATTCACTTCCATCTATTCAATTAGTCATGCAGCTATTGTAAATTGTCATGACAATGATAAAATGACTCCCCGACACACATGCACACACACTACTGTACTGTATGTGAATAACCTTTGCCCCCTGGTTGACCCCTGCAGTCGTTTGGTGACCTGGTGCACAAGCCCCTGCTGGTTGACCTGACGGTGGAGGAAGGTCAAAGGTTAAAGGTAATCTATGGCTCCAGTAACGGATTTCATGCTGTGGACGTGGACTCAGGGGCCGTCTACGACATCTACCTGCCCACCCATGTAAGAAGCACACTCATGTCTATGGAACCTCAAATCCCCTTCTCTTCCTCCTTTGTTTTTCAAGGATAACTTCATAATTGAATGAATAATTTCTTGCTCGTTCACGCTCTCCCCCTCTTTTGCTCTCTCCCCTCTCTTATCCTTTCTTCTCTTCCCCTCTCTCTTTCGCTCTCCCTCTCGTGCTCTCTTTCTCTCTGTCTCTGTGTATGTCTCTCTGTAGATCCAGACCAGTATCCAGTCCCATGCCATCATCATCCTGCCCAACACAGATGGCATTGAGCTGCTGGTGTGTTACGAGGACGAGGGTGTCTATGTCAACACCTACGGACGCATCACCAAGGACGTGGTGCTGCAGTGGGGCGAGATGCCCACTTCTGTGGGTAAGTGGACACAGACACACTCACACACAATAGGTCCTTAAATTAAGTATTTAAACATGTTAACTCGGTTGCCATCCCACCGACTCACCGCCTTATCCCTCTTTGTCTTTCTCTCTGTAGCCTATATCCGTTCTAACCAGATAATGGGCTGGGGGGAGAAAGCCATAGAGATCAGATCTGTGGAGACTGGACATCTCGACGGAGTCTTCATGCACAAGAGAGCCCAGAGACTCAAGTTCCTGTGTGAGAGGAACGACAAGGTGAGACCCATGGACACGTACACACACATTTGGAGGTACTCTCCACAGGTCTGTTTTCACGAATAACTCTGTCAAAATCAAATTTTATTTGTCACATGCGCAGAATACAACAGGTGTAGACCTTACCATGAAATGCTTACTTACAAGCCCTTAGCTAACAATGAGGTTCAATAAATAGACTTAAGAAAATACTAAATAAACTAAAGTAAAACATTTTCTAAAAAGAAACACAATAACAATAATGAGGCTATATAAAGGGGCTACCGAGTCAATGTGCGAGGGTACAGGTTAGTTGAGGTAATTTTTACATGTAGGTCGGGGTAAAGTGACTATGCATAGATAATAAACAGCGTGTAGCAGCAGTGTAAAAAAAAAAAAAAAAAAGTGGGGGGGGGGCGGGGGCAATATAAATTGTCCGGGTGAACATTTGATTAATTGTTCAGCAGTTTCATGGCTTCATGGTTTTCATGGCTTCAGCCAACCACAGAGACCTCTAAAAGAGGAAAAGATAAAAGGGCACAGACCGAGTGTGAAGTGGCCCAAAGCTGTTGGAAAGAGAGAGTGGGAAACAATCAACAACAACCTGACAAAAATCTTGTAGGAACAGCAGAGAAAAAGCTTAAAAGGATGGGAGACATTATCTACCACTACGGAGAAGATCGCTTTGGAGTAAACTAAAGGAGAATTGGCAAGACACCACCCGCGCCAGCCAAATCTAGGAGGCAGCAGGAGATCAAGATACTTGTCAGAGAGAGAAGGCAGCTGAGGAAGCAGTGGAAGAAGGCCTCTGATGCAGAGAGAGAAGGTATCATGCTACTCCAAGCAGACATTAAATGTCGGCTGGCAACCTTGTGAAGAGTGTAAAACTTAAGGAAACTTCGTAGGAAGAAGGAACACTCAAGATCACGGTTCTATAAAAAACCCTTTAAGTTTGTCAAAGACCTCTTCGCAAAGGAAAAGTGCAGAATCCTAAAAACTCCAAAGCCAGAACTGGAAGAACATCAGGAAAAGGTCCACCAGGACATGAAAAGGCATGAGCAGATAATCATCCCACATGACATCCCACCTATTCAACCACCAGAATTCAATCTGGACACTGACCCTCCAAAATGGAAGGAAGTAGAGAACGTTGTCCGAAGAGCAAGAGCGGCCTCGGCTCCTGGGCCTAATGGAGTACCATACAAGCTCTACAAGAACGCCCCGGATGTTCTACGCTTTCTTTGGAGGCTCATGAGGATAGTGTGGCAGAAGGAAATAAAACCAAAGACATGGCGAAGGGCTGGTGGTGTGCTAATCCCGAAAGAGAAGGATGCGACAGACATCAGTCAATTCCGACCAATCTCCCTTCTCAACGTCGAAGGGAAGATATTTTTCAGTATAAAAGCACAGAGGCTGTCCACTTACCTAGAAAGGAACAAGTACATTGATACATCTGTACAGAAATCAGGCATTACTGGTTTCTCTGGTTGCCTGGAACATACTAGTATGATTTGGCACCAGATCCAAAAAGCTAAGAAGGACAAGAGAGACCTCTATGTCATCTTCCTCGACCTGGCCAATGCCTTTGGCTCAGTTCCCCATGAACTCCTCTGGGAAGCCTTCAACATTTTCCACGTACCAGAACCCATCACTATACTGGTAAAGGCCTATTTCCAAGACCTGCAATTGTGTTTCACAACACCTGACTTCACAACAACATGGCAGCACTTGGAAGTAGGCATAATGGCATGCTGTACAATTTCACCTCTGGCCTTCACTATGGCCATGGAAGTCATCATCAGGGCATCGAGATGGGTGGTTGGCAGTGAGAGAACTAAGGAAGGGCTCCGTCTCCCACCTATCCGAGCATACAAGAATGACATGACTACACTGACCACCACTGCAGCATGCACCAGGCGGCTACTTGCAAAACTGCAGGATAACATCAAGTGGGCCCGGATGAAAATCAAGCCAAGCAAATCTCGAAGCATCTCCATAATCAAGGGACAGCTTAAAGATGTGAGGTTCTGCATTGGAGATGACCCGATACCAACGGTGTCTGAGCAACCCGTCAAGAGCCTGGGTAGATGGTACAACGAAAGCCTCCGGGATAAAGATCAAGTGCAGCAAGTAAGGCAGGATATCGCTGACGGTCTTGAGAACATCAACAAGACCCTACTGCCTGGGAAGCTCAAGCTTTGGTGCCTACAGTTTGGACTTCTCCCCCGGGTAATGTGGCCACTCACCGTCTATGAGGTCCCAATAACAACAGTGGAGAAGATGGAGCGAATCATTACCTCATATGTGAAGAAATGGCTGGGTGTCCCACGATGCCTGAGTAACATCGGCCTCTATGGCAAAGGGGTCCTTGAACAACCTCTTACAAGTCTAACGGAGGAGTACAAGTGCTCTAAAGTAAGACTTCAGATGACATTGAAGGACTCCAAAGACCAGATCATTAGCAAGGCTGCACCTCCCCTACAAACTGGATGGAAATGGACATCATACAAGGCAAGCAACATCAGCCCTGAGACACCAAGACATTGTGGGGAAAATCCAGCATGGAAGAGGAGGCTTTGGCCTGGCAGCAAGCAAACCAACGTTCCATAAGGCAACAGCATCTGAACGCAGGAAGCTGGTGGTCGAGGAGGTGCGCAGACAGGAGGAGACTGCAAGAAGTGCAAAGGCTGTCTCTCTTGCTAAACAAGGGCAATGGACACGTTGGGAAGGCCTGGAGAGGAGAAAGATCAACTGGAGTGAGCTTTTGCAAATGGAGGCAAGCAACATCAGCTTCATCATGTTTATGATGTGCTTCCATCACCAAAAAACCTACATCAATCAAACCTACCGCTACACCTGGAGACACAAGCAGGTCCTCAAGAGCCTGGCTGCAGCACTTGAGACCAAGAGGAGTGCAACCATTACCTCCAAAAACAAGCAATCCCGTCAAAACAACAACATTCATCCGGGAGGGACAGAAAAGGCCCAAGCATCCTCCTACGAAGCCAGAAACTGGACACCTAGCCATGGCCCTGGACTGGAAGATGCTTGTCGATATTGGCCAGCAACTCATTTTTCCACCTTGCTTCTACCAACCTTAGGCCAGACATGGTACTCTGGTCCCCTGCACGAAAGGCTGTGTACATCATAGAGCTCACAGTCCCATGGGAAAACTCTGTTGAAGAGGCCTACGAGCGTAAGAAACTGCGTTACACAGAGTTGGCAGCAGACGCAACTCAGCGTGGCTGGAATGCAAAAGTCTGGCCAGTTGAAGTGGGATGCAGAGGATTCGTGGCTTCTTCCACTGTCAGGTTGCTGAAAGAACTTGGAATCCATGGACAGGCTCTGCGGCAGACTGTCAGAGCAGTCTCTCAAGCAGCTGAAAGAGGCAGCCAGTGGATCTGGATCAAACGGAAGGACCTTTGCTGGGCTATAACTTCATGACCCCCCCACCCCCACATGAGAACCCAATTCAGATCCCTCCAACTTGAGGAGGGCATATGAGGTATGCGGTCAGCTGTAGGGCTGGCTCAGGGAAGAGGACACCCCTGCTTTGCATAGTCCTGTGGGAAATCTTAATTGGGCATGGGACACAAGCTAAGGCTTGATCACCCTTTAGCTGGCCACCTTTGATGAGGGTGTTTAGTGATTAAAGGGCGAAACACCCACTGATTCGAAGGCACACTACTGAGGATGTGTCCCAAAATTAACATCTTAACCCAGTCTAAGAAATAAACCTCCCATGCCACTCTGTCAACATCACGGAAAATCTCATGTGAGTGCAAACCATCTATTGGCACAATGGACAGTTTTTAACATCTCGTCCTGTGTTGTATGATTCTTTCTTCTAGATGTGACAAAAGCATGGTGTCGTGGAATTATTCTAGTCAAAGGAGAGAGATTTCTTCAAAACAATTTAACTTTCTTTTTTAATTACTGCAGTAATGGAGTTGGTCGGTAGCCACCCTTACGGTAATCACTGAGAACTCTACGAGCAGAACTAAGCCACAGCATTTTATAGTTAAGACACATCCACCTGAATATGGAACAAACACCAGATTTGTGAAATTATACAAAGGTAGATTGTGCTCTCATGCAATGGACAGCAAGATTTACATTGCACCGGGTTTCTGTCTCTAGGTCATTTTCTACTTTTTCTACTATACACAAATACTAATGCAACATAGGACACCAGGTCCTTCACTTAATTTATGAAGTCCAGTATTCATCTGCCACGTGGGAGAAATAAACTGGAGGGAGGTTATGCCTGGTACTGGCAGACTGGAACCCAGACACTAATCATGGAATGGAATGCAGTCTTTAGGTTTTATCACCCAGGCATCGTACATCAGCCGTCAGCGTTAAGCCTCAGAGACTCCTCTCAGAAGGACAGACATTGTGAAAATACTAATATAGGAATACATTCGAATATAAAGGTAATGTGTTTAACATAATGTTGTAATTCTACCACATCGTTTTTGCAATGTTAAGAAGATGGAATAAAGTTGTCCTTGAAATATTATTGGTCCTTCACTGTTTTGAGACTGTACAACCTTCAAGATGTATTGTCAGATCCAACAGCAGATCTCTTTGTTTCTTGGGACCTAGAACTAGCATCTCTGTTTTTTCAAAGTTTAAAAGTTAAACATTTGCCACCATCCACTTCCTTATGTCTGAAACACAGGCTTCCAGGTAGGCAATTTCGGGGCTTCACAATGTTTCATCAAAATGTACAGCTGTGTGTCATCCTCATAGCAGTGAAAGTTGACATTGTGTTTCCGAATGACATCACCAAGAGGTATAATATTGAAGAGGTTCGATATAGGCCGATTTTTACATTTTCCGGGTCAAGGTGTAGTTTTTTCAAGAGAATTTATTACTGCCGCTTTTAGTGAGTTTGGTACACATCCGGTGGATAGGGAGCCATTTATTATGTTCAACATAGGAGGGTCAAGCACAGGATGTAGCTCTTTCAGTAGTTTAGTTGGAATAGAGTCAGTTTAGAGGCCATAACTATTTTCATGAATGTGTCAAGAGATACAGGATTAAAATACTTGGATCTCCACTGATCCAAGGTCCTGACAGTCTTTGCAGACTCAAGACAACTGAGCTATGGAGAAATATACAGATTGAAAGAGGAGTCTGTAATTTGCTTAAATTGCAATTAGGTTTGAAAAATTGGATGATTGAGCAGTCGGATGACTTCCAATTTGGTGGAGCGTCATTTCCGTTCCAATTTTCTGGAATCTTGTTTTAGGGCCCGGGTATTTTCTGTATACCAGAGAGCTAATTTCTTGTGACAAATATTTTTTTGTTTTTAGGGGTGTGACTGGTGTGACTGCATCTAGGGTATTACGCATGGTTAAATTTAGATCCTCGGATAGGTGTTTAACCGATTTTGTACTCTGACGTCCTTCAGGGAACTCCATGAGGAACGCTGTATACGGCGCAGGAGGCCTGTAAACAGTAGATATAACAAGTTATTGATTAGGCTGCATAGATTACATGACTAGACGCTCACTAGTGTAACCAGGAGGTGAGGCCTCATTTAACACAGTAAATCCATCAGGCTTAAGGCATGTTACAGTCAGGCCAATCACATAAAGATTATGATCAGTGATTAGTTCATTGACTATAATTGCCTTGGATGTGAGGAAAGATGTGAGATATCACAATCTCTTTCAATAATGGCAGGAATGGAGGAGGTCTTTATTCCAGTGAGATTGCTAAAGCGAACACTGCCATTTTCTGTTTTTCTCAACCTAGATCGAGGCACAGACACTGTCTCAATGGGGATAGCTGAGCTGACTACATTGGCTGTGCTAGTGGCAGACTCCACTGAGCTGGCAGGCTGGCTATCAGGTTGCAGACCATGCAGCAGGCTATGTCATTGTGGAGCTAGAGGAGTTAGAGCCCTGTCTATGTTCATAGATAAGATGAGAGCACCCCTCCAGCTAGGATGGAGTCAGTCACTCCTCAGCAGGCCAGGCTTGGACCTGTTTGTGGGTGAGTCCCAGAAAGGGGGCCAATTATCTACAAATTCTATCTTTTGGGAAGGGCAGAAAACAGTTTTCAACCAGCGATTGAGTTGTGAGAGCTCATCACTCCCCCTAACTGGGAGGAGGCCAGAGACAATTAGTTGATGCCGACACATCTTTCTCGCTGATTTACACACTGAAGCTATGTTGCTCTTGGTGACCTCTGACTGTTTCATCCTAACATCGTTGGTGCCGACGTGGATAACAATATCCCTATACTCTCTGCACTCGCCAGTTTTATCCTTAGTCAGCACCATCTTCACATTAGCCTTAACATCAGTAACCCTGCCCCCTGGTAAACAGTGTATGATCGCTGGATGATTATTTTTAAGTCTAATGCGGGTTATGGAGTTGCCAATGACTAGGGTTTTCAATTTTTCAGAGCTAATAATGGGTGGCTTCGTCAGCTCAGACCCTGTAGCGGGTGGAGGAGAGACCTGAGAAGGCTCGGCCTCCGACTCTGAGTCAATGCTTAATGGGGAAAACCGGTTGAAAGTTTCTGTCGGCTGAATGAGCGACACCTGTTGAGTATGCCGACAGCATTTCTTTCCAGAAAATTGTCCGGCTGCGGGTACTGTATGGGGATATTTATACTACTATCTCTACTTACTGGTGGCACAGATGCTGTTTCATCCTTTCCTACACTTAAATTACCCTTGCCTAACGATTGCATCTGAAGCTGTGCTGGCAACACAGCTATCCTCACCATAAGGCGATAGTTCTCCTATATATTATGAGTACAGCTACTGCTAAATGTCATAGTGTTAATGTTACTATTTAGCTTTGGCTGGTGGAGGTCCTGTAAAACCATGTCCAGATAAAGCGTCCGGGGTGAATGAAATGAAAATAGTTGCGTCCGGGGTGAAGTTGAATGAAAATAGTTGAGCGAGGTAAAAACTAAGACCTTTCTTTAACTAGGCAAGTCAGTTAAGTTCTTATTTACAATGACGGCCTACCAAAAGGCAAAAGGACTCCTGCGGGGATGGGGGCTGGGATTAAAAATACAAATATAGGACAAGACACCACAACACTACATAAAGAGCGACCTAAGACAACAACATAGCATGGCAGCAACACATGACAACACAGCATTGTAGAAACAGCACATGACAACAACATGGTAGCAACACAACATGGCAGCAGCACAACATGGTACAAGCATTATTGGGCACAGACAACAACACAAGAAGGCAAGAAGGTAGAGACAATAATATATCACGCAAAGCAGCCACACTGTCAGTAAGAGTGTCCATGATTGAGTCTTTGAATGAAGAGATGGAGATTTGAGTTTTTGTTGCAGCTCTTTCCAGACGCTAGCTGCAGCGAACTGAAAAGAGGAGTGACACAGGGATGTGTGTGCTTTGGGGACCTTTAAAAGAATGTGACTGGCAGAACCGGTGTTGCATGTGGAGGATGAGGGCTGCAGTAGGTATCTCAGATAGGGGGGAGTGAGGCCTAAGAGGGTTTTATACATAAACATCAACCAGTGGGTCTTGCGACGGGTACACAGAGATGACAAGTTTGCAGAGGAAAATAGAATAAAGTGAGGTGGGAAATCTGATGGCCGAACGGTAAAGAAAATCTAGCCGCTTGAGAGCACCCTTACCTGCCGATCTATAAATTGTATCTCCGTAATCTAGCGTGGGTAGGATGGTCATCTGAATCAGGGTTAGTTTGGCAGCTGGGGTGAAAGAGAAGTGATTACAATAGAGGAAACCAAGTCTAGATTTAACCTTCGCCTGCAGCTTTGATATGTGCTGAGAGAAGGACATTGTACCGTCTAGCCCTACTCCCAAGTACTTGTACGAGGTGACTACCTCAAGCTCTAAACCCTTCGAGGTAGTAATCACACCAGTAGGGAGAGGGGCATTCTTCTTACCAAACCACATGACCTTTTGTTTTAGAGGTGTTCAGAACATGGTTAAGGTCAGAGAAAGCTTGCTTGACACTAAGAAAGCTTTGTCGTAGAGCGTTTAACACAAAATCCGGGGAGGGCCCCGCTGTGTAGGAGACTATCATCTGCATATACATGGATGAGAGAGCTTCCTACTGCCTGAACTATGTTGTTGATGTAAATTGAGAAGCGTGTGGGGACTAGGATCGAGCCTTGAGGTACTCCCTTGGTGACAGGCAGTGGCTGAGACAGCAGATGTTCTGACTTTATAAACTGCACTCTATGAGAGAAGTAGGTAGCAAACCAGGCCATAGACCCCTCAGAGACACCAACACTCCTTAGTCGGCCCACAATAATGTAATGGTCTACTGTATCAAAAGCTTTGACCAAGTCAACTCAGTGACTGCCTGCAGTGAGAAACTTTGTAGCGGGGCAGGGGAAAAAGAGGGAGGAGCATCGGGGTTAGTCGCATTGGAAGGGGTGGGAGATGAGGAAATGTTGGACGGGCAATGGCTGAGTCAAATAGGAATCCTGACTTAATGAAGTGGTGATTTAAAGAGCTCAGCCATGTGCTCCTTGTCAGTAACAGCCACATCATCAACATTAAGGGACATGGGCAGCTGTGAGGAGGAGGGTTTATTCTCCAGGTCTTTAACCGTTTTCCAGAACTTCTTGGGATTAGACCCACAGAGAGAGAACTGCTCACCTGAGTGTACTTATTTCTAATTTTCCTGAACTAGAGCCAGTCAGCCTGAGTATGCGTGTGCCAAGCCTTTCACCAAATGGACTTCTTGAGGTGGAGTAATTCTGCCAGATCACCGTCGAACCAGGGGCTGAACCTGTTGTTAATTCTCATTTTCTTTATGGGGGCGTGTTTGTTAACAATACCACTGAAAATATTTTTTAAAAAGGTCAAAGCGTCTTCGACAGAGGGGATCAAGCTGATTCTATACCAATTTACAGAGGCCGGGTCTTGAAGGAAGGCTTGCTCATTAAAGTTTTTTAGCAAGCGTCTGACAAATCAGGACAGGTCGTTTAACTGAGCATCCATTACGAACACAGGCTGTAAAACAGTGATCACTAAGGTCATTACTGATGTCACTGATTTGTTTCATTATTGACTGGCGTGTGTGCATGTGTTCCCATCCGCAGGTGTTCTTTGCCTCGGTGCGATCCGGAGGAGCCAGCCAGGTGTACTTTATGACCCTGGGGCGCACCTCTCTGCTCAGCTGGTAGAGAGACTACACCCCCTCTACACTGGAAACCAACCAACCACGTTTTACCCGACGTTTAACGATGCCATCGGTTAAAAGCCAACCACCTCCGACATAATCATGACCTTCGACCCGGGGCATCGTGCTATATTGAGGATACACAACATCTTGGTTTTTTTTCTCACCTTTATTTAACCAGGTAGGCAAGTTGAGAACAAGTTCTCATTTACAATTGCGACCTGGCAGATGACATCGCCCCAGCCTTGAATACCAGATATGAGAATTGTAAAAAAAAAAAAAAAAAAAAAGAAGTTAATTGATTATAAATCAAATAAAAAAATGTGAAGAAAGGGGGTGAACAGTCTGCCCCACTTTGGTGCTCAACAGGTTGTGGACACACGTCTGTGCGGGGCCATTGCCCTGAAGGCGTGTGTGCGTGTGTGCGTGTGTGTGTGTGTGTCGTTCCTAGTTCGCGACTGTGGTATGGGCTTGAAGTCTACCACTAACTACTCTGTGCATCTTCTGCTCGTATTTCAGGAGTCCCCCTCCCCTTCCTTTCCTTAGCGAAGGAGGGGCAGGGGGCGGAGCATACAGTGTTAATGCTACAGTAGTTTATGTCAATGTCTTTCTGTTTGGTCCAATGATTGCTGACTGCGGGAGGGTGGGGGAGGGGGGGTGTTGAAGCTGTCAGTCAGGGAGGAGGTGGGAATAAAGAAGCTGTGCAAGGGAGCCAATTGGTTCTAGGCTCAATGCTGTCATGACACAGTGTGTGGGAAGGGCCTATGCATTTTACCGTAAGTCTGTTATCTGAGAGGACTCAGCTGGAGTGTGTTGATAGTTAGGACAGCTACCGTAATTTAATGTGCAAGTTCATGTAAAAACATTTGAACCAGATGGACTTTGAAATAGTGTTTTTTATTTTATTATGATTCCCTAAAAAAAAGTAAGTATTTGGAGTTAATATTTATTTTACCTTGGTTTTAAAAATCACAATGCACATAGCCTCCAGTTTTCTTTGCTTTTATTTCAACCCACAACACATTCAAATGCTTTGAGTCAGAGAGTGGGTGGGTAAAACATTTAAATAGTGTCTATGTATAATAAATATTAATTTAATATCATTCATAGTTTCAATTGTCATGTTAGTGGAATCCTCAGTCCACCATGACTCTGTGATCCGGCTTGTACCATCAGAGTCCAGGATGGAGGACATGGTCCTGATGTGAATAGACAGATATAATAAAAGAGAGTGGAGGAGAAGGTTCAGGTCATATACAGTATGTGTGTGGTAGTAAAGGGGCCAATAGATGAGAGAGGAGGGGTGTCAATGTAAGTTTTTGTAGCAGAAAGGTTACACATGGTCAGCAAACCTCAATGGACTCATAGACTGTGGATGGAAATAATGGTGGTGTTTTATTGTTGTTTTTCATTAGTATCTTTTTATGAATGCAATGCACTAAGTGTCAAGAATGTAGAAAGAAATATACTGTGTGGTGGTCAAAGGCATGAGAATTTCATTTTTGTTCCTTGTCACAAGTGATCAATTTCAAGTTGACACAAGTGAATATTAAACAATGGAGGCTCTAAGGAAGATGTCGGTTTTTGGGGCAATTCTGAGTCGTTTCTGAGACTAGGTTGTGACTCCTTTCACAAACTCAATGTTTTAAAGTGAATCAGGGCTTAAGCGTTAACAGCTCTGAGTTGAGAAGTTGCTAGGCTACAGTAGTTTCCTGTGGGGCCAGTTTTCTCACAGTAGCTTAATCAACCTGATGCGCTAACAGGGCTTTAGACCTCAGTGTTTAACTCTAAAAAAACATTGCCAGGCTCAATAAAGAAGTCTTGAGCTCTTCTTCTTGTCCTTCTCGTGTGATGTGTCAGCTTGTTAATGGAAGGCAAATCAAAACAACTGTTTCAAATCAGAGGAGAGCAGAGCATGGGTGACATCTGTGATTCTACAGCTCTCTGAAGGTGTTCACCACAGAAACCCACTTTGGGAAGATTCTTTTTTTGTTGTTGTTCACTGTTAAAGGGTATAGTCTGTACATCTGAAGACTATTCAATACACTGCAATATTCCCTGCCACGACTCTCTCACGACAGGGTATCTGACCTGCCTAAACCATGGTGACAAACAACATGAATATTATTTTCCTGAGTAGGATTACCCTACTTTTCCCAAGGAACACAACAGTGGTTTAATGGTGATGATGGATCAAAGCTATTTCACCCAAGGGGACAGATTCTCTACCCTAACTGTGTGTCAGACTCCATAGTGGGTCAATCACTCTCTGAGTTGAGTCTTTCTCCTACTGACAGTCATGCCATTCATTGTGTGTAGAGCTGTGGGAAAGGCACTGAAAATTATACATCACAGAATTGTTTCACAAGCCAACCTTTTTTATATATGGAAAAAGAAACCTGTTTGAAAAGCGAACCCCAATGCTGTATGTGTGTGTGTGTTGAATAGCCCCCCCCAGCACTGTTCCACTATGTCTTTTTGGTTACATCAAGGCCTTCATGAGTGGCATAAGTGAGTTTATTAAGGTTATGGTTATTGATATTCTATTAATGGAAAGACGGACAACAATTTCTTCGCAATCTGAAAAGCAGTCACTTGCTGATTTTATGTTTTATAAAAGTGCCAATATGGCAACATTAAAAGTGTAAAAAGAATGACGAAACCACTATGTTGATAAATATACTTTTTTAAGATCTCACTTGAAGCATTAAGTTTTAGACTTAGTTAAGAAGCTTAACAATAGTTTATGTACTTTGCAGTGGTTGAATATTATAACGCTCATGTTAGGTTGAGAAAATGACAATGTTTACAGAGGCAATGTTTTGTTACACTAATGTGTATCATGATATTAGTTTTTTTTAGCTTGTTTTATATTGAACATGATTTATCAATAATCCTAAATTATGCCATTTTTTTTTTTTTTTTTTCTCAAACAACTCAAAACTCAATTAAGAATACACATGCAACATTTGCTTTTCCAGATGATCCCATAATGTCGTTCCCAGCATTGTGGGGACATTCTAGTGACAAAGTCCGTTCCTTGCCGGCTTCGATGTCAGTCAGGCTTGGGTGTTTTTTTCCAGTGTTTCTTCCATGCTACTCTAACTTATGTGCTCTCTGTGTATGACAGGAAGTCTTGTATTTTCCTGAAGGTGTTTTCTCTTTGAATAAACTCTAAAGTAATTTAAAGATTTACTGTAGTCTTTTGTCTTGTCCCCTCTCTGACTGACTGAATTCTTGAAGTGGAGAGTGTGAGAATGTCATCATTATCCAATAGTATGTCCCTGATGGTAAGAAATATTTTCTACAACAAATACAGAGCAGAGCAGACACTGAATATCCCTTTGAGCATGGTGAAGTTATTAATTACACTTTGGATGGTGTATCAATACACCCAGTCACTACAAAGATACAGGCGTCCTTCCTAACTCAGTTGACAGAGAGGAAGGAAACCACTTAGGGATTTCACCATTTGGCCAATGGTGACTTTAAAACAGTTATAGAGTTTAATAGCTGTGATAGGAGAAAACTGAGGATGGATCAACAACATTGTACATACTCCACAATACTAACTTAAATGACAGGGTGAAAAGGAGGCCTGTTTGCAACAAGACACTCAAGTAAAATTGCAAAAAAGGTGGCAGAGAAATGAACTTTTCTGTCCTGAATACAACGCGTTATGTTTGGGACAAATCCAACACAACACATCACTGAGTACCACTTCATATTTTCAAGCATGGTGGTGGCTGCATCATATTATGGGTATGTTTGTCATCAGCAAGGACTAGGGAGTTTTTTAGGATACAAATAAACTGAGTAGAGCTAAGCACAGGCAAAATCCTAGAGGAAAACCTGGTTCGGTCTGCTTTTGAACAGACACTGGGAGACAAATGTACCTTTCAGTAGGACAATAGCCTAAAACACAAGGCCAAATATACACTTGCTTACCAAGACAACATTGAATGTTCCTGACTGGCCTAGTTACAGTTTTCAAAAAAGATTTCAAAAAACATGTTTTAATTTTGTAATAATGGGGTTTTGTGTATAGATGAGTCGATTTTAATCCATTTCGAGTTCAGGCTGTAACAACAAGATGTGCACACACTAACACGCTTGATTTGATTTGGTACATACAAAAGATGCACTAGGTTGTGTGTTGGCTTGTACTGTACAAATGTAATCTGAGGGAATTGAGACAGTTTGTTATTATATTTTCCCAACTTCAGTTTAATTAACTGCTCTGTATTCGTAGTAGTTGTAGTGGTAGTAGTAGACTAAGACAGTGGGTATAACAGTTTACATATGTTATTTTCCTCTTCCCATTACTACTAATACAGAGCAGTTAATAAAACTGAAGTTGGGAAAATATACAGTAGACCTTATCCTGAAATTCTTATTCATAAGCCCTTAACCAACAATGTAGTTTCAAGAAAAATAAGAGGTAAGAAGCTGTTAAGAAGCCTTTTGGACCTAGACTTGGCGCTTATTTGCAAATTATAGTGGAAAATAAGTATTTGGTCACCTACAAACAAGCAAGATTGTTACCTGTATTAATGGCACCTGTTTGAACTTGTTATCAGTATAAAAGACACCTGTCCACAACCTCAAACAGTCACACTCCACTATGGCCAATACCAAAGATCACCAGAGCACCAGAAGGACACCAGAAACAAAATTGTAGACCTGCACCAGGCTGGGAAGACTGAATCTGCAATAGGTAAGCAGCTTGGTTTGAAGAAATCAACTGTGGGAAAAAAAAAATGGGAAAAACTCAACTCGTCGTGTTTGGAGGACAAAGAATGCTGAGTTGCATCCAAAGAACACCATACCTACTGTGAAGCATGGGGGTGGAAACATCATGCTTTGGGTCTGTTTTTCTGCAAAGGGACCAGGACGACTGATCAGTGTAAAGGAAAGAATGAATGGGGCCATGTATCGTGAGATTTTGAGTGAAAACCTCCTTCAATCAGCAAGGGCATTGAAGATGAAACGTGGCTGGGTCTTTCAGCATGCCAATTATCCCAAACACACCGCCCGGGCAATGAAGGAGTGGCTTCGTAAGAAGCATTTCAAGGTCCTGGAGTGGCCTAGCCAGTCTCCAGATCTCAACCCCATAGAAAATCTTTGGAGGGAGTTGAAAGTCCATGTTGCCCAGCAACAGCCCCAAAACATCACTGCTCTAGAGGAGATCTGCATGGAGGAATGGGCCAAAATACCAGCAACAGTGTGTGAAAACCTTGTGAAGACTTACAGAAAACGTTTGACCTCTGTCATTGCCAACAAAGGGTATATAACAAAGTATTGAGATAAACTTTTGTTATTGACCAAATACTTATTTTCCACCATAATTTGCAAATAAATTCATTAAAAATCCTACAATGTGATTTTCTGGATTTTCTTTTCTCATTTTGTCTGTCATAGTTGAAGTGTACCTATGATGAAAATTACAGGCCTCTCATCTTTTTAAGTGGGAGAACTTGCACAATTGGTGGCTGACTAAATACATTTTTGCCCCACTGTATCTACAACACAAAATGTACAATACAAAATGTATAATACCACCATACAACAATATTACAATGTATGCATATGCGTGTGTCTGTACCTTCGTGTGTATCTCTTCACAGTCCCTGCTGTTCCATAAGGTGCCATTTTTACCTGTTTTAAAAAAATCAGTTGTACATACAGTCGTGGCCAAAAGTTTTGAGAAAGACACAAATATTAATTTCCACAAAGTTTGCTGCTTCAGTGTCTTTAGATATTTTTGTCAGACGTTACTATGGAATACTGAAGTATAATTACAAGCATTTCATAAGTGTCAAAGGCTTTTATTGACAATTACATGAAGTTGATGCAAACAGTCAACATTTGCAGTGTTGACCCTTCTTTTTCAAGACCTCTGCAATCTGTCCTGGCATGCTGTCAATTAACTTCTGGGCTACATCCTGACTGATGGCAGCCCATTCTTGCATAATCAATGCTTGGAGTTTGTCAGAATTTGTGGGGTTTTGTTTGTCCACCTGCCTCTTGAGGAGTGACCACAAGTTCTCAATGGGATTAAGGTCTGTGGAGTTTCCTGGCCATGGACCCCAAATATCGATGTTTTGTTCCCCGAGCCACTTCATTATCACTTTTGCCGTATGGCAAGGTGCTCCATCATGCTGGAAAAGGCATTGTTCGTCACCAAACTGTTCCTGAATGGTTGGGAGAAGTTGCTTTCGTAGGGTGTGTTGGTACCATTCTTTATTCATGGCTGTGTTCTTAGGCAAAATTGTGAGTGAGCCCACACCCTTGGCTGAGAAGCAACCCCACACATGAATGGTGTCAGGATGCTTTACTGTTGGCATGACACAGGACTGATGGTATCGCTCACCTTGTCTTCTCCGGACAAGCTTTTTTCCGGATGCCCCAAACAATCAGAAAGTGGATTCATCAGAGAAAATGACTTTACCCCAGTCCTCAGCAGACCAATCCCTGTACCTTTTGCAGAATATCAGTCTGTCCCTGATGTTTTTCCTGGAGAGAAGTGGCTTCTTTGCTGCCCTTCTTGACACCAGGCTATCCTACAAAAGTCTTCACCTCACTGTGCGTGCAGATGCACTCACACCTGCCTGCTGCCATTCCTGAGCAAGCTCTGTACTGGTGGTGCCCCGATCCCGCAGCTGAATAAAGTTTAGGAGCCGGTCCTGGCACTTGCTGGACTTTCTTGGGTGCCCTGAAGCCTTCTTCACAACAATTGAATCGCTCTCCTTGAAGATCTTGATGATCCGATAAATGGTTGATTTAGGTGCAATCTTACTGGCAGCAATATCCTTGCATGTGAAGCCCTTTTTGTGCAAAGCAATGATGACGGCACATGTATCCTTGCAGGTAACTATGGTTGACAGAGGAATAACAAATATTCCAAGCACCACCCTCCTTTGGAAGCTTCCAGTCTGTTATTCAAACTCAATCAGCGTGACAGAGTGATCTCTAGCCCTGTCCATGTCAACACACGTGTTAACGAGAGAATCACTGACATAATGTCAGCTTGTCCTTTTGTGTCAGGGCTGAAATGCAGTGGAAATATTTTTGGGGGATTCAGTTCATTTGCATGGCAAAGAGGGACTTTGCAATTAATTGCAATTCATCTGATCACTCTTCATAACATTCTGGAGTATATGCAAATTGCCATCATACAAACTGAGGCAGCAGACTTTGTGAAAATTAATATTTGTGTCATTCTCCAAACTTTTGGCCACGACTGTACACACCACATCTGTGAGAGAGCTTTAATAACGAGTGCCCAGTACATTCTATACAATTTATTTGATGTCTTTATCTACTTCAAACAATTTCCCACCTAAATGTTCCTTTATTTATTCAGGATGGTTGAAAGAATATATTTTCAGATTTAGGAATCATCCATTGAGATAATCAATACATTTTAAACACATTTTTATGAATGCAGGTATTTATGAACAGCTTACTGACATTTATTGTTAAATGTTTTATAAATGGTGAGCTAGAGCTAAAGGAAGTTAGAGGTAGTTTCGCAAGCCAATGCTAACTCGCATTAGTGCAATGACTGGAAGTCTATGGGTATCTGCTAGCATAGATTCCCTATACTATTCATTGTATCTTTTCTCACATAAACTGAAATTAAGCAAACAGTGTCGAGTTTAGCAACCAAGAACTGACAGAGCGATTTCCACTAGATAACATAGACACAAAGTCAGATTAGCTTTCCCATTTTGACGACAGATGCCGCTCCGGCGGGGGAAAACAACAAGGGAATATCACAGCCAATCACAATGCTGGTGGGTAAGTACAGTTATACTGTGAAACACTATCATTATACTATTACATCAGATATATTATTGACATTTTCTGAAATTACAATACAAAAAAATTCCTATGTGTAGCACCTTTTACCAGTGATAACTGTAGAAGTAACTTTAAAGCTAGAATCCTTAATTGAAACAGTCCCCCTACCTGAGGGATGGGCCTGGAGAAATGTAAGCGCTCAAATTCATGGACACAGTTATCGATGCAAGCACTGACCATCCATGATATCAACATTTGAGTTTTAGCCATGTTTTGAGGCTATACAGTGTTTGTTTATATTTACATTGTTTACAAACATTGGAGTAAACCAATCTTGTATTTTGGTTCTGATTGTGTACAACAGTTGAACTAAGCTCATGAGGGATTCCTATAAGATATATCCTACATCCTATAAGAGTCAATGGGTATACAGTATATCATTCATTTATGACTATATCATTAATGTATGCTAAGAATGTGATAGTTGTTGCTGCCAGTTAGTACTCTGTATGATCATGGAGTAAAAAGCATTGGCCATGCACTATTAAAGAGAGAGCGTGCAGAGCTGTGGCCCTGCATGAGTAACCTGCTAAAAAAAGTCAACTGTGTCAACCCCAGGAGTGGAATTTTCGAGGGTGTGTGTGGTTGACTTCTGAGTAAAGTGTTGACTAGGGTTCAGTCAGGTAGGTGACATTTAGAGTTTTTTAAATTGCATTTTGTACTGCCTTGATGTTCTTCTCTGTTACGTTCTTTTGTGAGTCGCATTATCTTGTTTTGCATTTCACGTTTTAATCCCTTCTGTTGCATATGAAAGTAGTGTATTGGAGGTATATGACTTGTTAATTATGTAGTACAATAGAGAAATCATGCACAAAGTAGCCTACACAATCACAAAGCATGTAAAATATAGTTGATAAACTAGTTTCAGTGGAATATAAATTTGCAGGCAGCAAGAGCATTCAGCTCTTAACTGGTTGTGGCATGGAGCAGCTCACAGAAGAATCACATCGGTATCCGGTAGGTAGGAAATAGGAAATACTGTTTCAAAGTATTATATCTACCAGTAAATGCTAACTAAGGCAACGCGGGGTATGCAAATCAGGCATTGAACAAGTTTTGTCCTTAGTCTTGGTTAGTAGGTTATTTGCGATGTGCAATCCATTCACAATGCACTGTTTGCATGAACATTTCTAAAGGGTTTCCCCAAAAATCTTTCCAATTAAATGTTGACTGCAATGTCGGTCTACCTGACAGAATGATATAATGCTGAGTTTTGTCAATGGGGAGGTCATTTGTTTTTCTGAAATGAATTAAAGGGAAACTACACCCGCACAAAAATATTTTAGATTTTTCCCCAGACCTCAATAATGGTGTCCTGATGTGGTTAAAGCATTGTTATGGACTTTTTATTTTTTTAAAGCGTGATTTTGAGAGTGAAAATCTGAAAAATATATAGGAAAACATGTGATTTTTTCAAACAGGGCGCCTTTCCTTCACAGGACCCACTTCTCCAGGCACCACTGCACCACTGAATAGGGCCGATGGAAAGACAGCAGTCAATTCACTCGAACATAATAAGCCAGTAGGTCCCAATCATAACAATACAAAAACACAACCATTAGGTTAAGTGTACAACCATTAGGCCAATCTAAATGTACAACTATTACTTCCCATTGCAAAAAACATTTCACATTTAGCACACAAAGTAACTGGAAATTTTTAGTTTAAATGCAACAATGTTTCACACACATACACTACATGACCAAACGTATGTGGACACCTGCTCATCGAACATCAAATTCCAAAATCATGGGCATTAATGAGGAGTTGTTCCCCCTTTTGCTGCTATAACAGCCTATATGTTTCTGGGCAGGCTTTGTTGGAACTGGGAAGGCTTTGTTGGAACATTGCTGCAGGGACTTGATTCCATTCAGCCAAAAGAGCATTAGTGAGGTCTGGTGCTGATGTTGGGCGATTAGGCCTGGCTCGCAGTCAGCGTTCCAATTCATCCTAAAGGTGTTCGACGGGGTTGAGGTCAGGGCTCTGTGCAGGCCAATCAAGTTCTTCCACACCGATCTCAAAAAAACATTTCTGTATGGACCTCGCTTTGTGCATGGGGGCATTGTCATGATGAAAGTTGAAAGCACAGACATTTCTAGAATGCCATTGTATGCTGTAGCATTAAGATTTCTCTTCAGTGGAACTAAGGGGCCTACCCGAATCATGAAAAACAGTCCCAGACCACTATTCCTCCTCCACCAAACTTTACAGCTGGCACTATGCATTGGGGCAGGTAGCATTCGTCTGTTGGACTGCCAGATGGGGAAGCGTGATTCATCACTCCAGAGAACACGTTTCACTGCTCCAGAGTTCAATGGTGGGGAACTTTACACCACTCCAGCCGACTCTTGACATTGCGCATGGTGATCTTAGTCTTTTGTGCAGCTGCTCAGCCATGGAAACCCATTTCATGAAGCTTCTGACGAACATTTATTGTGCTAACTTTGCTTCCAGTGGAAGTTTGGAACTCTGTAGTGAGTGTTGCAATGAAAGACAGATTATTTTACACACTACGCGCTTCAGCACCCGTTCTACTGGATTTACCACCACCTTCAAGAAAAGTCACTTTGAATATGTCAAGATAAGATTATATTCTGCGCCATTACAGCAATGGCTATAACTCATCTAGATTTGCTTATATTTAAAAGATTATGTTTCATTATGTTGTGGTTGGAATTAGTTCAAATCTAATCAAATCAAATTTATTTATATAGCCCTTCGTACATCAACTGATATCTCAAAGTGCTGTACAGAAACCCAGCCTAAAACCCCAAACAGCAAGCAATGCAGGTGTAGAAGCACGGTGGCTAGGAAAAACTCCCTAGAAAGGCCAAAACCTAGGAAGAAACCTAGAGAGGAACCAGGCTATGTGGGGTGGCCAGTCCTCTTCTGGCTGTGCCGGGTGGAGATTATAACAGAACATGGCCAAGATGTTCAAATGTTCATAAATGACCAGCATGGTCGAATAATAATAAGGCAGAACAGTTGAAACTGGAGCAGCAGCACAGTCAGGTGGAAGTTGAAACTGGAGCAGCAGCATGGCCAGGTGGACTGGGGACAGCAAGGAGTCATCATGTCAGGTAGTCCTGGGGCATGGTCCTAGGGCTCAGGTCAGTTGAAACTGGAACAGCAGCATGGCCAGGTGGACTGGGGACAGCAAGGAGTCATCATGTCAGGTAGTCCTGGGGCATGGTCCTAGGGCTCAGGTCCTCCGAGAGAGAGAAAGAAAGAGAGAAGGAGAGAATTAGAGAACGCACACTTAGATTCACACAGGACACCGAATAGGACAGGAGAAGTACTCCAGATATAACAAACTGACCCCAGCCCCCCGACACATAAACTACTGCAGCATAAATACTGGAGGCTGAGACAGGAGGGGTCAGGAGACACTGTGGCCCCATCCGAGGACACCCCGGACAGGGCCAAACAGGAAGGATATAACCCCACCCACTTTGCCAAAGCACAGCCCCCACACCACTAGAGGGATATCTTCAACCACCAACTTACCATCCTGAGACAAGGCTGAGTATAGCCCACAAAGATCTCCGCCACGGCACAACCCAAGGGGGGGCGCCAACCCAGACAGGATGACCACAACAGTGAATCAACCCACTCAGGTGACGCACCCCCTCCAGGGACGGCATGAGAGAGCCCCAGTAAGCCAGTGACTCAGCCCCTGTAATAGGGTTAGAGGCAGAGAATCCCAGTGGAAAGAGAGGAACCGGCCAGGCAGAGACAGCAAGGGCGGTTCATTGCTCCAGAGCCTTTCCGTTCACCTTCCCACTCCCGGGCCAGACTACACTCAATCATATGACCCACTGAAGAGATGAGTCTTCAGTAAAGACTTAAAGGTTGAGACCGAGTTTGCGTCTCTGACATGGGTAGGCAGACCGTTCCATAAAAATGGAGCTCTATAGGAGAAAGCCCTGCCTCCAGCTGTTTGCTTAGAAATTCTAGGGACAATTAGGAGGCCTGCGTCTTGTGACCGTAGCGTACGTGTAGGTATGTACGGCAGGACCAAATCAGAGAGATAGGTAGGAGCAAGCCCATGTAATGCTTTGTAGGTTAGCAGTAAAACCTTGAAATCAGCCCTTGCTTTGACAGGAAGCCAGTGTAGAGAGGCTAGCACTGGAGTAATATGATCAAATTGTTTTGTTCTAGTCAGGATTCTAGCAGCCGTATTTAGCACTAACTGAAGTTTATTTAGTGCTTTATCCGGGTAGCCGGAAAATAGAGCATTGCAGTAGTCTAACCTAGAAGTGACAAAAGCATGGATTCATTTTTCTGCATCATTTTTGGACAGAAAGTTTCTGATTTTTGTAATGTTACGTAGATGGAAAAAAGCTGTCCTCGAAATGGTCTTGATATGTTCTTCAAAAGAGAGATCAGGGTCCAGAGTAACGCCGAGGTCCTTCACAGTTTTATTTGAGACGACTGTACAACCATTAAGATTAATTGTCAGATTCAACAGAAGATCTCTTTGTTTCTTGGGACCTAGAACAAGCATCTCTGTTTTGTCCGAGTTTAATAGTAGAAAGTTTGCAGCCATCCACTTCCTTATGTCTGAAACACATGCTTCTAGCGAGGGCAATTTTGGGGCTTCACCATGTTTCATTGAAATGTACAGCTGTGTGTCATCCGCATAGCAGTGAAAGTTTACATTATGTTTTCGAATAACATCCCCAAGAGGTAAAATATATAGTGAAAACAATAGTGGTCCTAAAACGGACCATCATCGACTCAGTGGGTTTTGTCCAACATGTCTCTGGACCCACTCACTGTCACAGTCATACTCTGGACCTAGTTTTGTCCCATGGAATAAATGTGGTGGATCTTAATGTTTTTCCTCATAATCCTGGACTGTTGGACCACCATTTTATTATGTTTGCAATTGCAACAAATAATCTGCTCAGACCCCAACCAAGGAACATCAAAAGTCGTGCTATAAATTCACAGACAACACAAAGATTCCTTGATGCCCTTCCAGACTCCCTCTGTCTACCCAAGGACGCCAGAGGACAAAAATCAGTTAACCACCTAACTGAGGATCTCAATTTAACCTTGCGCAATACCCTAGATGCAGTTGCACCCCTAAAAACTAAAAACATTTCTCATAAGAAACTAGCTCCCTGGTACACAGAAAATACCCGAGCTCTGAAGCAAGCTTCCAGAAAATTGGAACGGAAATGGCGCCACACCAAACTGGAAGTCTTCCGACTAGCTTGGAAGGACGGTACCGTGCAGTACCGAAGAGCCCTTACTGCTGCTCGATCATCCTATTTTTCTAACTTAATTGAGGAAAATAAGAACAATCCGAAATTCCTTTTTGATACTGTCGCAAAGCTAACTAAAAAGCAGCATTCCCCAAGAGAGGATGACTTTCACTTTAGCAGTGATAAATTCATGAACTTCTTTGAGGAAAAGATTATGATTATTAGAAAGCAAATTACGGACTCCTCTTTAAACCTGCGTATTCCTCCAAACCTCAGTTGTCCTGAGTCTGCACAACTCTGCCAGGACATTTACAGTTGATTTGTCAGAGGACAAACCATTCACAGAGACAAACTGATATCTTTCCGACAGATAAGATCTAAACCAGGCCAGAACATGTCCGTGTAGACCAATTTGGGTTTCCAATCTCTCCAAAAGAATGTGGTGATCGATGGTATCAAAAGCAGCACTAAGGTCTAGGAGCACGAGGACAGATGCAGAGCCTCGGTCCGATGCCATTAAAATGTCATTTACCACCTTCACAAGTGCCGTCTCAGTGCTATGATGGGGTCTAAAACCAGACTGAAGCATTTCATATACATTGTTTGTCTTCAGGAAGGCAGTGAGTTGCTGAGCAACAGCCTTCTCTAAAATTTTTGAGTGGAATGGAAGAATTCGATATAGGCCGATAGTTTTTTATATTTTCTGGGTCAAGGTTTTGGCTTTTTCAAGAGAGGCTTTATTACTGCCACTTTTAGTTCAAATGATAACAAATGATAATTCATCAGAATTTAACCAAGTAAATCTTATGGCCTGGCAGTTAAATCCCAAAATTGTTCAATTTGTCATTACAGACACTGGGATTGGCACCACAAACTGTGTAGGTAATAACGATTTCCAGGTCATGACCATCAGAAGGTAAAAAATGATAGAAATAGAGCCGGCATAGGCCTATATTTATGGATTAAGGAAGCAAATGTATTATTTCTCAATTTTGTAGTACCAAATCCTATAGACAAATAGTTTAAAAAAGCATTGTTTTTTTCAGCTTTAAACTAAAATTAAAGGTTTTATGATGAGATGGTAATGAAATCATGCAGAAGGTGTTTTGGGAAAATTGAGTTAAATTCACGCCTACTCCCGCTCTGGCTCTCGACATTGCTGGTTTACTAAACACCGGTCCTGGCAATCCATCATTACGCATACCTGGCAACCATCATTACGCGCATCTGCATCCCATCATTATGCACACCTGGACTTCATCACTAACTTGATTACTCCCTCTTTGCCTAGCACTCTGTAGCCTCACTCATCAGGCAGTATTGGTTCTGTTTTCTTGTCCAGACGCTACTCTTGTTTTCCATCTCTCCATGTTCTTTATTATTAAATTCACCTACTGCATCTGCTTCCTGACTCCCTGCATCTCCGTTACATAAATCCATGTCTTGTCAAATAAAATGTCCACAGCCAATACCATTTTATGGTTCCTGAAAGAATTTGAAAATTATTTTTGTAAAATAAGTAAATGCCAAAAGTGCCAGTAAATGCAAATGCATATACAAACCTTTTTTTCCCCCTCATACTTTTTACCCCCTTTCTCCCCAATTATTGGGATATCCAATTGGTAGTTACGCTCTTTTCCCATTGCTGCAACTCCCGTACTGACTCGGGAGAAGCCGCACTGCTTCTTGACACACTGCTTGCTTAACCCGGAAGCCAGTCGCACCAATGTTTCAGAGGAAACACTGTACAGCTGGTGACCGAGGTCAGCGTGCATGCGCCCGGCTGCCACAAGAAGTAGCTTGAGCGTGATGGGACAAGGACATCCCAGCTGGCCAAACCCTCCCCTAACCCGGACGATACTGGGCCAATTGGGAGCCGCCTCATGGGTCTCCCGGTCGCAGCCGGCTGCATAACAGCCTGGGATCAAACCCAGATCTGTAGTGAAGCCTCTAGCACAGCGATGCAGTGCCTTAAACCGCTGTGCCACTAGGGAGATCCCATATACAAACTTAATTTGAGTCGTATTTGATCTATTGCTGGTTTCACACATTTAAATTGACCTATTCCCTTGAGATCAGCAAGGCTAAAATCAAACAAATGAGAGATGACAATAAGAGAAAGTTGGTCGTTGCATAGTTCCCCCCCACCCACCTGAGTATTAACTGCTGTGTGTTTGTGTTTGAGCGAGAGTCCATGTGCACCTATGGTTGAGTGACTGCACGATAGGTTCCAAGAAGTGCATTCACATGATGTTTCTGTGAATCTTTGAGGTAGAAGCCACTTCCTAGCTCTAGGACAGAAGTAGGGCAGGGCCCCTAAAAGGCGGGGGTATCCTACATCTTCTGACTCACTCCTGTACCTCTGTTTGGTTAGGACTGGGGATTCTCAAATCAAATGGGGGAAAATCCAGGTGAGGTTTCACACCTCAAGAAAACAACCCCCAGCATTGTCTTGTCAACCTAGAGTTGAACTTAAAATCACACTTCAGCGAACCTGAAACCCCTCAGTGTGAAACAAAGTGAAGAGGAGCATCTTGGGTTTAACATCTCTAAGAAGATAAATGTATTCATATAGGTACTGCAATTGTTACTTCAAACTATTGGTACACTTGGGCTTATTATGTATGTGGCCATTAGGAAGGAATAACAATAGGTTTCAAGTTAGTTCTGATAATAGAGCAAAATGTTATCCAGAATGGTCCAGCAGCTATGTCATGAGGCCCACCTTGCTACCACAACATTCTGACTATGGTAAGGTTTGTGATCCCTACAATGAAGCTATATACAGGGAGTACTGGTATCAGATCAATGTGCCGGAGTAATTGAGCTAGATATTAACATGAAGGCAGGGTAAAGTGACTAGACATCAGGATAGAGAATAATAAGAGTAAAATAATGAACAGAGTAGCAGCAGCATATAATGAGTGTAAAAGTGTGTGTGTATGTGTGTTTGTGTTGTTGTCGGTATGCGTGTGTGTGTTACATATGTGTCCATATGTAATGTATGTGAATGTGTGTGTATATCCTGGTTCCCCAACAGGTGGCCCACTGGCCGAATTTAGCCCATGTATTAATTGTTTTATATATATATATAAATACATATATATATATGTATATATATATGTATACATATATATATATATATATATATATATATATATATATATATATATATATATATATATATATATATATATATATATATATATATATATATATATACACACACAGTTGAAGTCGGAAGTTTGCATACACCTGAGCCAAATCCATTTAAACTCAGTTTTTCGCAATTCCTGACATTTAATCCTAGTAGAAATTCCCTGTCTTAGGTCAGTTAGGATCCCACTTAATTTTAAGAATGTGAAACGTCAGAATAATATTTGAGATAATTATTTATTTCAGCTTTTATTTCTTTCATCACATTCCCAGTGGGTCAGAAGTTTACATACACTCAATTAGTATTCGGTAGCATTGCCTTTAAATTGTTTAACTTGGGTCCAACGTTTTGGGTAGCCTTCCACAAGCTTCCCACAATAAGTTGGGTGAATATTAGCCCATTCCTCCTGACAGAGCTGGTGTAACTGAGTCAGGTTTGTAGGCCTCCTTGCTCGCACACACTTTTTATGTTCTGCCCACACATTTTCTATAGGATTGAGGATAAACAGGATTGGCTTTGTGATGGCCACTCCAATACCTTGACTTTGTTGTCCTTAAGCCATTTTGCCACAACTTTGGAAGTATATTTGGGGTTATTGTCCGTTGGAAGACCCATTTGCAAACAAAGCTTTAACTTCCTGACTGATATCTTGAGATGTTGCTTCAATATATCCACATAATTTTCCCTTACTCATGGTGCCATCTATTTTGTGATGTGCACCAGTCCCTCCTGCAACACAACACCCCCACAACATGATTCTGCCACCCCCGTGCTTCGCGGTGGGAACCACACATGCGGAGATCATCCGTTCACCTACTCTGTGTCTCACAAAGACATGGCTGTTTGAACCAAAAATCTCACATTTGGACTCATCAGACCAAAGGACAGATTTCCACTGGTCTAATGTCCATTGCCCATGTTTCTTGGCCCAAGCAAGTCTCTTCTTATTATTGGTGTCCTTCAGTAGTGGTTTCTTTGCAGCAATTCGACCATGAATGCCTGATTCATGCAGTGTCCTCTGAACAGTAGATGTTGAGATGTGTCTGTTACGTGAACTCTGTGAAGCAATTATTTGGGCTGTAGTTTCTGAGGCTGGTAAATCTAATGAACTTATCCTCTGCACCTGGGATAACTCTGAGGCTTCCTTTCCTGTGGCGGTCCTCATGAGAGCCAGTTTCATCATAGTGCTTGATGGTTTTTGCGACTGCACTTTAAGAAACTTTCAAAGTTCTTGAAATGTTCCAGATTGACTGACATTCATGTCTTAAAGTAATGATGGACTGTCATTTCTCTTTGCTTATTTGAGCTCTTCTTGCCATAATATGGACTTGGTCTTTTACCAAATAGGGCTATCTTCTGTATACCACCCTTGCGTTGTCAAAACACAACTGATAGGCTCAAACGCATTAAGAAGGATAGAAAATCCACAAAATAACTTTTATCAAGGGGCACCTGTTAATTGAAATACATTCCAGGTGACTACCTCATGAAGTTGGTTGAGAGAATGCCAAGAGTGTGCAAAGCTGTCATCAAGGCAAAGGGTGGCTACTTTGAAGAATTTCAAATATAAAATATATTTTGATTTGTTTAACACTTTTTTGGCTACTACATGATTCCATATGTATTATTTCATAGTTTTGATGTCTTCACTATTATTCTACAATATAGAACATAGTAAAAATAAAGACAAATCCTTGAATGAGTAGGTGTGTCCAAATTATGACTGGTATACACGTACTGTATATAAATTGTTGTATATAATAGACTGTAAGAACAACAGCAAATCAGCTCCAAGTGATTTGAATTGTGTATATCTGTTCCCAAGTATTCCCTTGCATAATAAATATGTAATTGTATACAAATGATTGTTTTAGTCAAATACCACATCTGTTTGGAATTCTTGCGTTCAAATCTAGTTGATGATCCCTGGTGTATTAAATGTGTATGCATAGTCTTGTGAGGCCGTGTCTAGACTCGACAGTTAATGCAGTTTTTGTATTCTGATCATGGAGTTCTGGAATGGAATTCCAAACACGTCATGTGTCTACAGCTGCATTTAAATGTGTCCACCATGTCCACATATTGTCCAGATTCCCTTTTCCCGCAAATGCCAGTATGCATTCTGCAAACGGTGGATTCATGAAAATTGTTATATTAACAGAACAACAACTTGATGGCATTAGCTACCGTTGAAGTCGGAAGTTTACATACACCTTAGCCAAATACATTTAAACTCAGTTGTTCACTATTCCTGACATTTAATCCGAGTAAAAATTCCCTGTTTTAGGTCAATTAGGATAACCACTTTATTTGAAGAATGTGAAATGTCAGAATAATACTAGAGGGAATGAATTATTTCAGCTTTTATTTCTTTCATCACATTCCCAGTGGGTCAGAAGTTTACATACACTCAATTAGCATTTGGTAGCATTGCCTTTAAATTGTTTAACTTGGGTCAAACGTTTCAGGTAGCCTTCCACAAGCTTCCCACAATAAGTTGGGTGAATTTTAGTCCATTCCTCCTGACAGGACTGGTGTAACTGAGTCAGGTTTGTAGGCCTCCTTTCTCTCACACGCTTTTTCAGTTCTGCTCACACATTTTCTACAGGATTGAGGTCAGGGCTTTGTGATGGCCACTCCAAAACCTTGACTTTGTTGTCCTTAAGCCATTCTTCCACAACTTTAGAAGTTTGCTTGGGGTCATTGTCCATTTGGAAGACCCATTTGTGACCAAGCTTTAACGTCCTGACTGATGTCTTGAGATGTTGCTTCAATATATCCACATAATTTTCCAACCTCAGGATGACATCTATTTTGTGAAGTGTACCAGTCCCTCCTGCAGCAAAGCACCCCCACAACATGATGTTTCACGGTTGGGATGGTGTTCTTCGGCTTGCAAGCCTCCCCTTTTTTCCTCCAAACACAATGATGGTCATTAGGGCCAAACAGTTCTATTTTTGTTTCATCAGACCAGAGGACATTTCTCCAAAAAGTACGATCTTTGTCCCCATGTGCAGTTGCAAACCATAGTTTGGCTTTTTATGGCGGTTTTGGAGCTGTGGCTTCTCCTTGCTTTAGCGGCCTTTCAAGATTTTGTCGATATAGGACTCTTTTTACTGTGGATATAGATACTTTTGCACCTGTTTCATCCAGCATCTTCAATGGGTCCTTTGCTGTTGTTCTGGGATTGATTTGCACTTTTTGCACCAAAGTACATTCATCTCTAGGAGACGGAACGCATCTCCTTCCTGAGCGGTATGACAGCTGCGTGGTCCCATGGTGTTTATACTTGCGTACAATTGTTTGTACAGATGAACATGGTACCTTCAGGCGTTTGGAAATTGCTCCCACGGATGAACCAGACTTGTGGAGGTCTACAATTTTCTTTCTGAGGTCTTAGCTGATTTATTTTGATGTTTCCATGATGTCAAGCAAAGAGGCACTGCGTTTGAAGGTAGCCTTGAAATACATCCACAAGTACACCTCCAATTGACTCAAATTATGTTAATTAGCCTATCAGAAGCTTCTACAGCTATGACATCATTTTCTGGAATTTTCCAAGCTGTTTAAAGGCACAGTCAACTTAGTGTATACAAACTTCTGACCCACTGGAATTGTGATACAGTGAATTACAAGTGAAATAATCTGTCTGTAAACAATTGTTGGAAAAATTACTTGTGCCATGCACAGAGTAGATGTCCTAACCGACTTGCCAAAACTATAGTTTGTTAACAAGACATTTGTGGAGTGAAAAACAAGTTTTAATGAATCCAACCTGAGTGTATGTAAACTTCCGACTTCAACTGTAACTGATGTAGGTGACAAGCTTTGCTAATCTCTGTAGCTAGCTAGCAAGCAATGCTAAAGGGATTGCAAACAGGTTAGCATAATTGTAGCGAAACAGAATTTTTTTTTTCTAAATATTAGCTTGCTGGCTAGCATTGATGATGCCAGCAAACATACGCTTGGAATGTATTTCCTCCAACGTTATAATGAAAAGCTACCTCTCAGTCACAAAACACAAGTTTTATGGAGACTTGTGGGCACGTGCTGATGATGTTGCCCACTGTATGCACTTTCGGTAGCATGAATTTGTCCAGACTGAGGAGAAATACACACACAATGCATCCCTGACTTCTTCCTGAGGTGGTCAGACAGATCTGAACACAATCACATCACGCATCTTTTGTGCATCTAGACACATCTTTTCAATGGGATCTCGTATTCTGATTGCAGAAGTCACATGTAAGTGTCAAATGTAGACACGGCCTAAGGGTGCATAGAGTCAGAGCAAGATAGGGTAAGTGTGGATATCCAAACGGGTAACCATTTAATTAACTATTTAGCAATCTTATGGCTATTTCATAGTCTTAAGTCTTGGGTGTAGAAGCTGTCTCGGAGTCTGTTGGTTCGACCACTGTTTGCTGGACGGTATCAGAGTGAACAGTTTATGGCTTTGGTGACTGGAATCTTTGGCAATATTTCGGGCCTTCCTCTGACACTGCCTGATACACTGTAGAGGTCCTGGATGGCAGGACCTCTGTTGCGATTTGTGTTCGAGGGCGGTGTATTTGCCTTACAGAGCTGTGATGCAGCCAGTCAAGATGCTCTCGATGGTGCAGCTATAGAACTTTTTGAGGATCCGAGGGCCCATGACCAATCTTTTCAGCCTCTTGAGGGGGAAGAGGCGCTGTCGTTCCCTCTTCACGACTGTGAGGGTGTTTGAGTGTAAGTCCTTAGTGATGTGGACACCAAGGAAGTTGAAGCTCTCAATCCGCTCTACTACAGCCGAATCCATGTGGATGTGGCCGTGCTCTCCCCTCTTTATGCTGTAGTCCACGATCAGCTCCTTGGTCTTACTGACGTTAAGGGATAGATTGTTGTCCTGGCACCACAATGCCAAGTCTCTGTCTTAATCCCGGTAGGTTGTCTCATCGCCATCAAACTTGATGATGGTGTTGGAGTTGTGCGTGTCCATGCAGTCGTGGGTGAACAAGGAATACAGTAGGAGATTAAACACATACCCATGAGGGGCCCCTGTGTTGATGGTCAGCATGGCGGAAGTGTTGTTGCCTACCCTCACCACCTGGGGTCTGGGGCCGTCCCATTACGAAGTCCAGGATCCAGTTGCAGAGGGAGGTTATCAGTCCCAGGATCCCCAGCTTGGTGATGAGGTTGGAGGGCACTCAGCTTTCCTCAATTTTTCAACTGCTACCGTGCGGGTCCCTGCGGGGAAGATAGCTGAGGACAATCTCTCTGTTCTTGTGACTGAAGCGTCAAATGCAAAAAATAATGGCAGTAAACTATCCTGCAGAGGTTAACCAGTGATAACTTGAGATATAACTTTAAAGCTAGAATCCTTAACTGAAACAATAACAAAGTGGTAACCCAACCCGTGTTTTGGTAAAAAGATGAGGGATTGGCCTGGAGAAATGTAAACACTATCAAATTTATAGACAGAGCTATGCATGCGAAAACTGACCATCCATCATAGTACAATTATAGTTTTAACCATGTTTTGAGGATATATAGTGTTTTTTTTTTACATTTACATTGTTTACAAACATTGGAATAAAGCAAGCTTTTATTTTGGGTTCTGATGGCGTACAACAATTTAACTAAGCTTATGAGGGATTCATAAGTTATATTCTATAACAATCAGTGGGTATATATTTTGAATTTATACGTAGCAACTAAAGATTCCAAGTTTAAACATTATTTTATTCTAAAATCCATATTCTTTAAGGTATTAGGATTTTGAGGAACTCCCTGTTCTGGGGCCTCATTTATGAATGGTGCATATGCACAAAAAATATTATAAACATTGCCTGTGCAAAATTTTCCCGCAAAAGTTGGTGTTAATCAAATTTGAATTTGACAGGAAAGTTTGAGTGTCACCAAGCAAATCTTAGACCACACGTATACACAACCTCTAGTGGTTGAGGAGTTGTATTACAAGCAAATATGATTATTATCGAGGAAATTGAGGTGTTTGACAGACAGGACTTAGAGAACATTGTTTTGAAGGCTTGGACACCCACCACAAATTAATTCCTCTTTTCCTCAGTCAAGAAGTTGTGCTGTGGGTGCAAGTGACAGAAAGATTAACCTTATCTGTCTTACTATCTGTCGTTCTGCCTCTGAACAGGCAGTTAACCCACTGTTCATAGGCAGTCATTGAAAATAAGAATTTGTTCTTAACTGACTTGCCTAGTTAAATAAAGGTAAAAGAAATGTGTGTTGCTAAGTGCTAGGAATGTGATAGTCGTTGCTGGTTAGTACTCTGTATGATCATGGAGTAAAAAGCATGGACCATGCACGTGTTGCAGAGAGAGTGTGCAGAGCTGTGGCCCTGCATGAGAACTAAAGAGTAGCCTGCAAAAAAGTAGGTGAAATTTTTGGTCTTGTGTGGTTGACTTCGGAGTAAAGTGTTGACTATGTTTCAATCAGTTAGTTGACATTTTGTGTTTTTTTAATTGTATATTTTGTAGTACCTTGATGTTCTTCTCTATACTGTCTTGATGTTCTTCTCTATTATGTTCTTTTATGAGTTGTGTTATCTTATTTTACACTCAATCTTCACTTTGTTTTGGCTTCACGTCTCTGACATCTGTTATCAGATTCATTGTGAGAGGTCAATCATGTCAGATATGAGGGACCCGAGTGGCACAGTGGTCTAAGGCACCGCATCTCAGTGCTAGAGGCATCACTACAGTCCCTGGTTTGATTCCAGGCTGTATCACAACCGGTCATGATTGGCAGTCCCATAGGCCCAGCGTTGTCTGGGGTAGGACATTATTGTAAATAAGAATTTGTTCTTAACTGACTTGCCTAGTTAAATAAAGGTAAAATTTAAAAAATAAGAAGGAGCTAGAAGCATCCTATATGGTGGCTAGCACAGGCAAGCCCCATACTATTGTGGAGGACTTAATTCTTCTTGCTGCCGCGGATATGGTTGGGACAATGCTGGGGGAAAAGGCCCAAAAAACTATACAGACAATGCCTGCATCAAACAACACTGTTTCACGACGCATCAGTGACATGGCAGGAGATGTTTTGAAACAATTACTGCTTCGCATACCAGACAGTGAATTCTATGCGTTACAGCTGGATGACTCAACAGATGTGGCGGGCCTGGCACAGCTCCTGGTACAAGTCCTTTACGTTTATGGAGGGTCAGTTAAGGAAGACATCCTCTTCTGCAAACCACAGAAAACCAGGACAACAGAAGATAATCTTTTTTAAGTACTGGACAGCTTAGTGACATCAAATGGACTTTGGTGGTCAAGAAGTGTTGGTATCTGTACTAATGGCGCAAAAGCCATGACAGGGAGACATAGTGGAGCGGTAAGGGGTTAAACAAGCAGTTTCTCCCGATGCCACTTGGGTACACTGCAGCATCCACCAAGAGGCTCTAACTGCCAAGGGAATACTTGACAGCTTGAAAGATGTTTTGGACACTACAGTGAAAATGGTTGACTTTGTTATAGCAAGGCCCCTGATATGGGCGGCGACCATGTAAAGCTTTTACAACATACAGAATTGTGCTGCTTATCAAGGGGGAAAGTATTGACACGTTTTTTAATTGAGAGATGAGAGTAAAGTTTTCTTTACTGACCATAATTTTCACTTGTTTGACCACTTGCATGATGATTTTTCTCGCCTGAATGATCTGAATCTAGGATTACAGGGACTCTCCACAACTATATTCAATGGGCAGGACAAAATTGAGGCTATGATTAGGAAGTTGGAGCTCATTTCTGTCTGCATTAATAAGGACAACACATAGGTCTTTTCATCATTGTATGTTTTTTTTGTGTGCAAATCAACTCAAGCTTACGAACAACGTCAAATGTCAAATGCGAAGCACCTGAGTGAGCTGGGTGTGAAATTACGCAGGTACTTTCCCGAAATGGACAACACAGGCAACTGGATTCATTATCCCTTTCATGCCCTGCCTCCAGTTCACTTACCGATATCTAAACAAGAGAACCTCATCGAAATTGTAACAAGCGGTTCTGTGAAAATTTAATTTAATTAGAAGTCACTGCCAGATTTCTGGATTGGACTTCGCTAGGAGTATTCTGCCTTGGCAAATAACGCTGTTAAGACACTGATGCCCTTTGCAACCACGTACTTGTGTGAGAGTGGATTCTCGGCCCTCTCTAGCATAAAAATTAAATACAGGCACAGACTGTGTGTGGAAAATGATTTAAGACTGAGACTCTCTCCAATACAACACAACATTGCAGAGTTATGTGCAATCCTTTCAAGCACACCCTTCTCATTAACCTGTGGTGAGTTACTCACCATTTTCAATGAACAAATAAGGTTGTATATGTAAGATGGTTATATAAAATTATTGATTATTATTACATTATTATTTGTGCCCTGGCCCTATAAGAGCTCGTTGTCACTTCCCATGAGCCGGGTTGTAACAAAACTCTCACTCATTCTTATGTTTAATAAATGTATCATATAGTGTGCGTATGGCAGACTTACAATGATGGCAAAAAACAACGTTTGAGAGTGCACTGACCCTGGTGCTAGAGGGGATGCAGCTGGAGTTTGAATGTTTTAAGGGGTACGGGACTATAAAAAGGTTGGGAACCACTGCTTTAGGTGGTGTCATATTTCAGTTTTCTCAACCCTGGCAGTCATTCTGAATGCAGGTTGCTGGTGATCTAAAATTCAGGTTGGATATCCCCATTCTTGCTGGATATTTATCAGATTTACACATCACTTTGCAAGCCAGCATAATGTGACAGATTGCGTGAATAACCCACTATGTTGGGTTTTTCAAATGATCCAAACATGGGTTTACAAATTCGATTTTATTCACTTTCTTTCTGGTTGCCCAAGCAGCTCGGTCTTTTTTAACATAATCCATAGATTATTTTCAGGAGGTGTGGCTTATTAGGGATGTGGCTTTTAGATAGTTATTTTTGGCCACCCGTGAGAGTAAATGTCATTCCTGTTGGACATGTTAATTTTGTATACTGCAACTTAACATTTTACTTGAAAGTTATTCCACATCACATAATCTAATACATTTTTTTAAACATTATTATTACTATCCCATTGGGGATATCCAATTATGATTTGCATAGGCTTTTAAGGAACTCATATACTTATGTAGGCTTAATTAAAGCTAAAAAAAATAGTTAGCAATTCAACAGAACAGATGAACTGAAATTACATTTACTCTCACGGGTGGCCAAAAATGACTTCCTGAAACCACACCCCTACTACGTCAAGCCTCCAGTCTTCTGATTTGACCCGCTCGGTCATATCTCAGTAACCCAGAGTCCCCAAAACCAACCTTGCTCTTTTTTAAAAGACATGAGTTTTGAATGACACCTACCCCCTTTGTTCCATGCTAGCTGAAGACCTAGCTAGCCAGTAACTAGCTAACACCAGACAGAGATGAAAGGGGAAACATATAAGAATCGTTGCCATTGATGAACAGGGTAAACTTTTATATTTGATGACACCCTAAAGTCACATTTTGGCACGAGTAGAGTAGGTATCTAGCTATATACCACATCCCTATGTAAACATGCCTTCTCCAAAGTTGGTTACAAGCAGTACTTTTTTAAATGTTGCAATTGGTTCATTAAAATGAGACTGAAGGCGATGTCACCTTGTCCCGTTAATAATGAATCCAAGTGTTTGACATGGGGGAGGTGACCAGTAACTTTATGATCAAACATTATCAATCTAGAATCAATTGTCATTTTTCATACTTCGGTCATCATAGTTTGATCTGGTTTCCTTCAAATGTCATCCAGTTTCATGGAAAACATGATTTTGACTGTCCAATACCTTTAAATAGATCAATTTGAATGATAACATATTCACATAGGATCTCACTTGGTGAAGTCCATAGAGGAATTTCTGTGTAGAGACAATCTGGGGCAGGCCTTCACGGAAAACAAAAAATATTTGACTACAGGAGTCACCACGGTAGTCAACCACCACAGCCCGTGACGGTAGTCAACCACCACAGCCCGTGACACGCAGGTAGGCGAGCTAATACCTCATACCTGGAGCAGGGCCAGACACATTCCACCACATAAAGACTGCTATTAGTTGAATGAAAATGATCACCAGGGGTGAACAAACCTAACCTGGGAGAACTACCTTGCTGCACTCAAACCCTTCACAAGAACACATGATTCTGCTAGCTGCTCACTAGGACTGATTAGTTGAATCAAAAATCGAATCAAAGTTTATTGCTCACATAGACAGTTTAGTAGTTGTTATAGTGGGTGCAGCGAATTGCTTGCGTTATTAGATCCTTATAGTGCAGTAAAATGTCAAACATCAGGTGTGATTTAGCAAAAGCCTGCAACCCCAGTTGCTGTCCAGCAGCAGGGTTGGCTATCCCTGGAGTGATGATACTGTGAGGCGTAAGAGTCATGAGGTCAGGGTTGTGAAAGCTAAGCTTCCTGTTCTCAGCTGGTCTGGATTGACTCACTGCATGACTTGACTCTGTCACACCCTGATCTGTTTCACCTGTCTTTGTCCTTGTCTCCATCCCCCTCCAGGTGTCGCCCATCTTCCCCATTATCCTCAGTGTATTTATACCTGTGTTCTCTGTTGCCAGTTCGTTTTGTTCATCAAGCCTACCAGTGTTTTTCCCTTGCTCCTGCCTTGTTCTAGTTTCTGTTTTCCTGTTTTTTGACCACTCTGCCTGCCCTGGCCCCGCGACTGCCTGCCGTTCTGTGCCTTATGGACTCTGATCTGGATTACTGACCTCTGCCTGCCCTTGACCTGTCACTTTGCCTGCCCCTGTTCTAGTAATAAACTTTTGTTACTTTGACACTGTCTGCATCTGGGTCTTCTCCTGAAACATGATAGTCTCTTGGACTTTTCAATTCCCTCCTTCAATACAAGCTTGACTTTTTATCAAGGGGAATGTTTGGTTGACTGGCCAGATTATACTAAATCTGACAGACACACTTCACAGTGGAGGTGTATAACTGTATTTCAGCTGTTATTATAACTAAGTTATCAACTGTGTGGTGTCAGACTACTTATGTCCACTTGTAATGAGAGTGATATCAAATGTACATTCTGCTTCTACATGGAGTTTTCAATATCTTTGCTTTATATCGTGTAACAACATAGTGTATATTCTGGATGATGTGCCATTGGCGATATGCATTTAGATTTTAGTAATTTAGTAGACGCTCTTATCCAGAGTGATTAGGGTTAATTAGGGTTAAGTGCCTTGCTCAAGAGAATAAACAGATTTTTCACCAAGTAAGCTTGGGGATTCGAACCTGCAATCTTTCAGTTACTAGCCCAGCGCTGTTAACTGCTAGGCTACAGCGATAAGAAGCACTACAGAAGCACTACAGGATGTGGAGTCAAGAGTGCTAGTAGGCGCCAGAATCAAATCTACATCTGTGCTCCCATTTGCCCATGTTTCTTGGAGATCATTTGAATGGTAACATTTTGTGATATTCAACTCGACCTGTGGTATAAGCACATTCATACAGTAGCTGTTTCATAACACTTCAAATGAAAGTCACTATACTGAAGGTGTTTGTGCACACACTATAAAGCCATATGACAAGGTTATGATGTCCGTCATTCCATTCAATCCATTCAATTTAATAATGTGACACAGAGGTTGGTAAATGACAAAACACCCTGTTATAACATCTGGTATGTAGACTCTTATGTAGCATGTAATAACATATGACAAAAGTTGGAAACGAAGCGGTCTTCTGGTCAGACTCCGGAGACGGGCACATCGTGCACCACTTCCTAGCATTCTTCTTGCCAATGTCCAGTCTCTTGACAACAAGGTTGATGAAATCCGAGCAAGGGTAGCATTCCAGAGGGACATCAGAGACTGTAACGTTCTCTGCTTCACGGAAACATGGCTCACTGGAGAGACGCAATCCGAAGCGGTGCAGCCAGCGGGTTTCTCCACGCATCGCGCGGACAGAAACGAACATCTTTCTGGTAAGAAGAGGGGCGGGGGCGTATGCCTTATGGCCAACGTGACATGGTGTGATGAAAGAAACATACAGGAACTCAAATCCTTCTGTTCACCTGATTTAGAATTCCTCACAATCAAATGTAGACCGCATTATCTACCAAGAGAATTCTCTTCGATTATAATCACAGCCGTATATATCCCCCCCCCAAGCAGACACATCGATTGCTCTGAACGAACTTTATTTAACTCTCTGCAAACTGGAAACGATTTATCCGGAGGCTGCATTCATTGTAGCTGGGGATTTTAACAAGGCTAATCTGAAAACAAGACTCCCTAAATTTTATCAGCATATCGATTGCGCAACCAGGGGTGGAAAGACCCTGGATCATTGTTACTCTAACTTCCGAGACGCATATAAGGCCCTGCCCCGCCCCCTTTCGGAAAAGCTGACCACGACTCCATTTTGTTGATCCCTGCCTACAGACAGAAACTAAAACGAGAAGCTCCCACGCTGAGGTCTGTCCAACGCTGGTCCGACCAAGCTGACTCCACACTCCAAGACTGCTTCCATCACGTGGACTGGGAGATGTTTCGTATTGCGTCAGACAACAACATTGACGAATACGCTGATTCGGTGTGCGAGTTCATTAGAACTTGCGTTGAAGATGTCGTTCCCATAGCAACGATTAAAACATTCCCTAACAAGAAACCGTGGATTGATGGCAGCATTTGTGTGGAACTGAAGGCGTGAACCACTGCTTTTAATCAGGGCAAGGTGTCTGGTGACATGACTGAATACAAACAGTGCAGCTATTCCCTCCGCAAGGCTATCAAACAAGCTAAGCGCCAGTACAGAGACAAAGTAGAATCTCAATTCAACGGCTCAGACACAAGAGGCATGTGGCAGGGTCTACAGTCAATCACGGACTACAGGAAGAAACCCAGCCCAGTCACGGACCAGGATGTCTTGCTCCCAGGCAGACTAAATAACTTTTTGCCCGCTTTGAGGACAATACAGTGCCACTGACACGGCCTGCAACGAAAACATGCGGTCTCTCCTTCACTGCAGCCGAAGTGAGTAAGACATTTAGACGTGTTAACCCTCGCAAGGCTGCAGGCCCAGACGGCATCCCCAGCCGCGCCCTCAGAGCATGCGCAGACCAGCTGGCCGGTGTGTTTACGGACATATTCAATCAATCCCTATACCAGTCTGCTGTTCCCACATGCTTCAAGAGGGCCACCATTGTTCCTGTTCCCAAGAAAGCTAAGGTAACTGAGCTAAACGACTACCGCCCCGTAGCACTCACATCCGTCATCATGAAGTGCTTTGAGAGACTAGTCAAGGACCATATCACCTCCACCCTACCTGACACCCTTGACCCACTCCAATTTGCTTACCGCCCAAATAGGTCCACAGACGATGCAATCTCAACCACACTGCACACTGCCCTAACCCATCTGGACAAGAGGAATACCTATGTGAGAATGCTGTTCATCGACTACAGCTCGGCATTCAACACCATAGTACCCTCCAAGCTCGTCATCAAGCTCGAGACCCTGGGTCTCGACCCCGCCCTGTGCAACTGGGTACTGGACTTCCTGACGGGCCGCCCCCAGGTGGTGAGGGTAGGCAACAACATCTCCTCCCCGCTGATCCTCAACACTGGGGCCCCACAAGGGTGCGTTCTGAGCCCTCTCCTGTACTCCCTGTTCACCCACGACTGCGTGGCCATGCACGCCTCCAACTCAATCATCAAGTTTGCGGACGACACAACAGTGGTAGGCTTGATTACCAATAACGACGAGACGGCCTACAGGGAGGAGGTGAGGGCCCTCGGAGTGTGGTGTCAGGAAAATAACCTCACACTCAACGTCAACAAAACTAAGGAGATGATTGTGGACTTCAGGAAACAGCAGAGGGAACACCCCCATCCACATCGATGGAACAGTAGTGGAGAGGGTAGCAAGTTTTAAGTTCCTCGGCATACACATCACAGACAAACTGAATTGGTCCACTCACACAGACAGCATCGTGAGGAAGGCGCAGCAGCGCCTCTTCAACCTCAGGAGGCTGAAGAAATTCGGCTTGTCACCAAAAGCACTCACAAACTTCTACAGATGCACAATCGAGAGCATCCTGGCGGGCTGTATCACCGCCTGGTATGGCAACTGCACCGCCCTCAACCGTAAGGCTCTCCAGAGGGTAGTGAGGTCTGCACAACGCATCACCGGGGGCAAACTACCTGCCCTCCAGGACACCTACACCACCCGATGCTACAGGAAGGCCATAAAGATCATCAAGGACATCAACCACCCGAGCCACTGCCTGTTCACCCCGCTGTCATCCAGAAGGCGAGGTCAGTACAGGTGCATCAAAGCTGGGCCGAGAGACTGAGAAACAGCTTCTATCTCAAGGCCATCAGACTGTTAAACAGCCATCACTAACATTGAGTGGCTACTGCCAACACACTGTCAATGACACTGACTCTACTCCAGCCACTTTAATCATGGGAATTGATGGGAAATGATGTAAATATATCACTAGCCACTTTAAACAATGCTACCTTATATAATGTTACTTACCCTACATTATTCATCTCATATGCATACGTAGATACTGTACTCTATATCATCGACTGCATCCTTATGTAATACATGTATCACTAGCCACTTTAACTACGCCACTTGGTTTACATACTCATCTCATATGTATATACTGTACTCGATATCATCTACTGTATCTTGCCTATGCTGCTCTGTACCATCACTCATTCATATATCCTTATGTACATATTCTTTATCCCCTTACACTGTGTATAAGACAGTAGTTTTTTTGGAATTGTTAGTTAGATTACTTGTTCGTTATTACTGCATTGTCGGAACTAGAAGCACAAGCATTTCGCTACACTCGCATTAACATCTGCTAACCATGTGTATGTGACAAATAAAATTTGATTTGATTTGAAGTTGTCATGTAGACTGTGTAGCAGTTGACATTAGAGCATATGACAGGATGAACAGTCCTCTTTGACACCAATTATAACTAGTTTTATATAATCTAATGCCGCAACTCATTACCATTTAAAACTGTTCATGACAGCTTATGACAAATATTATAATGTGTAACACAGCTGTTAAAAAGGCTTCATGAATGCATTCGTAAGGACACCTACAGTAAAGTGTTCCCGAAATGGACAATTAACGACTTCAGCCAACCAGCTGCAGTAACAATGTTTGCCTATTCAAATGGATGGTGGGAATGCTCCGAGAGAAGTACAGTATTAAGCTTATTATAGTAAGTCATTAGTAGACGATCACCACATCTGGCATAGAGGAAAGTGAATGAAGGTTACTCTCCCACACTGTCAATGAAATGTTTTAATTTATTTAACCTTTATTTAACTAGGCAAGTCAGTTAAGAACAAATTCTTATTAATGGTATATGTTGCTTTTATACATGTCTTACTACTCGAAAGTGATCTTAATTTTCGCTCAAAACCTCCCGTGGCTTATTTTTAAGTTTGGCATGTTCTGTTTCTAAATGTCTGTGCAAGAGTGAAGGTTTCATCGAGTTGTGAGATAGTACTTTTTTCACATATGACACACTGTGGCTGAGGAAAGGCACTACTCCCAATATAAGTGAACCCCAAATCAATGTAGTTCCCATCATATTTGCGCCTCTTCAATGGTCCAACGTCCCTGTCTGTTGCTCGGTGCTTTCCCGGGTAAGGGGGGAGTAGCTCTTCGGCTGCATCAGATTCACAACTGTCTGTGTCCATGCTAGCTGGGCTAACAACAAATGTAGAACTACTGATGCTAGCATTGGATGTGTTCGTGGAAGCAGAACAACTTGTGTTGTCGACAGGTGCAGGTGTAGTACTGCTGGTATGTGTCTCTATGGACGCGGACCTTACTTTTTTTTAACCATTTATCCATTTTCTAGCAAACAGAATGAGCACCAGCGCAGTTGGCTACATACGGACCGTTATCGGAATTCCCGTGAGAGAGTAACGGTTAATGTGATTGGATGTTAATTATTTGACTAGGCTACCTGTATTTGACATTGTGTTGTTATTTCGCTTTTGATTTTTGGCAGTGAAACAAGGCTACTAAGGTGAGAAACAAACCTCACCCAAATACATAGCCCCGTTGGAAAATATAAAAATATACTGTTTGAAAATGTGAATCACATTTATATCTTGGGTATGTATATATCTGGGGTATGTACATTGTAACTTGGGAATACCTGACCTAAAGCATCTAAACTGGAACAACCATTTCAGTAACTGGCGCAATAAATCCAAGTAACACGTCGACTTAGTTTGGAAAATGTATGACATATATATTTGAGATGCATAACATTAATTAATTATTGTACTTGCAATTTTTAATAAATCAACCTGAAATAGAGCACGCTGTAAAATATGATTATAATGGGTGTGGTTTTGGTTCAACTCTGGTTATTAACACCAACGCTGGGGTTATTTTACAACACTGAGTGTTATCAACATTTAGTTATGTTCAGAGTAGGCCCTTAACATTATGCCATATGAATAATGTTTTGTATTGTGTTAAATAATAAACAATTTATGATAACATATTTGCTCAGGATCTCACTTGGTGTAGTCCCTTGGACTGAAAATATATATATTTATTTTATTTAACCTTTATTTAACCAGGTAGGCTAGTTGAGAACAAGTTCTCATTTACAACTGCTACCTGACCACAATAAAGCAAAGCAGTGTGACACAAACAACAACACAGAGTTACACATGGAATAAACAAGCGTACAGTCAATAACACAATAGAAAATAAAAAGAGGCTATATACAGTGTGTGCAAATGGCGTGAGGACGTAAGCCAATAAATAGGCCACAGTAGCAAGTGATTACAATTTAGCAAATTAACACTGGTGTGATAGATGTGCAGATGATGATGTGCAAGTAGAAATACTGGTGTGCAAAAGAGCAGAAAAGTAAATAAAAACATTATGGGGATGAAGTAGGTAGATTGGATGGGCTATTTACAGATGGGCTATGTACAGCTGCAGCGATCGGTTAGCTGCTCGGACAGCTGATGAATGCAACAACCATGACTCTGTCACTAACAAATACAGTCTCGGATAGTACTGTATCTCTACAATTCACTTGAAAGGCAATGCACTCGAGGATAAAGTAAAAACAAATAAAAAATAAGGCTTTACACCTAGCAGTGTGTTTATTTCAAATGTTCCAGTGTCTATAGGGGTACACACTTTCAGTGTTAATTTAACACTCTCTGTGTTGATTTAACACTGGATAATCTGTGTAGCTGTGGAGTGTGGGAGACAGACATTCAGTTGACAAGTAAGGGATTAAGTGGATGGTCAGAAAGAAGCATGGTACTTTTGTGTGTCTGATCATTTCACTTGCTGAAGATTCTGATAGTTTGTTTGAGTCTATTATGTCAATGTGTGACTAAAACTCACAAGTGATTCTGTGTGTCTCTTTGTTTCAGCTATGGATTGGAGTCAGAGGTTGCAGCTCTTGCTCTTCTCACTCCTCTGTCTCACTGGCAACTCCAAGGCAGTAGGAGGTAAGTAGGATGAACTTTACCCACAGAATTCATCAGCCATCAATCAATCAATCAACCATGTTACCAGGACAGCTAGAAGTACTGATTGAATTAAACTGGATCAAGTTAACAGCTCTATATCCGGAAACATGGTCCTTCACTTTGTCATGATTTAAGTCTGACCTCTGGTGGGTGTTGATGGAATTAAATCAAATCAAATCAAATCAAATGTTATTTGTCACATACACATGGTTAGCAGATGTTAATGCGAGTGTAGCGAAATGCTTGTGAATTATATCATTTTATAAAGCAACACTGCAAATATCTGCGTGCAGTTTTAAACTACCCTTCCCCCATTTGTTCCATACTGGCTGAAGACCTGGCTAACCAGTAACTAGCTAACACCAGACAAACATGAAAGGGGAAAAATATAAGAATATTTGCCATAGATTAATAGTGTAAATGTGTAATTATATTTTCTGACACCATACAGTCACATTTTGGCACCAGTAGAGTAGCTATCTAGCTATATAAACCATGCCCCTCTGCAAACATGTCTTCTCCGATGTTGGTTAAAAGATTATAGTTATTTAAATTAGGTAAGAGAATATCATGGTAGAGTACCATTGGTGTATTAAAATAAGAGTTAATGTGATGTCACGTTGTTACCTAAATAATTCATCTAAGTGTTTGACGTGGGGGAGGGGACCAGTAACTTTATGATCAAACTTTATCAATGTAGAATCTACAGTCATTTTTCATACCTTGATCATCATAATTTGATCTGGTTTCCTTCAAATATCATCCAATGTCATGAAAAACTTCCTTTAAACTATTCATGACCTTTAAATCAACACTGAAAGTGTTGTCTATGGACCCCATATAAAAAACCGGAACCATGTTAAATCAACTTTCTGCTCAGTGTAAAGCCTTATTCAAATATTTCCCAGATTGTCTTGCCTTCTGAGTAAATTGTAGTTACCACCCATGACAATATTTGTTATTAACAGAGACATGGTTGTTGCATTCATCCATTTTCAGTCATATGGAGTTCACCCAGTATTAAATGAGATCCTTAGTGAATGTTATCATAAAATATATATATTTAACACAATACCATATGTCTTTCGTAAGGCCTTATTTTGAGGACCTAGTTTTACCCTAATACAGAGGCCTGAAACTCATATACATCACTTTGAACCAAAACTACGACCGGCGTATGCTGTTTTGCAGGTTGATATTTTAGAATTGTTTGTTTCAATATCTATGTTTGTGCACGTACATTGATTGACTGATTTATCGTAGACTACACAAATATAAACTACATACATTTTTCTAAACTAATCCAATCACTTAGTTCAAATCAGGTAGTTCCTAATGTTCCTAACCCTGACAGTCATTCTGAATGCAGGTTGCAGGTGAATTCATTTTCCAACTGTTGGATCTCCACCCTCCATCACATCGTAAGCCAGCATAATGTGATTTGCAGGCCTGATGTGGCTTGTAAAACATGGATTTCAGGCCCTTGTATTACACTCTCAGAATAAAAGGTTTACGTTTGTTGCTAATGGGCTACAAACACGTAATCAATCAATGTACCAATGTACCTGCACAAACAGATATTGAAACAAACAATTAAAAAAAAAAATCTTCCTGCAATAGAGCATGCTGGGAAATATGATGATGGGCATGGTTTTTGTTCAAAGTGACGTGTATGAGTTTCAGGCCCCTGTATTTGGTTAAAACTATGCCTGCAAAATAAGGCCTTATGAAATACATATGGCATTGTGTTAAATATACCATTTTTATGACAACATATTAATTTAGGATCTTACTTTTTGAAGTCTACAGGACAAAAAATGGATGAATGCAACAATTATGTCTCTGTCACAAAAAAATACAGTCACGGGTGGTAACTACAATTTGCTCGAAAGGCAAGGCACTGTGGGAAATATTTGAATAAGGCTTTACACTAATCAGTGTGTTCATTTAACACTACTCTGGTGTCTATGGGTCCATAGACTCAACAATTTCAGTATTGATTTAACACCATTAGTGTTAATAAAAAAATGAACACTGGAGAATTTGTTGTGAAGAGATATATTTTGAAAGACCATCTCTGTAAAAACTCTGTCTATGCATACTACATGACACGCATAATAATTGCATACTTTTTTGGTCTGCATCATTTCCCCAACATATTCTGTTCTTTAAGACGTGGACTCGTTAAATAAGATGGTGGTCCTCAAACAGTCCCTGTACTGCATGTTTGTCTTTACTCTATAGATTCTTTGTGTGCAGAGCTCTGTGAGGACAAAGGACGAGAGACTGAGTGGGTCTTTTCAGTTTCCGGTGATGCTGCCATGTTGACATCCACCCTGTTGGACCTCAACGTGTCTGACAACCGCAGCATCCCCTATAACATCTCATGGTATTACCTAAGGACTGGGACAGAGCTGACCAGGGAGACAGGAAAGACTCTGGTGCGGGGGAAGACACTCTGGATTTTTAACATCACGATGGAAGATGCTGGAGACTATGAGTGTGTTGTGAGGTAGGGGCTATACATTTGTCTGCTGTGTGTGTGTATATGTGTGTGTATATGAGTGTGTGGTGTAAATCTTTCCTGTTACCTTTGATAACAGACTACCCTCTGAGTGCTACAAGAAGGTTGCCTTACTGATTGTGAACCACACCAACCCAGAAAAATGCGGTCGACCAGAAAAGGCCCAACAGGTCCTGACCAACACAGCCACCTCTTTCCTGAACTGCCCATTGAGTGACCATATCAGGGAAGTAGACAACTACTCCATCCAGTGGTACAAGGTGAGTCCAATGGGGTAAACAGACAATGCAGTGCAATAGGAGAGTGTTGAGAGGGGACGCCTGACAGCAGGGGCGAACTAGCCATCTGGCATTTTGAAAAAATGGCATTTTGGGAAAACACCGAATGGGCTGGTCCAATGGGATCGCCTAACTTTTTTTGTTTTTTTGTACAGAATTAGAATTATCTGGCTAAGAATGGGGGCCACAGAGACAAAAAAACGGGCCTTTAGGGGGCCTCAAGGAAAGAAAATGGGCCAATGTCGGGGCCTCAATGGAAAAAGGGTCTGATGTGTCAGAAATGCCATGGCGGATTTCTGGTCTCATGCTTGACAATGCTGGAAAGCCTGTTTGAAATCTTTATTTTCAGTCATTCAGTCCATTTCTATGTATGCTTAATTTGTGTTTAAAACTATAGGAATGTAGGGTTATTACTACTAGTGACTACATTTCAGACAATGTTACTTCAGACACACTATATACACTTTCATTGTTCATTTCTCTCACACATTGTATTGCATTGAATTGTTATGAGAGTTGGTCTTCTAAGGTAAGACATTATCAGAACTTATCTGTAATTGAATTGTGTATTAATTTTGTACTATAAGCCATATTCCATTACCTCTACCTTTCAGTGTGCATTTCTATTTTAACCCTGTCAGGGCTGTGAACCCATTGTGGAAGATGATCCCTTGTGGAACAGGTTTAGTTATGTCAGTGACAGTACTGTGGAGTTACTCCGAGTAAAAGTGGTCACCCTTGAGGATAATGCGTTCTACACCTGCACCATGACCTTTAACTTGGAAGGGTTCAGCGGCAGGATCTCAGAGACCATCAACGGTATGGTGGACGGTGAGTATCGCTGGCACAGCTCATAAAAGTTGTCCTTAACCACAGATCTAGGATCAGATTATTACCATATACCCCCAATCCTTACCACAGCCATTACAGAGACAGTGAAAGTCAAACTGGTTACAGATGATTGCTAGACCACCTTGTCAGGTCCTGCCATAGATTTTCAAGCAGATTTAAGTCTAAACTGTAAATCGGCTCCTCAGGAACATTCACTGTAAACAACTTCTGTGTAGATTTGGCCTTGTGTTTAAGGTTATTGACCTGCTGAATGGTGAATTCATCTCCTAGTGCCTGTTGGAAAGCAGACTGAACCAGGTTTTCCTCCGCGATTTTGCCTGTGTTTAGCCGAATTCCGTTTCTTTTTTACAATGAAAAACTCCCCAGTCCTTAACGATTACAAGCATACCCATAACACGATGCAGCCACCACTATGCTTGAAAATAGGGAGAGTGGTAGTCAGTTGTGTGTTGCATTGGATTTTCCACAAACCTAAGACTTTGTATTCAGGACAAAAAGTGAATTGCTCTGCCACTTTCTTTGCAGATTTACTTTAGTGCCTTATTGCAAACAGGATGCATGTTGTAGAATATTTCTATTCTGTATAGGCTTCCATCCTTTCACTCTGTCAATCAGGTTAGTATTGTGGAGTAACTACAATGTTGTTGATCCATCCTCAGTTTCTTCCTATCACATCCATTAAAGTCCATAACTGTTTTAAAGTCACCATTGGCCTCATTGTGAAATCCCTAAGCAGTTTCCTGCCGCTGACAACTGAGTTAAGAAGGACACCTGTATCTTTGCAGTGAATGGGTGTATTGAAACACCATCCAAACTGTAACCATCCAAAGTGTAATTCATTTTTACTCCTGAACTTATTTCACCATGCTCAAAGGGATATTCACTGTCTGCTTTATTTTTACTTGACCCATCTAATAATAATTTCCCTTCTTTGCGAGGCATTGGGGAAACCTCCCTGGTCTTTGTGGTAGAACCTGTGTTTGAAATTCACTGCTCAACTGAGGGACCTTACATGTAATTGTGCTGTATATGTGGGGTAAAGATATCTGGTAGTCATTCAAAATTCATGATCAACACTATTATTGCACACAGAGTGAGTCCATGCAACTTATTAAGTGACTTGTTAATCAACATTTTACTCCTGAACGTATTCAGGCTTGCCATAAGAAAGGCATTGAATACTTATTGGCTGAAGACATTTCAGCTTTAAATATTTTATTAATTTGTAAACACTTTGAAAAACATAATTCCACTTTCACATTATGGGATACTGTGTTGGCCAGTGATACAAATATTTAAATGTAATACATTTTAAATTCAAGCTGTAATACAACAAATTGTGGAAAAGGTAAATGTCACGCCTTGGTCTTAGTATTTTGTGTTTTCTTTAATTATTTGTTCAGGCCAGGGTGTGACATGGGTTTATTGTGTTGTCGTATTGGGTTTTTTGTAGGCATTGGGATTGTGGCTGATTAGGGGTGTGTCTAGCATGGGCTTGGCTGCCTGAGGCGCTTCTCAATCAGAGTCAGGTGATTCTCGTTGTCTCTGATTGGGAACCATATTTAGGTAGCCTGGGTTTCACTGTGTATTTTGTGGGTGATTGTTCCTGTCTCTGTGTAGTGTTCACCAGATAGGCTGTAATTAGGTTTTCACGTTTGTTTGTTTTTTGTATTTATTTAGTTATTTCATGTTTCGCTATTTTTTTTCATTAAAGAACATGAGTAACCACCACGCTGCATTTTGGTCCGACTCTCCTTCAACAGACGAACGCCGTTACAGTAAAGGGGTGTGGATACTTTCTGAAGACACTGTACAGTACATGCCCCTGAATCAGAGGTTATGATTTCATAGAGGCTGCTTTGAAACTTTGCTCTGTGAGAGCTTAGAAAGGGCAATTTTCAATAGGGTCATGTGACTGCATATTTCTGTCGGTCTATGATGTTTTGGAATCATTGTCATCATTTCAGTGGAGTATTGCCTGGAGCCCAAAGTGGTTGAACCTGCCAATGAGATCATCAAAGCAGATTTGGGTGAGTAAGCCACTATAGAACATGTACTGTATATGTGTGTGCATATGTTTGTGTGTGTGTGTGCGCGTGAGTTTGTAATGTTCTTTTAATTCATGACGCAAATAAAGAATTCAATGTTTTGTCCCCTAGGTTCTTCCTTCAGTAAGATGTGTCGGGTGTTTGTCCCATGTGTGGGGAATAAACATTTTGCAAATTTGAATTGGATTTCTAGAGAGAACTCAATTTCCAAAATTGTCTCAAAGCGCATCTTTCAGGAATCAGAAAGGTAGGTTGAGACAACACAACAGCATCACAATACACAATGTAATAATTTGACAGTTCCATGAAGTATTTGCCCCCTTTCTGATTTGCTCTTTTTTTGTGTATTTTTTTTTTATACTGAATGTTATCAGATCTTCAACCAAAACCTAATATTAGATAAAGGGAACTTGAGTTTACAAATAAAAGTTACAAATATTATAAAAGTTATGCACCACCCAATTCCCCTGTGCCTCAGAACCTGAACAACTTTCTGTCCATCTGTCTGTGAGTTGAAGCTGAGGCGCAGCTGGGTCATGCAGCAATGATCCTAAACACACAGTGAAGTCTACATGAAAATGGTTCAAATGCAACACATGTGTAGTTTTGTAATGGCCAAGTCAAATTCCAAACCTGTCCCAGTTGAGATGTTGTGGCAGGACTTGAAACGAGCAGTTCATGCTTAAACTCACATGTCGCTGAGTTAAAGCAATTCTGCATGCAATAGTGGGCCAAAATCCCTCCACAGCGACGTGAGAGACTGATCAACAACTACAGGAAGCATTAGGTTGCAGTCATTGCAGCTAAAGATGGCACAATGAGTTATAGAGTGTAAGGGAGCAATTACTTTTTCACACTTGCATAACTTTAATTAAATAAATGAAATAAGTATATATATTATTTTTGTACACTCAGGTTCTCAATCTAATATTAGGTTTTGTTTGAAGACCTGATAATATTCAGTATAAGAAATATGCAAAAATAGAGAAAATCTGAAATACTTTTTCATGGCACTTGTCACGCCTGCTACCATTCTCTCGCGCCAGGCTGCCCAGCACTGTGCACTCCTGCCACCATCCTTACGCACACCTGCTTACCTCATTGTGCACATCAGCAAATTATTGGACTCACCTGGATTCAATCACCTGTGTTATGACCTCCCCTGTCAGTTCCCCAGCTCTTTTCCCCTGTCATATGTTATGTTATCTGTGTGTTGATGCTGGTCCATGTCTGTTCCTTATTTAATGTTTACTCCCCGTACCTGCTTCTCTACTCTGACGTTGGTCTTTACATGTATTCTGTGTCATCCAGATAGATGTTCTACTGTATAGTATCTAAACTGTTGGTACCATATCAGGTACAGTGCTAAGATTACAATAGGACCCATATACCTGAACATGGTTTGAGTGTGCGTTCACAAGTGGGAACTTGTCTGTCTTCTCTCCCTCTCTTCCCCTCCCCCTAAACCAGGGAGTGGGGAGAAGTGAAGGGTGTATGGTTGGAGCGTAATTTGAATTTCTTGACGGTGGAAGAGGAAGACTTTTCCATCCATTACACGTGTAAGGTTTCCAGCGACAGAGGCAGTCCTTCTGCCTCCTTCACACTACAGCCTACAGGTAACACAACACTTTCTGGAAGATAACATAAAACATTTTCAAAAGAGATCACACACATATTATCCTGGCCCTTTACTCTTGTTTTGATAGTGTATTATAACAACTGCAACCTCACCACTTTTGAAAATTGTTTGAAGAATTAAAGCCTGACCTTGGGTAAAAACTGTTATAAATGCTATCTTCTCTCTTTTTCTGCACAGATCCAAACAACCTGTTCCCTATTGGGGTACTACTGACTAGTCTGGTATTGGTGTTTACTGTTAGTGTTGTGATTTACCATCGCTTCAAGATTGACATTGTGCTGTCGCTAAGGAGGGTGTTCCCGCTTCTCTACCCAAACACAGGTAAGCAATGAGAGACAGTTTATCGCACATATACTGCCCAAGTACACTCATGGAAAGATTAATAGAAACATACCTGAGCACGCACACGCAGACATGCGCACACACGCATGGACACATACACACTATCTGCAGACTCATTGCATACTGTGCATTCACAAAATGGAAACTCGCATAAACATACATTCTACACCAGATACAGACAGTCATGCACATACAGCATGTCTCCCCACAAACCCCCAGGCCCACACTTAAACCCACACACATGAATGTTGCATTGCTTGTTTCCCATTCCCCACCTGACCACAAGTAAAATCAGTAGCAAGGTACTGTAGCACATCCCACAGCTGCAGTATGCAAGCACTGCATTTTCCATGACAGAGGAAACAGGAAGATTCATACGAGGCACTGGATAGGCTATGATGTCATTAATAACCAAGCCTCCTCTGTTAGGCAGGTTTGTGGAGACATTTGCTCCAGCCCAGCACTAACACCTATTTTGTTTTACCTGTCTCTGTCCTGCATGTGGCAGACTCTGATGGGAAGCTGTATGATGCGTACGTGGCTTACCCCCGTCTGTTTGGGGATGGGGGCAGGGCCTGTGGAGAGGCAGAGATGTTTGCCCTCCACACGTTGCCCCAGGTTCTGGAGGGGAGGTGTGGCTACAGGCTCTTCATACTGGGCCGGGACAGCCTACCAGGGGAAGGTAAGACATCTCGGTTCGACCCTGGGGCTCCAGGTTCCACAAGATTATCTTAGCATTGGCATTAGTACACATGTAGCATGATGATGATGAAATATGTGGAATCTTTTTGAAGTCATAAAGACCTTATGAAACCATCTTAATGCTTAAACAATGTTTTAATAACCATTTTTCCCTGCTCCCTTTCTTCCTCTCCCTCTTCTCCTCCCTCCTCTCTTTCCCCCTCCCTCCCTCCTCCCTCTTCTTCTCCCTCCCGCCTCCCTCTTCTTCTCCCTGACGCCTCCCTCTTCTTCTCCCTGACCCCCTCTCCCTCTAGCCGTATTAGATGCTGTGGAGGAGAGCATGCTGGCCAGCCGGTGTCTCCTCCTGGTCTACTCTGGCTCTACGTTCTGCAGTGACAGCAGCGGTGTCCTGGAGGCCTGGCAGAGCTTCGAGAGGCAGACGGCCATGCACCATGCCCTGCTGGAGGGCTCCCTTAAGGTGGTCCTGGTGGAGCTGGAGGAGGTCACTCCTACACAGCTGGCCCTCTTCCCTGAGTCGGTGCGCCACCTCCGGGAGCGCCAGGGCGCTGTCTGCTGGTGGAAGAGTAGCAGGACAAGGAGGTCCAAAGGGTTGAGGTGTGGGAGGTGGAGAAAAGAGGTGGCGGAGAAGAGAGGGGAGCAGGCTTCGCCCCCTCTCTCCTCACCCTCTCTTTTCTTGTCCTCACGCTTCTGGAAGGAGTTGAGGTATTATATGCCAGTGAGGGGCATGAGAACGAGGTGCCCAGAGAAGAACAGCCTGTTGAACTTGTGATGGGATTGATGGGCTTTGGAGAGGACAGTGATAGATATAAGGAGGAAATATGTTGAATGAAAGGACTTCTGATAAAATGGAGAATATAAATGCTTTTCCTGACTCTCACAACACATTTCCATGAAATATTCTTGAATCAGACTTTGGAGGACTGATCCTCTGGGATGATGATTGATCATCCTGCCGATTAATGTTGTAAAATGCACAGTTAAGAATAATTCTGAACATATTGGCAGAGCCACTCAAACACACACAATTTACCACTGTTGTACATACACACCACATCTGTGAGAGAGCTTTAATAAAGAGAGCCCAGTACATTCTATACAATGTATTTGATGTCTTTATTTGTCTACTTAAAACATGTTCCCACCAATGTTCCTTTATTTAGGATTTTTAAAATATTTTTTTCAGATTTGTTAATCCTCCAATGAGAAGCTGTGTTTAAACTAATATTTATGGATGCAGTTATTTGTTATGAGGCCAAAGTATTTATGAACAGCTTATATTAAATTTAATATTAAATGTTTTCTAAATGGTGAGCTGACTACTAACAAACACCTTATGATTTATTAATGAAAGCAGAGTCCTGAAACTTCCCAGAAAGGGTGTGGCGATTTGCACAAGTTGGTTGCGTGCTAGCTCTTCTGTTATGTCTAGTTTACATACAGGTAGGACTGGCTGTGACTGGTAACCTGCTTTACTGTAATCCAATGTGATCATAGGCCATTTCAAAGAAAGTGTGGTTAGGAGTACTGGGGATTCTAAAATCCAATGGGCGAAAATCCAGCTGAGGTTGTGTCACACCTCAAGAAAACATTCTCTAGCATTGTCTTGCCAAACCGAAGAATCTAACTTAAAATCACACTTCCGCGAGCCTGAAACCACTGAAACAAAGTGAAGAGGAGGACCTTGGGTTTATCATCTCTAAAATACATGGATTCATGTAAGTATTGCAATTGTTACTGCGAACTATTGGTACACTTGGGTTTATGTAGCATGAAGGTAGCCATTAGGAAGGATTAACAGCATGTTAAAAGTTCGGATAAAAAGTGAAACTTTATAGATTTTTGAATGGTCCTGCAGCGATGTCATGAGGTCCACCTGGCTACCACAACACAGTGTCTTCAGTAAAGTTTGTGGTCCTTGCGGAGAAGCAACTCCACCATGGGGCTCGTGTGTCTCAATTGCAATGGCTCATTAGCTAGTCCCCATTTATGCAGCTCTGCCTGGAGGCTCTCAAGTCTTGTTCACACTGCAGGCCTTAAAAGGATACTTTTATATTTTGGCAATGAGGTCCTTTATCTACTTCCCCAGAGTCAGATGAACTCGTGGATACCATTTTTGTGTCCAGTATGAAGGAAGTTAGAGGTAAGGGGTAAGCCAATGCTCACTTGCGTTAAGGCAATTAGTGGAAGTCTATGGGTATCTGCTATTGTGCTAGTAGATATCTATAGATCCCCTACACTATTTTCGTGTTTGTTTTCTCACATGAACAGAAATTGAGCGAACAGTGTAGAATCGTTACAAACAGGAATTGACAGGGGGATTTCTACTAGATAACATAGCCACAAAGTCAGAACAGCTTCCCCATTTTGACAACAGATGTCGTTCCGGCGGGAGAAAACAATAGGCGAATATCACAGCCAGTCAACACTGGCGAGTAAGTTATACTTAAACTGTGAAACACTATCGTTCCACTATTACTGCAGATATATTATGGACATTTTCTCAAATTACAATCCCAAAATCCTAAGAAATCCTACTTTAAAGCTAGAATCCTTAATTGAATCAAAAACAAAGTGGTCCCCGCACCTGAGGGATGGGCCTGGAGAAATATAGACTCAAATTCATAGACACCGCTATGGATGCAAGCACTGACCATCCACGATGTTTCCATTTACATTGTTTACAAACATTGGAGTAAAACAAGCTTATTTTGGTTCTGATGGTGTACAACAGTTGAACTAAGCTCATGTGGGATTCATAAGTTATATCCTATAAGAGTCAATGGGTATACAGTATATCATTCATATACAAGTTCAAAAATGGATGTAGCGTCTAAGGATTCCAGCTTTAACCATTCGTTTCTTGTTAGATCTGTTAGAGTTGCGTCAATTCGAATCTGGTATCAGGATAAATATGACAATGAGTCACCTATGTATTTTTTATTAGCTAAGCAATAAGTGGTAAATGCAATTTTCGGATATACGGGCTCTCTATCCCACCTCGCAGGGCAAAACAGAGAACTGACTTGTTCCTGACAAAGATATTATAATATACCCTGATGGCAGTAGTAGTTCCGGCTTCCGAGCCGGCCTGTCAGAGTAGAGACTGGGCGTGGTTTAAACTTGCTCAGCCTATTGCAGGCGCTCAGGCGGGTCCCCGCCTCTTGGCGCTTCTGTTGATAGATGTAACTGTTGCTGTGAAGAACATCCATGCGCTCATGCTCGATACCGTTATCTCGCACCTGGCTCCTGTTATCTAACAAAAGACCGCTTGTTCTGCAACCCCACGCTCTGAATGTGCCCCCCCAACTCATTGCAAAGTTCCTGTCTTCTGTATTTTTCCATCATGAGAAAGGCCCATGGCCCTGAAGCTTTTAACAATGTTTCAAGTCAGCTATGTTGCATAACACATACATATATCCACACAAGCCAACAGCAGATAATATTCAATCATATATATGGTAATGGCTATAATGTAAAACACAGGATCCAACAATCCCCCTTTTTCACACCCCTAAGGGTGTGAACAAAAATTCAGCAATGAATCATATAACAGTTACAAAGTTTAAAATACCTTCATGTCCTCCATTCGATCCCACTATGTACTAGATTGGCTACCAGCCACCTAGGAACTTAAAACCCTCATGTCAAAAGAGAACAACAGCTCATTTAAAAACAGAATAAAAGAAAATGGTGTCAAATTTAAGTCCCCCTTTTGACACCCGCTAGGGTGTCACTCATTATCCTTTATTTCAGCTGTCCCAACATAGTAATATGTTAATAGCATTTCATGAAAATAATAAAACGTTTATTATTAATAAAACATTATTATTATTTTTATTTTTTTACAGAAAAACAGAAAAGAAAAATCATCCAAGAAAAAATAAAAATCAACCAGTGTTATGTGCTTTTGTCTCCCCCTTTTGACAAAAACAGGATAAGACTTTACTGTTTATTGACATGTAAGATGTAGGATAAAACTTTGGTCATGGAAAACAGAGTAAAGCAGAGCAAAGCATTATTATAAACCATCTGGTCCTCTCAGCTACTCCTATCCTGCACCAGGTGGGCTCCTTGCCACCCAGGGACTCTAAACTTTCACATAAGAGAGGACAAGTTATATCGTACACGTTATGTATTTAAGAAGTTATCATTCCACGACCTCACCCACAGCAAACCAGGGGTCATCCTCAGTCAGCCCCATCTGTCTCCGGAAGTTAGATTCTGTATCTGCATCTCCTTCAGGAGCATCAAGCAAGGGCATCATACCTGAAGCCTGTACCACATCTGTAACAGACTTCTTCAAACAAGGTATGATGCAAGCAGCACAACACATCAATAACAAAAATACAAGAATTAGGGTCAGAAATCCACTAACCACCATACCAGTGTACTTACCAAACCAGGCTCCCAACCAAGAGAACAGTCCAGACTCCTCCACCCCCGCCATGGTCCTCAGCTCAGCAGATAGTGCATCAAGCCCATTAAGAGCCTTAGATATACTACCATCTGGACTGGTGTTATTAGGAATAAACGTGTAACATTGTTCACCGAACATCTTACAGACACCCCCCTGACTGGCAAGAAGCATATCCAAAGCAAGTCTATTCTGTCTGGCAACCCTAGATGTGGCCTTCAGCTGTTTAGACATACCAGTGAGTGCATCACGGGAGTAATTTATAGTAGATGTAATTAATCCATGCAGTCTGTCTAGTATCCACTATGGCTGGACCTATAATAGGTGGTAAGTGCCAGAGTCCATCATTCCTACCCAAGGCCTGAAACTCATGAGGAACCCCCACTGGCACTCCCAACAGGTTAGTGTGTATGTCAACTACATCCTCTGTCCATGGAGCACTACGTCTATGTCTCCCATGGGATGGAATGTTTTCAGGCCCCCTGGATACAGAACCCAACAGCTGTTCAGCAGTAACATCAACAATGGTCAGTGGAATTATCAAACTGGTCAGAGCACACGTACCTTGCCAGTCTCCTCTAAGAATGGGTCGCAGTACTCTTTTGGGTCCACATATCCACAGCCAGACCACTAGTTTGGTTTAGGCCTGTAACTGGCCAAGTGGCATTAATGGTTATGTTACTACTGCAATCAGCTTCAGGCAATCTCCCATAATCAATGCCATTACCTGTACCCGTGATGCAACTGTAATTGCCCCCATATGCCTTAACACCCCAAGGGGCCCGATGAGGAGGTACTGTAGGAAACACAAGGCTCAAAGAGGAACAGAGAGTTGAATTGGGCTGAACCTGGTAAAAACCTCTCAGAATACACAACCACCCCTCTCCTTCTCCTATAGCAAATGGGTGTGTAGCCAGAAGAGGTCTAGCATGACCAATGTTTCATGTAACTCATGCAGTCCTTTCTTGTCAGGGTCTTAGCTGTATACCTCATATAAGACAGCCACAAATTGTCCCTACCATCAAAACCAGTCTCAGTGCCTAATTGATCAATAGCTGAATAGTCTCTAATGTTAATTACCTGAATGAGATATGACACAGTGGTGGTAGGTGGCAGGTTCGGTCCAGGGGTGGTAGAGGAGTGTGTCTGGCTCTGGTTCGTCTGGGACCTCTGTGGTTTTGGCAGCACCTTAATAGAAAACACACCCATCGTGTCTGTCCTGGTCCTTTGTAGTCCAAGGGTGTAAGTCCCTCCATCAGAGAGCTTAATAGTTTTGATGGTTAATAGGATTTCATCACTTTTACAAAGTTCAACAGTGCTCCCAGGTTTCCCCCATATCATGGAAAACCTATCCACCTTTGTGGGATCCCCTATGCTATAAGGATACCCTCTTCTCCAATCCTAGAACTGTCCCAAGTTGGTTATCATGTAATCCCCATACGGACACCCTCCCCCATTACACAGGTACACTGACACTCCTGTAAAGCCCCACCCTCTCCCAGAGAACACATCAGCAGCCAGAGGCCAAACCACACTTTCACTTCTATGAACGCTACACAGTGATGGGAGGGCGGGGTCAGGGAAGCTTCGTTAAGAGAGTGAAACCCCGAACCATATTGGTTTCGGTTCTTCTCTCTAACTCTGTGATGGTTCGGCAGTGGCAGTGTGTCCTACCCTCCAACAATGTGTGATATGTCGCCAGGTAGCTACCGCAAAGGCTGTCACCAGGAGCACTTGGTATGGCCCTCCCAACGGGCTGCTTCACATCTATTCTCCACAGGGACTGGATTGAGTGAATCACCTTCTCCTTTAATTCACCTGTAATGCATAAAATCTTGGACATACAGGTTTGGTTAACAAACAGTTTCTCATTTGTTCTCTCTGATTATAGCTTTAACCTCTATGCCTATTTGTTAGCTAGAATATATGTTTTTTTTTTATTATTTAAAATGATTTTATTATCCAATAGGCCCCATCCTATCCTAGACCACAATTTACCCATCCCCCTTTTGATACCTGGCTCTGCCCAGGTAACAACCTTACCTACTCTAAATAATGACTCAGATAAGATTAGTATATTATCCTTCTGTTCTGACATTATCATGTAGGAGCGCCCCTTTCATTCTCCACATGTCCAATTCTCCCTTTTGTCTCCACTCAGTAACTGTTATCTTTGCTCGTCCTGGCGCCCCTTCTAAAACTTCTCCTCTCTGCTCTCCAACCTTCAAGGTCTCCGCAGCGCTGGGGAGGGCTCTTCTGTCTGCCTTTTCCCCCTATCTGTCTGTAGCTCTTTTTCTCATGTTTCCAAATTTTAACTAAATGTCTCACTGTTTGGCTTTATCTAAACTCATGGATTTAAAAAAAAAACATGTCTATGATGGCAAGTCCTTATATAGGTTAATTAAACTCCACTATAATTCATTTACCTTAAAAAAACATACTAAATAAATAAATATATATAATAAAAAATATACATGTATAAAAAATATAAAAAAGTATTACCTATGACCACAAATTCATTATTCAAATGGCACCCCCCTGTGGCTGATCAGACCACCTGGGCGAGCCATGAAAGCAGGTCAAAGGTCACACCATCCCCTTACATTTGTGTTCCATACCATATTAGACATATTAAAGAACCCTTTATCTTAACAAAAAAAAATCACTTGTTTAATCAAAACTCAGAAAATAAAACTCCTAATATTCCATATGTGAGTGTACCCCTTTAAGATATCTTGTCTCTGGGAACATGGAAATCCCCTTAAACCCAAAACATTTGCTACAAACAAAACCTAATAATTATAATAATACCCTCAAATAATTTGTTTTAAATTTCCTCAATGTTTCATGTAACTCATTCAGGCTTTAAAGGATTGTCTCCCCAAAATGCTTTATACCCTGCCAATAAACTCACACAATTGTGATAAACGAGCACTGTCCCTTTAACATAAAATAAAATCAGCCTGCAATCCACTTTGCAGGCTTTTCATTGTTCCCCATAATGAAAACAGATTCTAATGTTAGTATACCTTAACACCATTTGAAGTTAAACAGGTGGTTATCTGAACAATCAAACCAAAATCAATAACCGGGAATTATTGTAAAACGATATTCAGCTACTTTAAAAAAATTTTTTTAAATGTATTTGGAACTTTTTCTTTCTTTCTGTAAAGTGACTCAAAGCTATAATGCACGCATTTTCCCTCTCAATGACACAACCAATTTTCTCTGTCATCATTTGAGGAACGTTATTGTGTAGTCAACGTAATTACGCAGTTTTACCTTCCAACTTCCTCTACCCCAAAATGTAAACGTACCATGTACTTCGCTAAATTCATAAAAACATTTCGATGGGCACAAATCTATCGTAATTGTCTATTCATTATTATTTAGAATTCATCAGATTTAGATAACTGTCTCATCCCATGACCCAGCACCTTTTAAAAAAATAAATAAAAATACGACTCCATTCCCAATAGGCTATTCCAGTGATCATTATGTATTACATAGAAATTGCCTCGCCATTATCTCCAACGAATTAGTCTCTCAATTCAACCTAAACAAACTATCAAAACGTTCAGTCATATCTTGAACAAATACTAATAACCGTATCAATCCGGGCAAAACCCATAAATATTTGAATTACAATCAGAATGAATTTTAGTCTATCGATGTCAAGGCTGAGACACGAACCCCAGTCCCCCGCATCGAAGGCAAAAACTTTACCCCAACGCCATTCAAATGATTGAGTTTCCCCGCCAATAACCATGCAGTTATAATTGTCTATAAACTCCCGCACTGAGACAATTCCCAGAAAGCATTACAATTCAAAGGCCCAAGCTTTTCCCCAGCAAGGATTCTCCGTTTTAGCGTCTCCAATATCAAACCAGGCTCCCTGTCGCCCGTTGGGCGCGGCAATGCTGCCCTCTTCTGTCCACTCCCTGTATAGCTTTTCTCCCCGTTCCTACCACCAAACTTCAAAGTTTTCAACACCTTCTCAGCCTCTTGACCAGTCATTGTTAAGTACATTTGGGGTGTGTATCATATAATTTTAAAAATAATTTCCAATACCATTCGCCACTTTTTTTCATGTCAACGTTGCTACCTCCTTAGTCAATTAACAGTATGACTTCAAGAAATACCCGTAGGTTGTTCAAACTGGTATAAGCTATTCCCACTCAATACCAAATGTACTACATTCATTCAGTGAACTTATCTTATTTCCAATAAAACCCATCTCATTACCCTTAGGTCATTCACCTGTTATTGTACGCCGACTAATGTACCACAATCATAACTAATGTACCACAATCATTCGATTTGTCTTATCAAATCTTCATTCACACCAGTAAGTACGCCGACTCACCCACACAAACCAGTAGGTACGCCGACCCACCTAGTACATTACATTCGCTGTTATATTGCCGTTCATCCACACTCACACAAGTAGGTTCGCCAACCCACCCTCATATAAATCAGTAGCTTCGCCGAACTACCTAGTACATTACATTCACTGTCATACCATAAAGTGATCGATCAGTTCAAAATTGCATTTACCACTATGTAATCCTTATGATCCTTTACCAATATAAATTAATAGAATTTGGTTACTTACATCACACAGGTGTCTCACAAAACTAAATTTGGATAACTCCAATGTGCAGAACTTTAGTTTTTCACAACAGGTGTCTGCCTACCTTTTTTAGTTGACCGGTCAGGATTTGTGAGACACACCGTCCGATGACAGTACTGGCCAATTGGCTGGCACACCAATGTCCAGCGAAGTCCTTTACCAGATCACGTCGGGGCACCATGATTAGAGTTGCGTCAATTCGAATCTGGTATCAGGATAAATATGACAATGAGATTGTATACTATGTATTTGTATTAGCTAAGCAATAAGTGGTAAATGCAATTCTCGTATATACGGGCTCTCTGTCCCACCTCGCAGGGCAAAACAGAGAACTGACTTGTTCCTGACAAAGATATTATAATATACCCTGATGGCAGTAGTAGTTCCGGCTTCCGAGCCGGCCTGTCAGAGTAGAGACTGGGCGTGGTTTAAACTTGCTCAGCCTATTGCAGGCGCTCAGGCGGGTCCCCGCCTCTTGGCGCTTCTGTTGATAGATGTAACTGTTGCTGTGAAGAACATCCATGCGCTCATGCTCGATACCGTTATCTCGCACCTGGCTCCTGTTATCTAACAAAAGACCGCTTGTTCTGCAACCCCACGCTCTGAATGTGCCCCCCCAACTCATTGCATAGTTCCTGTCTTCTGTATTTTTCCATCAAGAGAAAGGCCCATGGCCCTGAAGCTTTTAACAATGTTTCAAGTCAGCTATGTTGCATAACACATACATACATCCACACAAGCCAACAGCAGATAATATTCAATCATATATATGGTAATGGCTATAATGTAAAACACAGGATCCAACAGATCTATCGTTTGAAGTTTCAGGATTTTGAGGAACTCCCTCCTGGTTTTATAACTCTTATCACAAACGGCACGCTTCATGTTGTCATTTATATGCTTGGAGATAATTGCGTTAGGTTTGGACACCATCCACAAATGAATTACCGTTGTGCTATGTGTGCAAGTGACAGAATTTGAACCTTATCTTGTCTTACCATGTGTGTTGCTAAGTGCTAGGAATGTGTTAGTCGTTGCTGGTTAGTACTCTGTATGATCATGGAGTAAAAAGCATGGACCATGCACGTGTTGCAGAGAGAGTGTGCAGAGCTGTGGCCTTGCATGATGACTAAAGAGTAACCTGCTACAAAGTATGTCTTCGTGGTGTGTGTGGTTGACATCTGAGTAAAGTGTTGACTAGGGTTCAGTCAGTTAATTGACATTTTGTGTTTTTTGAATTGTATATTTTGTACTGTCTTGATGTTCTTCTCTGTTATGGTCTTTTGTGAGTTGCATTATTTTGCTTTGCACTCTGCTGAGTTTATCACTCCAAATCTTCACTTTGTTTTGTCTCAAGTCATTCACGTCTTGAACATCAGTCATCAGATTCATTGTGAGAGGTCAATCATGTCAGATATGAGTAATTACATTGACACCGTGTGGGTGACACCGTTGATTCATTTTCCCCTATGCCGGTTTTGGCGATCGTCCAGTAATGAAATGACTTACTACAACCATCATAATGCTGTACTTCTCTCACTAGAGTGCTTTTTCACCATCCATTTCAATGGGTTGAAATTGTTACTGTAGCTGGTTGACTAAAACCGTTAATCAGACATTTCGGTCAACACTTTACTGTATGTGTCCTTATTGATGAAGCCTTTATAACAGCTATATTACACATTATACCAAATGTCATAAGCTGTCATAAGTGTTTTTGAATAGTAGTGAGTAATAGCATAAGATGTAATAAAACTAGTTAATAATGGGTTTTATAGATGACTGTTCATCCTGTTGTCATATTCTCTAATGTCAACTGTTAGTAACAACTGCTATTATACAGTCTGCAAGACAACTTTTGTCATATGTTATTACATGCTACATAAGAGTCTACCTACCAGATGTTATAACAGGGTGTTTTGTCATTTACCAACCTCTGTGTCACATTATTAAATTGAATGGAATGACGGACGTCATAACCTTGTCATATGGCTTTATAGTGTGTGCACAAACACCTTCAGTATAGTGACTTTCATTTGAAGTGTTATGAAACAGCTACTGTATGAATGTGCTTATACCACAGGTCGAGTTGAATATCACAAAATGTTACCATTCAAATGATCTCTAAGAAACATGGGCAAATGGGAGCACAGATGTAGATTTGATTCTGGCGCCTACTAGCACTCTTGACTCCACATCCTGTAGTGCCTCTGTCAAGGCACAGCCTTATGGCTGTAGCCTTGCAGTTAACAGCACTGGGCCAGTAACTGAAAGATCGCTGGTTCATATCCCCTAACCGACTAGATAAAAACCTGTCGATGTGCCCTTAAGCAAGGCACTTAACCCATTTGCCCATAATTTCAATAAAAAGACCAGGCTGCTTGGTCAACCCAGAAAGAAAGTGAATAAAAACCCATCTGATGGTTAAATTAACCCATGTTTAGATAATCACATAACCTGTCACATTATGCTGGCTTGCAAAATGATGTCTAATTCTGGTAGAAATCCAGCCGGAATGGGGATATCCAACCTTCTGAATTTTATATCACCCACAACCTGCATTCAGAATGACTGCCAGGGTGGGAAAACTGAAATATGAGACTACCTAAAGCATCTAAATTGGAACAACCATTTCAGTAACATATCGGATTAGTTTAGAAAATGTATGACATTTGTATTTGAGAAGCATAACATCAATTAATCAATGTACATTAAAAAAACATAGATATTGAGAAAAATCTTAAAATCAACCTGAAATAGAGCACGCTGTGAAATGTGATTATAATGGGCGTGGTTTTGGTTCAACTCTGGTTATTAACACCAACACTGGGGTTATTTTAGAACAATGAGTGTTAATTCAACATTTAATTGTTATGTTCAGAGTGTAGGCCCTTAACATTAAATGGGCGGCAGGTAGCCTAGTGGTTAGAGCGTTGGACTAGTAACCGAAAGGTTGAAAGATTGAATCCTTGAGCTGACAAGGTAAAAATCTGTTGTTCTACCCCTGAACAAGGCAGTTAACCCACTTTTCCTAGGCTGTTGTTGAAAATAAGAATTTGTTCTTAACTGACTTGCAGTTAAACATAAAACAATTTATGATGACATATTCACTAAGGATCTCATTTGGTGAATGCTATTGGACTGAAAATGGATGAATGCAACAACTATGTCTCTGTCACTAACAGATACAGTCATGGATAGTGCTGTAACTCTATAATTCACTTGACAGAATAGACACTCTGGGGTATTAAATAAATATATATATATTCTTTACACTAAGCAGTGTGTTAATTTAACACTTTCCAATGTCTATAGGGGTCCACACTTTAAGTGCTAATTTAACACTCAATGTTGATTTAACACTGGATAATTTGCTATGTAGCTCTGGGGTGTGTTTGTGTGGGAGACAGACATTCAGTTGACAAGTAAGGGATTAAGTGGATGGTCAGAAAGAAGCATGGTACTTTTGTGTGTCTGATCACTTCACTTGCTGAAGATTTTGGACAGTATGACGTGACCCTTGATTCTGATAGTTTGTTTGAGTCTATTATGTCAATGTGTGACTAAAACTCACAAGTGATTCTGTGTGTCTCTTTGTTTCAGCTATGGATTGGAGTCAGAGGTTGCAGCTCTTGCTCTTCTCACTCCTCTGTCTCACTGGCAACTCCAAGGCAGTAGGAGGTAAGTAGGATGAACTTTACCCACAGAATTCATCAGCCATCAATCAATCAATCAACCATGTTATGAGGACAGCTAGAAGTACTGATTGAATTTAACTGGATCAAGTTTAACAGCTCTGTATCCGGAAACATGGTCCTTCACTTTGTCATGATTTAAGTCTGACCTCTAGTGGGTGTTGATGGAATTATATCCTTTGAACCAGCAACCTGGAAAATATTTGTGTGCATGTTTCTTGTGTTCTCAAAGGTATAGCACAGAGCAAATTCTACTGTGTTAAAAAAACACCGTTTTAAAGTTCCTGAACAGTCATTCTGAAAAGTACTTTTTATCTCATGGCTACCTACCAGGAAGTTTAAAAAGACAGGCTGAGTGGGCTGTGAGATTATATTAATTAATTTGCCTTGACTGAGAGCTCTTTGAAACGCCTATGTCAAGTAACTTGGATGCAGTGAAAAGTGATACAGTAAAATACTCTCAAGAAAATTTGGTAACACAAAGCAACTCGAACACCATTGAAATTGCATCAACAATATCATTTAAAAATATATATACAGTTGAAGTCAGAAGTTTACAAACACCTTAGCCAGACTTAATGATGGTGTTGGAGTCGTGCCTGGCCGTGCAGTCATGAGTGAACAGGGATTACAGGAGGGGACTGAGCACGCACCCCGAGGAGCCCCCGTGTTGAAAATCAGCGTGGCGGATGTCTTGTTACATGTATTGTTTAGCCAGGATCCAGTTGCAGGGGGAGGTGTTCAGTCCCATGGTCTTTAGCTTAGTTATGAGCTATGAGGGCACTATGGTGTTGAACACTGAGCTGTAGTCAATGAATAGCATTCTCACATACAGTTGAAGTCGGAAGATTACATAAACCTTAGCCAAATACATTTAAACTCAGTTTTTCACAATTCCTGACATTTAATCAGAGTAAAAATCCCCTGTCTTAGGTCAGTTAGGATCACCACTTTACTTTAAGAATGTGAAATGTCAGAACAATAGAAGAGAGAATGATTTATTTCAGCTTTTATTTATTTCATCACATTCCCAGTGGGTCAGAAGTTTACATACACTCAATTAGTATTTGGTAGCATTGCCTTTAAATTGTTTAACTTGGGTCAAATGTTTCGGGTAGCCTTCCACAAGCTTCCGACAATAAGTTGGGTGAATTTTGACCCATTCCTTCTGACAGAACTGGTATAACTGAGTCAGGTTTGTAGGCCTCCTTGCTCTCACACACTTTTTCAGTTCTGCCCAAAAGTTTTCTATAGGATTGAGGTCAGTGCTTTGTGATGGCCACTCCAATACCTTGACTTTGTTGTCCTTAAGCCATTTTGCCACAACTTGGAAGTATGCTTGGGGTCATTGTCCATTTGGAAAACGCATTTGCAACCAAGATTTACCTTCCTGACTGATGTCTTGAGATGTTGCTTCAATAAATCCACATAATTTTCTAACCTCATGATGCCATCTATTTTGTGAAGTGCACCAGACCCTCCTGCAGCAAAGCACCCCTACAAATGATGCTGCCACCCCCGTGCTTCACGGTTGGGATGGTGTTCTTCGGCTTACAAGCCTACCCCTTTTTCCTCCTAACATACTGTAGCGATGGTCATTATGGCCAAACAGTTCTATTTTTGTTTCATCAGACCAGAGGACATTTCTCCAAAAAAGTACGATCTTTGTCTCCATGTGCAGTTGCAAACTGTAGTCTGGCTTTTTTATGGCGGTTTTGGAGCAGTGGCTTCTTCCTTGCTGAGCGGCCTTTCAGGTTAGGTCGATATAGGACTTGTTTTACTGTGGATATAGATACTTTTGTACCTATTTCCTCCAGCATCTTCCCAAGATGCTTTGCTGTTCTGGGATTGATTTGTACTTTTTGCAACAAAACACGATCATCTCTAGGAGACAGAACGCGTCTCCTTCCTGAGTGGTATGACGGCTGCGTGGTCCCATGGTGTTTATACTTGCATACTATTGTTTGTACAGATGAACGTAGTACCTTCAGGCATTTGGAAATTGCTCCCAATGATGAACCAGATTTGTGGAGGTCCACAATTTATTTTCTGATGTCTTGGCTGATTTCTTTTGAGTTTCCCATGATGTCAAGCAAAGAGACACTGAATTTGAAGGTAGGCCTTGAAATACATCCACAAATACACCTCCAATTGACTCAAATTATGTCAATTAGCCTATCAGAAGCTTCTAAAGCCATGGCATAATTCTCTGGAATTTTCCAAGCTCTTTAAAGGCACAGTCAACTTAGTGTATGTAAACTTCTGACCCACTGGCATTGTGATACAGTGAATTAGAAGTGAAATAATCTGTAAACAATTGTTGGAAAAATGACTTGTGTCATGCACAATGTAGATGCCCTAATCGACTTACCAAAACTATAGTTTGTTAACAAGAATTTTGTGGAGTGGTTGAAAAATTAGTTTTAATGACTCCAACCTAAGTGTAAGTAAACTTCCGACTTTAGCTGTAGGTGTTCCTTTTGTCCAGGTGGGAAAGGGCAGTGTGGAGTGCAATAGATATTGCATCATCTGTGGATTTGTTAGGGCGGTATGCAAATTGGAGTGGGTCTAGGGCCATGACCAGCCTTTCAAAGCACTTCATGGCTACAGACGTGAGTGCCACGGGTCGGTAGTCATTTAGGCAGGTTACCTTAGTGTTCTTGGGCACAGGGACTATAGTGGTCTGCTTGAAACATGTTGGTATTACAGACGCAGACAGGGAGAGGTTGAAAATGTCAGTGAAGACACTTCCTAGTTGGTCAGTGCATGCTTGGAGTACACGTCTTGGTAATCCGTCTGGCCCTGCGGCCTAGTGAATGTGGACCTGATTAAAGGTCTTACATTGGCTGCGGAGAGTGTTATAACACAGTCGTCCGGAACAGCTGATGCACTCATGCACGTTTCAGTGTTACTTGCCTCAAAGTGAGCATAGAAGTAATTTAGCTCATCTGGTAGGCTCGTGTCACTTGGCAGCTCGCGGCTGTGCTTCTCTTTGTAGTCTGTAATAGTTTGCAAGCCCTGCCACATCTGAAGAGCGTCAGAGCCATTGTAGTACGATTTGATCTTAGTCCTGTATTGACGCTTTGCCTGTTTGTTGGTTTGTTGGAGGGCATTGCGTGATTTCTTATGAGCTTCCGGGTTAGAGTCCCACTCCTTGAAAGCGGCAGCTCTACCCTTTAGCTCAGCGCGGTTTTTGCCTGTAGTCCATGGCTTCTGGTTGGGGTATGTACGTACAGTCACTGTGGGGATGACGTCATCGATGCACTTATTAATGAAGCCAGTGACATTTGTGGTGTACTCCTCAATGCCATCGGAAGAATCAGTCCTGTAGTTTAGCATCTGCTTCATCTGACCACTTTTTGTTGACCGAGTCACTGTTGCATCCTGCTTTAATTTTTGCTTGTAAGCAGGAATCAGGAGGATAGAATTATGGTCAGGTTTGACAAATGGAGGGTGAGAGGGAGCTTTGTATGGGTCTCTGTGTGTGGAGTAAAGGTGGTGTAGAGTTTTTTTCCTTCTGGATGCACATTTAACATGCCGGTGTAAATTTGCTAAAACGTATTTAAGTTCCCTACATTAAAGTCCCCGGCCACTAGGAGCGCCGCCTCTGGATGAGCGTTTTCCTGTTTGCTTATGGCGGTATACGGCCTTAGAGCCAGCATCGGTCTGTGGTGGTTTGTAGACAGCTACAAAAAATACAGATGAAAACTCTCTAGGTAGATAGTATGGTCTACAGCTTATCATGAGATACTCTACCTCAGGCGAGCTAAACCTCGAGACTTCCTTAGATATCGTGCACTAGCTGTTGTTTACAAATACACATAGACCATCACCCCTTGTCTTTTTTCTAACCCCTTCACCACCTCTCTTCGGAGGACAAATATCATAGTTTTTTACTGCTTTTTTTGCTACAAAAACATACATTTTACCTATACATTTTACATACAGGGTACTTTTATGTATAACAACAATACATTATATAATCTTTAATCCCAACCCTCTGCCACTCACAGCCCATCCCACCTATCACCATAGACCACCCTTGTTTTGTTTCCATGTGCCATATATTTTTCAATTGTGCTTTGATGTTTTACAAAATGTTTGAATCTTTCTAATCGGATATTATCCACAGATTGTGAGCTAAAGATGAAAACCTTTCCTACGAGTATTATTAAATTATTTATTGACTGGTTATGGCTTTCCAGATCGCCCTACTGTTATTTGTAAGGTTAATTTTAAGAGCATGTTGTGATTTTTTTTTAACCATTCCTGAACCTGTGACTAGAAACAAGCTACATAGGGGCAATACCAGAACAAATTATCTATTGACCCTTGCCTGTTTCTGGACCCTGACCATTCTGCCTGCCTTGACCACGAGCCTGTCTGCCACTCTGTACCTCATGGACTCTGATCTGGTTTTGACCTTTTGCCTGTCCACGACCATTCTCTTGCCTTCTCCTTTTGGATTAATAAACATTGTAAGACTCCATCCATTTGCCTCCTGTGTCAGCATCTGGGTCTCGCCTTGTGTCATGATAAGAATTTTATACAATAATTTAAATTGAAAAACTCTTAAGTGTTGAGTCAAGTGTAATTTTTTTGTATCAGCTCATAAACTATGTGCCATGGAATTGGTACATCGCAAATCTCATCCCATTTATATTGCAGCCTGTATGGTGCATCTGTCAACATTTTTGAAACTGGTATATTTGTCTATTTATGCCAATTCCTTTCAGCCAATTTGTATCTTTAATATATGGCGGGCAAACAAGTTCCCTACCTTCTCCCTTTTCCACTTGCCTCCTCCAACTGCTGCAATCAGTTGTTTGTAAATTTGGATTGAGCAGATATTCCCATATATTTTCGATAACTGCATTTGTGATATAACTCCTCAATTTCTACTCATAATATCATTAATAAATATAATACCATTTTAAAACCTTTTTTCCATAAATAATGTTTTTTATTCATCAATATATTTGAGTTTAACCATAACATTTGTTGTAATATTTGTTCTATCTTTTCTGGAGGATAAAACTGAAATTGTAACCAGCTTTATATGGCTTGTTTAAGAAAGGGTGATACTTTTAAAGAATTTTATTTTCAATTACTTTGAAATGTGAAGTTCTAATCTGTATGACGAAAAAAAGATTTTTTTGAACAAAGGATGAACTTTACTTAACGATCTACTGGAGAACCATTTTGGGTTTAAGTATATCTTATGTATGAGTGAAGCTTTAAGTGAGAGGTTTAAAGCTTTAATATTTAATCATTTCAGCACCCCAAAATAATTTATTATATTAATAGGCACGTTTAATTTTGTCTGGTTTAGCATTCTAAATCAAATGAAATATTCTTTGCTCATATAATTTTAAAAACAAAGCATCTGGAGTTGGCAATGCCATTAGTAAGTAAGTCAACTGTGACAAAAGAGTTAATCAATGTGATTTTTCCATAAATAGACAAGCATACCTCTCCATGGTTACAAAATCGTATCTATTTTTGCTAACTTTCTATTGAAATTAATTGAGGTAAGTTCATTTATATTTTTTGAGATGTGAATACCAAGTATGTCTACTTCACCATCAAACCATTTGATTGGTAAACTACAACGTAGTGGAAACACTGTCTTTTTTAATGATCCAATACGTAATATGGTACACTTGTCATAATTAGGTTTTAATCCAGTGAGGCTAGAAAAGTGATCAAAATCTTCAATGAGACTGTGCAGGGATCCAGATTGCGGACTTAAGAAAAAACTAGAGTCATCTTACAAAATATCATTTTGTGAATCATGGATAACCATCATTTGTAACGAGTTTCTGTAAATTATTTTTGGTAGAATTTCTGTGTTGAAGATTCAAAAATGCATCTTTCCCCATTTTCCATCCAATTCGCTTTATTTTTGTAATACATTACACTTGATCGTTCTTGAATAAGTACCTCCATTTCTTTTTGTTTTTCCTTTAACCTATTTCGTGTCTCTATAGTACAGTTTCCATTACCATCTACCTGCTCTGTTACTTCCTCTATTTCCTTTATTAGTCTAATCTCTTTTGACCTAAACTGCTTATGTTTTAATGGTGTGTATTGTATTGAATGGCCTCTAAAAGTACATTTGAAAGTGTCCCATACAATAAGAGGATCTGCTGTACCTATGTTGTACAAAAAAGTAAATTATGAATTATTTTGTCTTAGTTAAGAACAAATTGTCATCCAATAGGCTTTGATTAAATTTCCAATATCCCCGTCCACGTGGAAATTCTGTAAGAGTTTTATGGAGGCCAATTAGATGGTGGTACGATCGCATTCAGTCTCATATTAATACTTTTTAAACTTTTGATGCCAACAGGAACGAGACTAGGAAGTAATCAAGACGGATAGCTTGATAAAGCCTCCTGCATGTATATCTCTCTAGGTCTGGGTTTTTAAACCTCCATATATCCACTAGTTCTAATGTATCCATGATCTTTGTGATCTCCTTAAGTCTTGAGAGTGATAGTTTGTAGAATGATTTCTGTTTGTAGAATGAGATCTGTTTTTGGTCCAATAGCATATTTAAAAGTATCCATCGTCCTTGCGGATCTGTTTGCACATTCGAATCAAAATTTGTATTAATTAGTATAATCACCCCTTTTAAGTTATTTTGACCATGACGAAAATATATTTCTACCTCCCAGTCCCTTTTCCATCCAACCTCATCTATATTTGTAGAATGAGTTTCCTGTAAACAATAGATATTATATTGTTTCTCTTTTAGCCATGTAAAAATTGATATTCTTTTTATGATCTGCTAAGCCATTACAATTATAACTTGCTGTAATTATTTTCCCACTTACCGTAACGATACCCAAGTTTCAATTATACTTACCACAACCAATGTTTGTAATCTTACCATTATAAAGCACCGTGATTATTAAGTGCCCATATAGCAGTACCATAATAATGTGCACTGTTTAGCATACTGTAGCAGCAACTTTGTAAATCTCCAATTGTCCTAATATTCTACCAACTAAAACCTCCCCCATATCTAGGTCTGTTGTCACTAAGACCATCAGACCATCTCCCTGACTCAGGACGCAAAGGTGCGTCATAAGGCAAACCCTTGGCCGCCAATTGGTGTTGGTCAGAGGGAAAAAATGTGCAGTCCCATGATAACATAATTATCTATGAGGATGCCTAAGAGAACTAACCAAATAACATGGAAAACAGTCAGGAAAAAATATGTATAGTAACAATAATAGATTTTTTTTTGTTCACCTTTATTTAACCAGGTAGGCTAGTTGAGAACAAGTTCTCATTTGCAACTGCGACCTGGCCAAGATAAAGCATAGCAGTGTGAACAGACAACACAGAGTTACACATGGAGTAAACAATTAACAAGTCAATAACACAGTAGAAAAAAAAGAGAGTCTATATATATTGTGTGCAAAAGGCATGAGGAGGTAGACGAATGATTACAATTTTGCAGATTAACACTGGAGTGATAAATGATCAGATGGTCATGTACAGGTAGAGATATTGGTGTGCAAAAGAGCAGAAAAGTAAATAAATAAAAACAGTATGGGGATGAGGTAGGTAAAATGGGTGGGCTATTTACCGATAGACTATGTACAGCTGCAGCGATCGGTTAGCTGCTCAGATAGCAGATGTTTGAAGTTGGTGAGGGAGATAAAAGTCTCCAACTTCAGCGATTTTTGCAATTCGTTCTAGTCACAGGCAGCAGAGAACTGGAACGAAAGGCGGCCAAATGAGGTGTTGGCTTTAGGGATGATCAGTGAGATACACCTGCTGGAGCGCGTGCTACGGGTGGGTGTTGCCATCTCCAGACCTGAACCCAATAGAAAATCTTTGGAGGGAGCTGAAAGTCCGTATTGCCCAGTGACAGCCCCGAAACCTGAAGGATCTGGAGAAGGTCTGTATGGAGGAGTGGGCCAACATCCCTGCTGCAGTGTGTGCAAACCTGGTCAAGAACTACAGGAAACGTATGATCTCTGTAATTGCAAACAAAGGTTTCTGTACCAAATATTAAGTTCTTCTTTTCTGATGTATCAAATACTTATGTCATGCAATAAAATGCAAATGAATTACTTAAAAATCATACAATGTGATTTTCTGGATTTTTGTTTTAGATTCCGTCTCTCACAGTTGAAGTGTACCTATGATAAAAATTACATGCTTTGTAAGTAGGAAAACCTGCAAAATTGGCAGTGTATCAAATACTTGTTCAAAAAAAGTATTTAGTCAGCCACCAATTGTGCAAGTTCTCCCACTTAAAAAGATGAGAGAGGCCTGTAATTTTCATCGTAGGTACACTTCAACTATGACAGACAAAATTAGAAAAAAAAAAATAATCCAGAAAATCACATTGTAGGATTTTTAATGAATTTATTTGCAAATTATGGTGGAAAATAAGTATTAAGATTGTAATTCCTTTGTTACAGAGACATTTTGCGCCCAAAAACTCCAACAGCCAAAAAATAAACTTTGGAACAATATTCATAAGATAGGAATGTTAAGAATGGCACGTGGGGATCTAAAGAATAATACTGTCATATTGTTTATTCTTTTGTGACCTCATTAAGGATGGGATAACGAAATAACTGTAACTTGGAAAGTGTACATATTTTATCTGTATAGTTTCCATCCCATTGTCACACCCTGACCATAGTTTGCTTTGTATATTTCTATGTTTTGGTTGGTCAGGGTGTGATCTGAGTGGGCATTCTATGTTGGATGTCTTGTTTGTCTATTTCTATGTCTGGCCTGATATAATACTCAATCAGAGGCAGGTGTTAGTCATTGTCTCTGATTGGGAACCATATTTAGGTAGCCTGGGTTTCACTGTGTGTTTGTGGGTGATTGTTCCTGTCTCTGTGTTTTGCACCAGTTAGGGCTGTTTTTGGTTTTCCACGTTTATTGTTTTTGTTAGTTTATTCATGTCTAGTGTCTTTATTAAAAAACACGAATAACCACCACGCTGCGTTTTGGTCCGCCTCTACTTCAACTAAAGAAAACCGTTACACCCATAGGATGTCAATACAATATGAAGAACAATGAAACTATTTTTGAAAAGATAGAAATATGATTTTAGTCTTCACATGAACTAAAACACGCCCCTAATGAGGTCAGAAGAGCGTGTCAGTGTGATGGAACTGCCTTTCCAACCAGAGTGCTTAAAAGGACTCGCTAAGAATGAACATATTCAGACCAGAAAGTGTGGAGCGGTACACTGCTGAAAATGGTGAGACCAGTACATTGCTGGGTTACTACTGGCGTGTAAAGTGGTCGGGAGCTGAACCCTGAATAATAAATCATTGAGACCAGCAGACGAACGGAGATGGACGTTACAAATGGTTGAAACTACCAGACCAGCTGATGGGAATCGCGAGCTGGACGTTATGAAATGGTTGGAAACTCTGAAAACAACACTAAGTGAGAAGATAACCTCCACTACGAGACCATAAACATTCAGTTTGCAGCTGTGCATGTAAAAGTGGACCTAGAACTTTTACTAAAGACACGAGGTGGGAAGGAAAACATTCCATCTCATACAATCGTTGGTGCATCTAAAGTATCTGGCCTAACAAACACTTCACTACCAGAGAAGCTCTACAAAGAAGAAGGACATTGTGACCTCTTGTGGACAAGCCGGGCCTTAGACCGAATGGGACACTAAAGACAACGACCCCGTTTCCCATAGAATGATCAATCGAGTCCAACAGAGATAGACGAACAAAGACATCTACACATAAATACATTGCGTTCCTTACCCAAATGAGAGGTGGTTCTTGAGCAAAGTATTATTATTAATTTAAAGGTAGTTTCTAAATGTTCGATAAGTTTGACTCTCTTTGTCTCTCCCTCTCTTTATCTACCCCTCCCTCTGCATATGTGTAACAAGCCGTCATATCTTGTCAGTCCACTAGGGTTTTTTTTTTATCTCATGTAAGTGTGTATGTATGGATTCTGTGTAATTATTTAGTTAGTTAGTAAATAAATAATTAAGCCAATTTGCATAATGCTGATAAGTGAGGTTAGGGTTCTTTCAGATATCAAGGAGTATGCAACATTCAGAATGGTACTGATATGAGGTAATGGTTACTAAGTGACTGTTATCGATATATCATTCATATATATATCTTTGAGTTTATTTCAGGAGATGCTATCATGTTAAACAACTTCTTCTGTGGTGTCCCAAATTCATAACGAGTTAATTGTTACATGATTATTTTAAATCGAATAACAATTGAACATAGTTTGTTCATTAGATAAATAACAGTCATCACATTAATGATAGTCAAGTCACAACAATATTGAAACAAAAAATAAAATAAAAACATTATCCTGAAATAGAGCATGCTGGGAAATATGATGATGGGCATGGTTTTAGTTCAAAGTGACGTGTATGAGTTTCAGGCCCAAGTATTAGGTTAAAACTATGCCTGCAAACTAAGGCCTTATGAAACATTATTTTTTATGACAACATATTCACTTCGGATCTCACTTTTTGAAATCCTAAGGAACAAAAATGGATGAATACAGTAATAATTGCTCTGTCACTAACAAATACAGTCATGGGTGGTAACTCTACAATTTGCTCGAAAGGCAAGACACTGTGGGAAATATTTGAATAAGGCTTTACACTAAATGGTCTGTTAATTTAACACTGTTTTGGTGTCTATACGGGTCCACAGACTCAACAATTTCAGTATTGATTTAACACCATCAGTGTTAATAAAAAAATGAACATTTGTTGTGAAGAGATATATTTTGAAAGACCATCTCTGTAAAAACTCTGTCTATGCATACTACATGACACGCATAATAATTGCATACTTTTTTGGTGTGCATCATTTCCCCAACATATTCTGTTCTTTAAGAGGTGGCCTCATTAACCTCTCTGGGATATGTGGGACGGTAGCGTCCCACTTGGCCAAAAGCCAGAGAAAATGCAGAGTGCCAAATTCAAATAAATTCCTATAAAAATCAATCTTTCATGAAATCACACATGTAAGATACCAAATTAAAGCTACACGTGTTGTGAATCCAGCCAACATGTCAGATTTCAAAAAGGCTTTTCGGCAAAAGCAAACGAGGCCATTAGCACCTCCATAAACAAAAGAGAGAAAACATTTCAACCCTGCAGGCGCGACACAAAATGCAGAAATAAAAATATAAATCATGCCTTTGGCGAGCTTCTTCTGTTGGCACTCCAATATGTCCCATAAACATCACAAATGGTCCTTTATTTCGATTAATTCCGTCCATATTATATCCAAAATGTCCATTTAATTGGCGCGTTAGATCCAGAAAAACACCGGTTCCAACTTGCGCAACGTGTCTACAAAATATCTCAAAAGTTACCTGTAAACTTTGCCAAAACATTTCAAACTACTTTTGTAATACAACTTTAGGTATTTTTTAAAGTAAATAATCGATCAAATTGAAGACGGGATGATCTGTGTTCAATACAGGAAGAAAATAAACTGAAGCATGCTTTCTGGTCACGCGCCTCTATCAAACAGTACACATGAAGTGAACCTCGTTCAAGATGGTCGTACTTCTTCATTACACAAAGGAATAACCTCAACCAATTTCTAAAGACTGGTGACATCCAGTGGAAGCGGTAGGAACTGCAAGCAAGACCCTTAGAAATCTGTATTCCCAATGAAAACCCATTGAAAAGAGGGTGACCTCAAAAAAAAATCTGAATGGTTTGTCCTAGGGGTTTCGCCTGCTACATAAGTTCTGTTATACTCACAGACATGATTCAAACAGTTTTAGAAACTTCAGAGTGTTTTCTATCCATATCTAATAATATGCATATCTTATCTTCTGGGGATGAGTAGCAGGCAGATGAATATGGGCATGCTTTTCATCCAAAATTCCAATATCCTAGAAAAGTTAAATAAGATGGTGGTCCTCAAACAGTCCCTGTACTGCATGTTTGTCTTTACTCTGTAGACTCTTTGTTTGCAGAGCTCTGTGAGGACAAAGGACGAGAGACTGAGTGGGTCTTTTCAGTTTCCGGTGATGCTGCCATGTTGACATCCACCCTGTTGGACCTCAATGGGTTCAACTACCACAGCATCCCCTATAACATCTCATGGTATTACCTAAGGACTGGGACAGAGCTGACCAGGAAGACAGGAAAGACTCTGGTGCGGGGGAAGACACTTTGGATTTTTAACATCATGATGGAAGATGCTGGAGACTATGAGTGTGTTGTGAGGTAGGGGCTATACATTTGTCTGCTGTGTGTGTGTATATGTGTGTGTATATGAGTGTGTGGTGTAAATCTTTCCTGTTACCTTTGATAACAGACTACCTTCTGAGTGCTACAAGAAGGTTGCCTTACTGATTGTGAACCACACCAACCCAGAAGAATGCGGTCGACCAGAAAAGGCCCAACAGGTCCTGACCAACACAGCCACCTCTTTCCTGAACTGCCCATTGAGTGAGCATATCAGGGAAGTAGACAACTACTCCATCCAGTGGTACAAGGTGAGTCCAATGGGGTAAACAGACAATGCAGTGCAATAGGAGAGTGTTGAGAGGGGACGCCTGACAGCAGGGGCGAACTAGCCATCTGGCATTTTGAGAAAATGGTGGATGGGCTGGTCCATTTTTAGCCCAATGGAATTGTCTAACTAGTTTTTTTTGTACAAAAATATAATTATCTGGCTAATAATTGGGGCCACAATGACAAAAATTGGCCTTTTGGGGGCCTCAAGGAAAGAAAATGGGCCAATGTCAGGCCTCAAGGGAAAAATGGTCCGGTGAGTCAGAAACGCCCGGGCGGGTTTTCTGGTCCCAGTCTGCCCTTTCCTGACAGTGCTGGAAAGTCTGTTTGAACTCTTTCTTTTCAGCTATCCAGTCAGTCTCTATGTATGCTTAATTTGTGTTTAAAACTATAGGAATGTAGGGTTATTACTACTAGTGAAAACTTGTGACTACATTTGAGACAATGTTCCAACAGACACAGTACTGCACATACCCTTTACATTGTTCATTGCTCTCACATATTGTACTGCATTGAATTGTTCTGAGAGTAGTTCTTCTAAGGTAAGACATTATCAGAACTTATGTGTAATTCTATATTCATTTTGTACTACTAGCCATATTCCATTACCACTACCTTTCAGTGTGCATTTCTATTTTAACCCTGTCAGGGCTGTGAACCCATTGTGGAAGATGATCCCTTGTGGAACAGGTTTAGTTATGTCAGTCACAGTGCTGTGGAGTTACTCCGAGTAGAAGTGGTCACCCTTGAGGACCATGCGTTCTACACCTGCACCATGACCTTTAACTTGGAAGGGCTCAGCGGCAGGATCTCAGAGACCATCAACAGTATGGTGGACGGTGAGTATTGTTGGCACAGCTCATAAAAGTTGTCCTTAACCACAGATCTAGGATCAGATTATTACCATATACCCCCAATCCTTACCACAGCCATTACAGAGACAGTAACTTCAGAAAGTATTCACACACGTTGACTTTTTCCACAACTTGTGTTGCAAAGTGGGATTCAAATAGATTTAATTGTCATTTTTTTGTCAAGAATCTACATAAGTATTCAACTCCCTGAGTCAATACATGTTAGAATCACCTTTGTTGCGATTTATAGCTGTGAGTCTATCTGGGTAAGTCTCTAAGAGCTTTCCACCCCTGGATTGTGCAACATTTCCCCATTATTCTTTTCAAAATGTCTTAAGCTGTCAAATTGGTTGTTGATCATTGCTTGACAACCATTTTCAGATCTTGCCATAGATTTTCAAGCAGATTTAATTCTAACCTGTAAATCGGCCACTCAGGAACATTCACAGTTTTCTTTGTTAGCAACTTCAGTGTAAATTTGGCCTTGTGTTTAAGGTTATTGACCTGCTGAATGGTGAATTCATCTCCTAGTGCCTGTTGGAAAGCAGACGGAACCAGGTTTTACTCCACAATTTTGCCTGTGTTTAGCTGAATTCCGTTTCTTTTTCAAATAAAAAACTCCCCAGTCCTTAACGACAGGCATACCCATATCATGATGCAGCGACCACTATGTTTGAAAATAGGGAAAGTGGTAGTCAGTAATGTGTTGCATTGGATTTTCCACAAACATAACACTTTGTATTCAGAACAAGAAGTGAATTGCTTTGCCACATGTTTTGCAGTATTACTTTAGTGCCTTGTCGCAATCAGGATGCATGTTTTAGAATATTTTTATTCTGTATAGGCTTCCTTCATGAGCCCTGTCAATCAGGTTAGTATTGTGGAGTAACTACAATGTTGTTGATCCATCCTCAGTTTCTTCCTATCACATCCATTAAACTCCGTAACTTTTTAAAGTCACCACTTGCATCATGGAGAAATCCCTAAGTGGTTTCCTTCCTCTCCGACAACCTGTATCTTTGCAGTGAGTGTAATTAATTTTACTCCTGAACTTATTTCACCATACTCAAAGGGATATTCAATGCCTGCTTTATTTTTATTGTTTTACCCATCTACCAATAGTTGCCCTTCTTTGCGAGGCATTGGTAAACCTCCCTGGTCTTTGTGGTTGAATCTGTGTTTGAAATGCACTACATTGAGGGACCTGTAACGGCTGTCGTGGGTTGAAGAAGGTGAAGAGGACCAAAGTGCAGAGTGGTACGTGTTCATGATGTATATTTATTTTAACTCAGAACACTACGACCAAAATAACAAAAATAGACCAACACGAAACAGTTCTGTCTGGTGCAGACACAGAAAACAACTACCCACAACACAAGGGCTGCCTAAGTATGGTTCTCAATCAGAGACAACAATTGACAGCTGCCTCTGATTGGGAACCATACCAGGCCAAACACATAGAAATACAAACATAGAACAAAACATAGAATGCCCACCCCAACTCACGCCCTGACCAACCTAAAACAGAGACATACAAAAGGAACTAAGGTCAGGACGTGACAGAACCTTACATGTAATTGTACTGTAATGTATGTGTGGGGTACAGACATGAGGTAGTCATTCAAACATCTATTAAAATCTATTATTATTATTATTATTGCACACGGAGTGAGTCCATGCAACTTATTATGTGACTTGTTCAGTAACATGTTACTCCTGAACTTAGTTATGCTTGCCATAACAAAGGCATTGAATACTTACACTAAAGACATTTCCGCTTTTCATTTTTTGTAACCATTTCGAAAAACATAATTCCACTTTGACATGATGGGTATTGTGTGTAGGCCTGTGATACAATAATCTAAATGGAATCAATTTTAAATTCAAGCTGTAACACAACAAAATGTGTACAAAGTCAAGGGGTGTGAATACATTCTGATGGCATTGTATATGACCCTGAATCAGAGGTTATGATTTCATAGAGGCTGCTTTGAAACTTTGCTCTGTGAGAGCTTAGAAAGGGCAATTTTCAATAGGGTCATGTGACTGCATATTTCTGTCGGTCTATGATGTTTTGGAATCATTGTCATCATTCCAGTGGAGTATTGCCTGGAGCCCAAAGTGGTTGAACCTGCCAATGAGATCATCAAAGCAGATTTGGGTGAGTAAGCCACTATAGAACATGTACTGTATATGTGTGTGCATATGTTTGTGAGTGTGTGTGTGTGTGTGTGTGTGTGTGTGTGTGTGTGTGTGTGTGTGTGTGTGTGTGTGTGTGTGTGTGTGTGTGTGTGTGTGTGTGTGTGTGTGTGTGTGTGTGTGTGTGTGTGTGTGTGTGTGCGTGAGTTTGTACAGTTCTTTTAATTCATGATGCAAAGAAAGAATTTAATGTTTGTCGCCTAGGTTCTTCCTTCAGTAAGATGTGTCGGGTGTTTGTCCCGAGTGTGGGGAATAAACATTGTGCAAATTTGAATTGGATAGCGCGAGATAACTCAATTTCCAAAATTGTCTCAGAGCGCGTCTTTCAGGAATCACAAAGGTAGGTTGAGACAACACAACAGCATCACAATACACACTAAGAATTCTACAAATGTGTTGCTTTTCAACAATTTTCATGTAGACTTGATTGTGTGTTTTGGATCATTGTCTTGCTGCATGATCCAGCTGCACCTCAGCTTCAACTCACAGACGGATGGTATGACACTCTCCTGTAGAATTCTCTGATATCGAGTAGAATACATGGTTCCTTGTATTAAGTCAAGTCGTCCAGGTCCTGAGGCATACCCAAACCATCTAAATATCATCACCATGCTTGCCCGTTGGTATTAAATTAATATGTCACGTACCGAATACAACAGTGAAATGCTTACTTACAAGTCATTAACCAACAATGCCATTTTAAGAAAAATAAGTGTTAAGAAAGTATTTACTAAAATAAACTGATGTAAAAAATAAATTTAAAATGTACATTTTTTAAAGAAGAAAAAAGAAAATAAGAAAATAATGCAAATAATTTCATTAGCTGTTCAGGAGTCTTATGGCTTGGGGGTAGAAGCTGTTAAGGAGTCTTTTGGACCTAGACTTGGCACTCCGGTACCGTTGCCGTGCGGTAGCAGAGAGAACAGTCTATGACTTTGGGCCTTCCTCTGACACTGCCAAGTATATAGGTCCTGGATGGCAGGAAGCTTGGCCCCAGTGATGTACTGGGCTGTACGCACAACCCTCTGCAATGCCTTGCAGTCGGAGGCTAAGCAGTTCCCATATCAGGTGGTGATGCAACCAGTCAGGATGCTCTCGATGGTGTAGCTATGAGGTTCTTACTGTGTAATGCAGTGTTTGCTGCATTGTTTTATTGTATAGTATCTAAACTGTTGGTATCGTATCAGGTATACCACTAAGATTAAGATAGGATCCATATCCCTGAATACATAGTGCTTGCTTTGTAACTTCAGAACATCAAATCAAATTGTATTTGTCACAAGCTCCGAATACAACAACCTTACCGTGAAATGCTTACTTACAAGCCCTTAAAGCCCTTAACCGACAATGCAGTTCAAGAAATAGAGTTATATTTTCTAAATCAACTGAAGTAAAAAATGTAATGAAAAGTAACACAATAAAATAACAATAACGAGGCTATATACAGGGGGTACCAGTACTGAGTCAATGTGCAGGGGTACAGGTTAGTCAAGGTTATTTGTACATGCAGGTACAATAGGAGTAAAGTGACTATACATAGATAATAAACAGAGGGTACCAGCAGTGTAAAAACAAAGTGTGTGTGTGTGTGTGGGGGGACATAGACTTGTCACTCCGGTACCACTTGCCGTGCTGTAGCAGAGAGAAAAGTCTATGACTTGGGTGACTGCAGTCTTTGACCATTTTTTGGGCCTTCTTCTGGCACCGCCTAGTATATAGGTCCTGGATGGCAGGAAGCTTGGTCCCAGTGATGTACTGGGCTGTACACACTACCCTCTGTAGTGCCGGTCAGGATGCTCTCGCTAGTGCAGCTGTAGAATCTTTTGAGGATCTGGGGACCCATGACAAATCTTTTCAGTCTCCTGAGGTGGAAAAGCTGTTGTCGTGCCCTCTTCACGACTGTCTTGGTGTGTTTGAACCGTGATAGTTTGTTGGTGATGTGGACACCAAGGAACTTGAAATTCTCAAACCGCTCCACTACAACCCCTTCAATATTAGTGGGGGCCTGTTCGGCCCTCCTTTTCCTGTAGTCCACGATCAGCTCCTTTGTCTTGCTCATATTGAGGGAGATGTTGTTGTCCTGGCACCACACTGCCAGGTCTCTGACCTCCTCTCTATAGGCGATCTCATCATTGTCGGTGATCAGGCCTACCACTGTTGTGTCATCAGCAAACTTAATGATGGTGTTGGATTGTGTGTAGGTCATTCATTCGGCGCCGGAGTGAACAGGCAGTGGCTCGGGTGGTTGCTGTCCTTGATGATCTTTTTGGCCTTCCTGTGACATCAGGTGGTGTAGGTGTCCTGCAGGGCAGGTAGGTGTCCTGGAGGGCAGGTAGTTTGCCCCCGGTGATGCGTTGTGCAGACCTCACTACCCTCTGGAAAGCCTTACGGTTATGGGCGGAGCAGTTGCCGTACCAGGCGGTGATACAGCCCGACAGGATGCTCTCGATTGTGCATCTGTAAAAGTTTGTGAGTGTTTTTGGTGACAAGCCGAATTTCTTCAGCCTCCTGAGGTTGAAGAGGCGCTGCTGCGCCTTCTTCACCACGTTGTCTGTGTGGGTGGACCATTTCAGTTTGTCCGTGATGTGTACGCCGAGGAACTGAAAACTTTCCACCTTCTCCACTACTGTCCCGTCGATGTGGATAGGGGGGTGCTCCCTCTGCTGTTTCCTGAAGTCCACGATCATCTCCTTCATTTTGTTGACGTTGAGTGTGAAGTTATTTTCCTGACACCACACTCCTAGGGCCCTCACCTCCTCCCTGTAGGCCGTCTCGTCGTTGCTGGTAATCAAGCCTACCACTGTAGTGTCGTCTGCAAACATGATGATTGAGTTGGAGGCGTTCATGGCCACGCAGTCGTGGGTGAACAGGGAGTACAGGAGGGGACTAAGCATGCACCCCTGAGGGGCCCCAGTGTTGAGGATCCGCATGGCAGATGTGTTGGTGCCTACCCTTACCACCTGGGGGCGGCCCATCAGGAAGTCCAGGTTGCAGAGGGAGGTGTTTAGTCCCAGGGTCCTTAGCTTAGTAATAAGCTTTGTGGGCACTATAGTGTTGAATGCTGAGCTGTAGTCAATTATCAGCATTCTCACATAGGTGTTCCTTTTGTCCAGGTGGGAAAGGGCAGTGTGGAGTGCAATTGAGACAGCGTCATCTGTGGATCTGTTGAGGTGGTATGCGAATTGGAGTGGGTCTAGGGTTTCCGGGATGATGTTGTTGATGTGAGTCATGACCAGCCTTTCAAAGCACTTCACGGGTACCGACGTGAGTACTACAGCGCGGTAATCTTTTAGGTAGGTTGTTCTTCGCTTCCTTGGGCACAGGGACTGTGGTTGTCTGCTTGAAACATGTAGGTATTACAGACTCGGTCAGGGAGAGGTTGAAAATGTTAGTGAATGATGGTAGAAATTAGGCTAAACGGATTTAAGTTTGCCTGCATTAAAGTCCCCGGCCACTAGGAGAGCCGTTTCTGGATTAGCATTTTCTTGTTTGCTTATGGCCTTATACAGCTCGTTGAGTGCGGTCTTAGTGCCAGCATCAGTTTGTGGTGGTAATTAGATGGCTACGAAAAATATAGATGAAGATAGTGTGGTCTACAGCTTATCATGAGGTACTCTACCTCAGGCGAGCAATACCTTAAGACTTCCTTAATATTAGACATCATACACCAGCTGTTATTGACAAATTGACACACACCACCACCCCTCGTCTTACCGGACGTAGCTGTTCTGTCCTGCGGATGTACGGAAAACCCGGCCAACTGAATATTATCCTTGTTGTCGTCCAGCTATGACTCGGTGAAACATAAGATATTACAGTTTTTAATGTACCGTTGGTAGGATAGTCTCGAATGGAGCTCATCCAGATTATTCTCCAGTGATTGCATGTTGGCCAATAGAATGGATAGTAGAGGCAGGTTACTCACTCGCTGACAAATTCTCACAAGGCACCCTGATCGCCACCCCCTGTACCACTGTCTTTACTTCACGCAAATGATGGGGATTTGGGCCTGGTCTCGGGGAGAAACAGTATATCCTTTGCAGAAGACTCATTAAAGTAAAAATCTTTGTCTATTTCGAGGTGAGTAATCGAGACCAATGTACAAAATACAAACAATGTAAAAAAACACACAAAGTAGCACAGTTGGTTAGGAGCCCATGAAACGGCAGCCATCCCCTCCGGCGCCAATAACAGTATATGTTATCTTAACTGTGGCCATGATGGTTTGATTGTGTGTTCACAAGGGGGAACTTTTCTGAAGAGAAGGAGGGTGTATGGTTGGAGCGTAATTTGAATTTCTTGACGGTGGAAGAGGAAGACTTTTCCATCCATTACACGTGTAAGGTTTCCAGCGACAGAGGCAGTCCTTCTGCCTCCTTCACACTACAGCCTACAGGTAACACAACACTTTCTGGAAGATAACATAAAACATTTTCAAAAGAGATCACACACATATTATCCTGGCCCTTTACTCTTGTTTTGATAGTGTTTTATAACATCTGCAACCTCACCACTTTTGAACAAAAATGGTTGAAGAATAAAGCCAGTCAGCTTGACATTATGTATTTTAAATGCTATCTCCACTCTTTTCTTCTGTACAGATCCAAACTATCTGTTCCCTATTGGGGTACTACTGATCACTCTGGTATTGGTGTTTACTGTTAGTGTTGTTATTTACCATTGCTTCAAGATCGACATCATGCTGTCTCTCAGGAGGATGTTCCCGCTTCTCCACACAAACACAGGTACACAATGAGAGACGCTTTACCGCATATATACTTCGCAAGAACACTCACGGAAGCATTAATAGAAACATGCCTCAGCATGCACACACACACACACACACGCACGCAGACATACACACTATCTGCAGATTCATTGCATGGTGTGCATTCACAAAATGGAAACTCGCACTAACATAAACATACATTCTACACCAGATACAGACAGTCATGCACATACAGCATGTCTCCCCACAAACCCCCAGGCCCACACTTAAACCCACACACATGAATGTTGCATTGCTTGTTTCCCATTCCCCACCTGACCACAAGTAAAATCAGTAGCAAGGTACTGTAGCACATCCCACAGCTGCAGTATGCAAGCACAGCATTTTCCATGACAGAGGAAACAGAGAGAGAAAGTTTCATACGAGGCACTGAATAGGCCATGTTACCATGAAACACAAGCAACTATGGTGTCATTAATAACCAAGCCTCCTCTGTTAGGCAGGTTTGTGGAGACATTTGCTCCAGCCCAGCACTAACACACCTATTTTGTTTTACCTGTCTCTGTGGCAGTGGCAGACTCTGATGGGAAGCTGTATGATGCGTACGTGGCTTACCCCTGCGTGCAGAAAGACGAGGTGCCCAGAGAAGAACAGCCTGTTGAACTTGTGATGGGATTGATGGGCTTTGGAGAGGACAGTGATAGACATAAGGAGGAAATATGTTGAATGAAAGGACTTCTGATACCATGGAGAGTATAAATGTTGTATCTGCCTCTCACAACACATTTTCATGAAAATTTATTGAATCAGACTTTGGAAGATTGATCTTCTGGGGTGAGATTTATTTTTGGCGGGATGATGATTGATCGTCCTGCCGATGGAAAATGCACAGTTAAGAGTGTATTAATTCTGACCATATTGGCAGAGCAACTCAAATACACACGCATGCACGCACATACACACACAGACACACAAACCACACACACCATTTACCACCATGTTGTACATACACACCACATCTGTGAGAGAGCTTTAATAAAGAGTGCCCGGTACATTTTATACAATGTATTTGATTTGTCTTTGTCTACTTTAACAAAATTGTTGAAAGAATAGTTTTTCAGATTTGTTTATCATCCATTCGGATAAGCTATAAGTGTTTAAAGTAATATTTATGAATGCAGTTATTTAGTATTTATGAACAGCTTATCAACATTTAATATTAAATGTTTTATAAATGGTGAGCTGACTATTAACAAACACCTTATGATTTATTAATTAAAGCACAGTCCTGAAACTTCCCAGACATGGTGTGTCGGTTTGGAGAAGATGGTTGCATTCAAGCTCTTCTGTTATGTCTAGTTTACATACAGGTAGGACTGGCTGTGACTGGTAACCTGCTTTACTGTAATCCAATGTGATCATAGGCCATTTCAAAGAAAGTGTGGTTAGGAGTACTGGGGATTCTAAAATCCAATGGGCGAAAATCCAGCTGAGGTTGTGTCACACGTCAAGAAAACAACCTCCAGCACTGTCTTGTTAACCTGAAGTATCAAACTTAAAATCACACTTCCGCGAGCCTGAAACCACTCAGTGTGAAACAAAGTGAAGAGGAGGACCTTGGGTTTATCATCTCTAAGAAGTATCGTAATTGTTTCTGCAAACTATTGGTACACTTGGGCTTATTATGTAGCATGAAGGTAGCCATTAGGAAGGATTAAGCTAGAGATGTCTGTGTTTTGAATGAGCTGCGTCTCAATCCGCCAATGTCAGCCTTCCGCATCTGCGGAGGAAAGTGACCGGGCTACAGCGGTGTTTGTCGGACCATGAGATGTCTCGAAAATCAGTCTTCTCACAAAAATGTCTGTGGAGTCCGAACGGTTTGGCCTTATCAATATGACCACTCTATGGAAAGATGAGACTCACGGACACGATGATCTACTCTGTTTTGCTCTAGGACCCCCACAAGTGTCACGACTCATCTGAAGGTAACCCATACAAATGAATGGAAGTATAGAGGTAGTTTTGTGCTTTCAAATATAAGAGGTGAAATATTTGTCTATAAAAACAAAAATATTTCCTGAGCTTTCTTATATCTCCTAGATATAGGACAGACATTTCAAAACCTTATTCCTTAAGATTTTTTTTGACTGTATTTTTTGCCATTTATTCATGTTTATTTGTTAGTAGTAAAGGCCAAATTCAATATTTCATCAAAACATTTTTATATGGTTACAGGGGTACTAAAAATCTAAATCAAATAGCTAAATGATTCCTAGCATGACCATCTTAAAACAATTCCATGTCTTAATTGTGTGTGTGTGTGTTGGAAATATACATTTCCAGAGTGAATTTGACTTATCTGATGTCCTGGAGATATGAAAGCCACAGAATAAACTGGTTGGGGTAAATGCCTGTCAATCGAAACAGTCAGCATTACAGATGCCAGGTAGACTAATTATGAGTGATAACCGCTGCCACAGAAGATCATCAATCAACATAATGAGTACGATCCGAGATATATATATATATATATATATAGTACCAGTCAAAAGTGTTGACACACCCACTAATTCAAGGGTTTTTCTTTATTTGTACCATTTTCTATATTGTAGATTAATGGTGACGACATCAAAACTATGAAATAACACATATGGAGTCATGTAGTAACAAAAAAAGCGTTAAACAAATCAAAATATTTTTTATATTTGAGATTCATCAAAGTAGCCACCCTTTGCCTTGATGACAGGTTTGCATTAACTCAACCAGCTTCACCTGGAATTTTTTTCCAAAAGTTTTGAAAGAGTTCTCACATATGCTGAGCACTTGTTGGCTGCTTTTCCTTCACTCTGCTGTCCAACTCATCTCAATCATATTTATTTAATATTGCTTAATTGTTGCAATAATGAGGCTGGTCGACCCCACACCCTTAAGCGTTGGACCGAGTAACCTAACCTTTACACAAATGCAGAGTACTGTATATAGCTGGCACTAACAATGCTCAGTCATGGTTGGTTCAACCCCCCTCATGCAGACCAAGGAGCATCATAAGTCACTCTTGGTTCATCCTGTCATCTGCATGTGGGTTATTACTGCATGGTCGGAACTAGAACCACAAGCATTTTGAAACACTCGCATTAACATCTGCTAACCATGTGTACAGTTAGTCAGAGGTTTACATACACTTAGTTTGGAGTCATTAAAACTCGTTTTTCAACCACTCCACAAATTTCTTGTGAACAAACTATAGTTTTGGCAAGTCGGTTAGGACATCTACTTTGTGCATGACACAAGTCATTTTTCCAACAATTGATTACAGACAGATTATTTCACTTAGAATTCACTGTATCACAATTCCAGTGGGTCAGAAGTTTACATAGTTGACTGTGCCTTTAAACAGCTTGGAAAATTCCAGAAAATTATGTCATGGTGTTAGAAGCTTCTGATAGGCTAATTGACATAATTTGAGTCAATTGAAGGTGTACCTGTGGATGTATTTCAAGGCCGACCTTCAAACTCAGTGCCTCTTTGCTTGACATCATGGGAAAATCAAAAGGAAAAAGCCAAAACCTCAGAAAATAAATGTTAGTCCTCCACAATTCTGGTCCAACGCCTGAAGGTACCATATTCATCTGTACAAACAATAGTATGCAAGTATAAACACCATGGGACCACGCAACCGTCATATCTCGCAGGAAGGAGACGCGTTCTATCTCCTAGAGAAGAATGTACTTTGGTGCGAAACGTGCAAATTAATCTCAGAACAACAGCAAAGGACCTTGAGGAAACAGGTACAAAAGTATCTATATCCACAGTAAAACAAGTCCTATAGCGACATAACCTGAAAGGCCGCTCAGCAAGGAAGAAGCCACTGCTTCAAAACCGCCATAAAAAAGCCAGACTAAGGTTTGCAACTGCACATGGGGAGAAAGATCGTACTTTTTGGAGAAATGTCCTCTGGTCTGATGAACAAAAATAGAATTGCTTGGCCATAATGACCATTGTTACGTTTGGAGGAAAAAGGGGGAGGCTTGCAATCCAAAGAACAACATCCCAAACGTGAAGCACGGGGGTGGCAGCATCATGTTGTTGGGGTGCTTTGCTGCAGGAGGGACTGGTGCACTTCACAAAATAGGTGACATCATGAGGTAAGAAAATTATGTGGATATATTGAAGCAACATCTCAAGGCATCAGTCAGGAAGTTAAAGCTTGGTCGCAAATGGGTCTTCCAAACGGACAATGACCCCAAGCATACTTCCAATGTTGTGGCAAAATGGCTTAAGGACAACAAAGTCAAGGTATTGGAGTGGCCATCACAAAGCCCTGACCTCAATCCTACAGAAAATTTGTGGGCAGAACTGAAAAAGCATGTGTGAGCAAGGAGGCCTACAATCCTGACTCAGTTACACCAGCTCTGTCAGGAGGAATGGGCCAAAATTCACCCAACTTATTGTGGGAAGCTTGTGGAAGACAACCTGAAATGTTTGACCCAAGTTAAACAATTTAAAGGCAATGCTACCAAATACTAATTGAGTGTATGTAAATTCTGACCCACTGGGAATGTGATGAAAGAAATAAAAGCTGAACTAAATCATTCTCTCTACTATTATTCTGACATTTCACATTCTTAAATAAAGTGGTGATCCTAACTGACCTAAGACAGGGAACGGATTTGGATAACATAAAATCAGACACTAACAGGACAGAAACATCCCCCTATTTGTTAAGTATTAATTTGTAACTATTAATATAAAACAAATCAGTTAAATATGTAATTTTTCTATCACAAGTGTTACCAGCCAAGCACACCAACACCATCACAGCTCCTCCTCCATGCTTCATGGTGGGAACCACACATGCAGAGATCAGCCGTTCACCTACTCTGCGTCACACAAATTTGGACCAAAGGACACATTTCCACCGGTCTAATGTCCATTGCTCATGTTTCTTTGCCCACACAAGTCTCTTCTTCTTATTTGTGTCCTTTAGTGGTGGTTTCTTTGCAGCAATTCGACCATGAAGGCCTGATTCACGCAGTCTCCTATGAACAGTTGATGTTGAGATGTGTCTGTTACTTGACCTCTGTGAAGCATTTATTTATGCTGCAATTTCTGAGTATGGTAAATCTAATGAACTTATCCTCTGCAGCAGAGGTATCTCTGGGTGTTCCTTTCCTGTGGTGGCCCTCGTGAGAGCCATTTTCATCGTGGCACTTGATGGTTTTTGCGACTGCAATTTAATTGTTCTGACCTTCATTTCTTAAAATAATGATGGACTGTCATTTCTCTTTGTTTATTTGAGCTGTTCTTGACATAGCCCTATTTGGTAAATTACCAAGTAGATATTATCTTCTGTATACTACCCCTACCTTGTCACAACACAATTGATTGGCTCAAACACATTAAGAAGGAAAGAAATTCCACAAATTAACTTTTAGCAAGGGACACCTGTTGATTGAAATACATTCCAGGTGGCTACTTTGAAGAATCAAAGGTTGGCTACTTTGAAGAATCTCAAATATATTTTGATTTGTTTAACACTTTTTTGGTTACTACATTATTCCATATGTGTTATTTCATAATTTTGATTTCTACAATGTAGAAACTAATAAAATAAAGAAAAACCCTGGAATGAATAGGTGTGTCCAAACATTTGACTGCAACTCATTATACAGTATGTTTCTTGTTGTGGAACACTGTATAGCCTATAGCTCAAAAACACTGTTAATGAAAAGGTTGCTTGTGAAGTCGAACAAGGGGATCTGGGATCAGAGGGATACAGGCCTATCAGGGTACAATGAGACATGCCGAGAGAGATGGGGTGATTTTAAACCTCAGCTTTAACTGTAACGTTAACCACACTTCCAACCTTATGCCTAACCCTAACCTTAAATTAAGATCAAAAAGCAAATTCATTTTTACGATATCGTTTTTGTGGCTGTGGTAACCATTGGTGGTAACTAGTGACAACCGTTATGGGCAGAGGCTCTGTTTCCGGGCGTGATTACGTCACTCAACCACCGTGAAGATTCTAGTTAGTTTAGCCAACTCAACACTTACCACCCGGCGACTCCCGGACCCAAACCCGGATAAGAAGTGGGCCAACAATTCACTCGGTTAAGGTAACGTTAATTTGCAAGATTTCAGAATATGTGCATTTCATAGATAATGCGTAGAGAAAATATCTGATCTCAATGATGAGGTAGGTAGCTGCAATAACATTAACTTAGCTAGCTAATGTTACTTGTTAGGCAGCTAGTGTGGGCTCAACCGATAGAGCTAGCTAGCTTTACAGAACCGCTTTTAAATAAGTAATTTATTTTATGATTATGATCTGGCGTTTGCGAAGAAACAAGAATCTGATTTTAAATAAGTGTTACATCTGTGTTCGTAGCTAGTTGGCTAGCTTAATTTGTTTTAGCTTGCTAACTTGGCACATTTTGTCACCATGCAATCATGTCTCTAGTTGAGAACACTTTCTGAAAAATCACTTTGGAATTATTGTGATCTTATCCTACCTAGCGTGAGGTGTGTGTGACACTAACAACTTCAGAGATTCAGCACTGAAACACTGTGTTAACTGAGACCTGTGGCAATGGAATCTCTACCGCCAGCAAAATCACGACAAGCTTGTCAAGTTCAGAATCAGCAGATGCCTTGGAGCAGAATGTTGCTGGGATCACTGATTGTCTTCAGTTGTCTGGTAGCTTCTGTGTCCTCTGATGAGGATTACTATAAGTTATTGAAGGTGTCCAGAGAAGCCACAACCAGAGAGATACGACAAGCCTTCAAAAAGCTAGCTCTGATCATGCACCCGGATAAAAACCCAGTGAGTAGCCTGCCCTATAGATAGATATACACTACCTGTCAAAAGTTTTAGAACACCTACTCATTTAAGTGTTTTTTTCTTTATTTTTACTATTTTCTATGTTGTATTGTTGGAGTGAAGACATCAAAACTAAGAAATAACAGAAATGGAATCATGTAGTAACAAATTAAACAAATCAAAATATATTAGAAATTCTTCAAAGTAGCCACCCTTTGCCTTGATGACAGCTTTGCACACTCTTGGCATTCTCTCAACCAGCTTCACCTGGAATGCTTTTCCAACAGTCTTGAAGGAGTTCCCACATATGCTGAGCACTTGTTGGCTGCTTTTCCTTCACTCTGCGGTCTGATTCATCCCAAATTATCTCAATTTGGTTGAGGTTGGGTGATTGTGGAGGCCATGTCGTCTGATACAGCACTCTATCACTCTCCTTCTTGATCAAATAGCCCTTACACAGCATGGAGGTGTGTTGGGTCATTGTCCTGTTGAAAAACAAGTGGTAGTCCCACTAAGCCCAAACCAAATGGGATGGCTTATCGCTGCAGAATGTTGTGGTAGCCCTGCTGGTTAAGTGTGCCTTGAATTCTAAATAAATCACTGACAGTGGCACCAGCAAAGCACCCCACACGATCACACCTCTTCCTCCATGGTTTACGGTGGGAAATGCACATGCGGAGATTAAAGGTCGACCGATTATGGTTTTTCAACGCCGATATTGATTATTGGAGGACTTAAAAAGCCGATACTGATTAATCGGCCGATTTTAAAATACATTTTTTTATTTTATTTTTATTTGTAATAATGACATTTACAACAATACTAAATGAACACTTATTTTAACTTAATATAATACATCAAGTTCAATTTAGCCTCAAATAAATAATGAAACATGTTCAATTTGGTTTAAAAATGCAAAAACAAAGTGTTGGAGAAGAAAGTAAAAGTGCAATATGTGCTATGTAAGAAAGCTAACGTTTCAGTTCCTTGCTCAGAACATGAGAACATATGAAAGCTGGTGGTTCCTTTTAACATGAGTCTTCAATATTCCCAGGTAAGAAGTTTTAGGTTGTAGTTATTATTGGAATTATAGAACTATTTCCCTCTATATCATTTGTATTTCATTAACCTTTGACTATTGGATGTTCTTATAGGCACTTTAGTATTGCCAGTGTAACAGTATAGCTTCCGTCCCTCTCCTCGCTCCTCCCTGGGCTCGAACCAGGAACACAACGACAACACCACCATGCAGAGCAAGGGAAACAACCACAGGCTCAGAGCGAGTGACGTTTTGAAATGCGCGCAAACTAGCCAGCCATTTCACTTCGGTTACACCAGCCTCATCTCTGGAGTTGATAGGCTTGAAGTCATAAACAGCGCAATGCTTGACACACAACGAAGAGCTGCTGGCAAAACGCACGAAAGTGCTGTTTAAATTAATGTTTACGTGCCTGCTTCTGCCTACCACCGCTCAGTCAGATAATTAGATACTTCTATGCTTGTATGCTCAGTCAGATTATATGCAACGCAGGACACACTAGATAATATCTAGTAATATCATCAACCATGTGTAGTTAACTAGTGATTATGATTGATTGTTTTTTATAAGATAAGTTTAATGCTAGCCAGCAACTTACCTTGGCTTACTGCATTTGTGTAACAAGCAGTCTCCTTGTGGAGTGCAACGAGAGAGAGGCAGGTCGTTATTGCGTTGGACTAGTTAACTGTAAGATTGGAACCCCGAGCTGACAAGGTAAAAATCTGTTGTTCTGCCCCTGAACGAGGCAATTAACCCACCGTTCCTAGACCGTCATAAAGAAAATAAGAATGTGTTCTTAACTGACTTGCCTAGTTAAATAAAGATTAAATAAAGGTGTAAAAAATATAAAAATGTCCAAAAATACCGATTTCCGATTGTTATGAATACTTAGGGCCGATTTCAAGTTATCGGCCATTCCGATTAATCGGTCGACCTCTAGCGGAGATCATCCATTCACCCACACCGCATCTCACAAAGACACGGCGCGGTTGGAACCAAAAATATCCAATTTGGATTCCAGACCAAAGGACACATTTCCTCCGGTGTAATGTCCATTGTTCGTGTTTCTTGGCCCAAGCAAGTCTCTTCTTCATATTGGTGTCCTTTTTAATAGTGGTTTCTTTGCAGCAATTTGACCATGAAGGCCTGATTTCACGCAGTCTCCTCTGAACAGTCGATGTTGAAATTAGAGGTTTACCGATTAATCGGCCGGGCCGATTTCAAGTTTTCATAACAAATCGACAATCTGACTTTTTGGGCGCCAATTACATTGCAATCCACGAGAACTGAATGGCAGGCTGACCACCTGTTACGCAGCGTCGTCAAAAGGACCTTGTTGCTACAAGGAGCCAAGGTAAGTTGCTAGCTAGCATTAAACTTAACTTATAAAAAAACAATCAGTCTTCACATAATCACTAGTTAACTACACATGGTTGATGATATTACTAGGTTGACTAGCTTGTCCTGCGTTGCATATAATCAATGGCATGCCTGTTAATTTATTATCGAATCACAACCTACTTCAACTTTGCCAAACGAGTAAAGATTTAACAAAATTGCACAATCGTTGCACAAATGTACCTAACCGTAAACATCAATGCCTTTCTTAAAATCAATACACAGAAGTATATATTTTTTAAGCGTTCATATTTAGTTAAAAGAAATTCATGTTAGCAGGCAATGTTAATGAGGGAAATTGTTTCACTTCTCTTACGTTCAGTGCAAGCAGAGTCAGGGTATATGCAGCAGTTTGGGCTGCCTGGCTCTTTACGAACTGTGTGAAGACCATTTCTTCCTAACAAAGACCATAATTAATTTGCCAGAATTTTATGTATTTATGACAAATATTGAAGGTTGTGCAATGTAACAGCAATATTTAGACTTGGGGTTGCCACCCGTTCGATAAAATACGGAACAGTTCCGTATTTCACTGAAAGAATAAACGTTTTGTTTTCTAAATGATAGTTTCTGGATTTTACCATATTAATGACCAAAGGCTCTTATTTCTGTGTTTATTATATTATAATTAAGTCTATTATTTCATAGAGCAGTCTGACTGAGCGGTGGTAGGCAGCAACAGGCTCGTTCATTTAAACAGCACTACTGCATTTGCCAGCAGCTCTTAGCAATGCTTGACATACAGCGCTGTTTATGACTTCAAGCCTATCAACTACCGAGATTAGGCCGGCAATACTAAAGTACTAGAGAGAAATACTAAGGTAAGTTTCATTATTTATTTAAGACTAAATAGATTTTAGTTCAAATGTGTTCATTGTTCATTCAGTATTGTAATAATGACAATTACAACAAATATATATATATTGTGGCAAATCTCTTCAAGATTAGGAGCGTTTGTCACAAATTAAGTGGGAAACTGTCACCAAAATCACAGAGTTATTTCGAACAGGACAGTACCTGTGAGCTTGTTTCTCCGTTCTGGTCCACCCAGGCCGCAGGCAAGGTCAAGGATAGCAGGGTTCGGTACACAAATCAGGTTTTCGGTAGGTCGAGGTCCAAACGCCAACAGGTAAATCCAAACAGTCAGCTCATACATGGTAAATCCAGCCTATATATATATATATATATATATATCTTTCTCTATGGTTCACAGATCCTTCCAGCCCTTTCTCTCTCTCTTCCTGGTTTGTCTTGACCCCTTATCTGTGAATCGGCCCCACCTTCTGAGGGTTCCCCTTGCTTCTGAGAATTGTAGTTTTGGCAGTCAGACATTTTGTGATCTGTAGTTCTGATCGGGTTGGCCATTTTAGTGATAGGGCAGAGCCCCTTTATTAGTTCACATATCTGACATTTATCACTCGACCCCCTTTGCCACAAAATATATTTAGGCCGATTTAATCGGTATCTGCTTTTTTTGGTCCTCCCAATAATATGTATCTGCATTGAAAAATCATAATCGGTCGACCTCTAGTAGAGATGTATCTGTTACTTGAACTCTGAAGCATTTATTTGGGCTGCAATCTTGGGTGCAGTTAATTGCAGATTTCTGAGGCTGGTAACTCTAATGAACGCATCCTCTGCAGAAGAGGTAACTCTGGGTCTTCTTTTCCTGTGGCGATCCTCATGAGAGCCAGTTTCTTCCTAGCGCTTAATGGTTTTTGCGGCTGCACTTGAAATAACATTCAATTATTGAAGTTATTGAAATTTTCCGGAAAATTTACTGACCTTTGTCTTAAAGTAAAGATGGACTGTCGTTTCTCTTTACTTATTTGAGCTGTTCTTGCCATAATATGACCGCCAGGTGCACGCTGTTTCCTCCGACACATTGGCGTGCATTCCCCCATGGACCTCGCGGTCGCGGCCGGCTGCGACAGAGCCTGGGCTCGAACCCAGAGTCTCTGGTGCCCTAGACCACTGTGCCACCTGGGAGGCCACAAATTTACTTTTTAACAAGGCACACCTGTTAATTGAAATGCATCCCAGGTGAATACCTCATGAAGCTGGTTGAGAGAATGCCAAGAGTGTGCAAAGCCTTCATCAAGGCAAAGGGTGGCTACTTTGAAGAATTGTTTAACACTTTTTGGGGTTGTTTCATAGTTTTGATGTCTTCACTATAATTCTACAATGTAGAAAATAGTAAAAATAAAGAAAAACCCTTGAATGAGTAGGTAATGTCCAAACTTTTGACTGTGTGTGTTATAACATGTTAAAATGTAACTTATCATTGGCTATAACATATCACAACATACTGGTGATTTCCTAGACTGGTCCCAGATCTGTTTTTGCTATTTTTCTTAATTCTATGGTCATTGTCACAACAAAACAGCACAACCACATCTGGTAGCAGGCTAGATATTTTCTACAAAGTCCAGTACTTAATTTGTTGCTCTCATTGTCCAGCATGATGAAACTGCCCATGACAAGTTCCTGAAGGTAACCCGAGCCTATGAAGTTCTGAAGGATGACGATCTGAGGAAGAAGTATGACAAGTATGGAGAGAAGGGTCTGCAGGATGAGCAGCAGGGAGGAGGACGATATGAGAGCTGGAACTACTATAGAAATGAATTTGGTAAATCATTTTTCTTTTGGAGTCGTCTAAGAATGTGAAATGTAAACATTGCCAAGAAATATGAAGAAAGGGGATTGATAGGCCACTGCTAACATGCAACATTTTCAGTCATTTCCTCAGGACGTTGGTGTGACTTGTCATCTTACTCTTTCTGCAGGTATCTACGATGATGACCTAGAGATTGTCACTTTAGATAGGGGAGACTTCGGTAAGTGATGTCACACTATTCCGAACCTTCAGAGCCATCCTTTCTTGTTGGGGTATGTTTGTTGTTATGATACTGACTCTACTACTATAGATGCAGCAGTGAACTCCGGGGAACTCTGGTTTGTCAACTTCTACTTCCCTCGTTGCCATCATTGTCACGAGCTGGCTCCCACGGTAATACTTTCCTCACTCACTGTAAAAGTGCATTCTGCAATATTTTCTGCTATTCATTGGTTGTTTCATATACTTAATTAAAATGTCCATTGAACAGTGGTAGATATTGCAGATGGTACCTTTGTTTAAGTCGTCTTCATTTATCTTTTGATAATTGTCATCTATGTTTAATATTTCAACATATTATGTTACTTTGTGTGTGTGTCCGCAGTGGAGGGAGTTTGCTAAGGAGATGGATGGAGTGATCAGGATAGGAGCAGTGAACTGTGGAGACAACAACAGACTGTGTCGCAGCAAAGGCATCAACAGCTACCCCAGCCTCTACATTTACAAAGCTGGAATGGTAGGAGAAACGTCACAGCTGTCTTTTAGGATAGCTCTGTCATGCATCACGTAGCCTGGTTAAACCAGACTGAATGCTACGCTCACCATGGTTTTAGCACATCATTCAATCTGTTTTAAACAGGCTACGTATCACTCACTGCTCATGGTGTTAGGAACAACCCTCTAAAACGCATCCCTTTCTGTCGTCCCAATAGAATCCAGAGAAATACTTTGGAGATAGGGCCAAGGAGAGTTTGACTAAGTTTGGCATGCAATTTGTGAAGAGCAGAGTTACAGAGCTGTGGCAAGGCAATGTCTTCACTGAGATTGAGGCAGCATTTTCATCTGGAGTTGGATGGCTGATCACCTTCTGTGCTGACTCTGGAGGTAGGACGAGTTGTTAAGGGTTACGTTGAGATGCTTTGTCATGTTTACAAATAGAGACTTTTAGTCAGAAGTAGTGAAACCAATATGGTAGGAATTGTATTTTCTATACAGTTAAAATATGATCTGTGTTTGATCTCTTCATAGACTGTCTAGAGTCACAGACGAGGCAAAAATTAGCAGGAATGTTGGTAAGTCCTCATTGAACCCATGCTGTATGTTTACCTTCCCATGAGCATACATTGTTATTGTGACTGAAATGTCTCTTCTCTTGTGTTATCTTCAGGAAGGTCTAGTGAATGTGGGCTGGATGGACTGCTCAACACAGGCTGAGTTGTGTGACAGCTTTGAGGTGACCACCAGCACCACAGCCTTCTTCCCCCCCGGCAGTTCACTGAAGAACAAGGGCAGCGTGCTGGTAAGAGAGGCCCATGTTTTAGTTTTGTTTGCGTACACTAAAAACAATGCATAACATGAAATGTATTTGTAAGTGAGAAGGAGAAACCCAGGATGGGTTCATCAAGAAGCCTCACCATACATAGCTTAGAGAACACTTTATTTTATTGACATGAGATGATAGAATCATGACTGTTCTGAAAGCCCAGATTTACAACAAACATTGGTTTCATCATAACAACAGTTCCTGCAGAGTTTGGATACCAGAGAGATCTATGGAGAGGTGATGCAGCATCTGCCTGACCTGGAGGCTCTTACTAAGGAAACCTTCCAGGTACAGTAATAATAATCAAATCTAAGGTACAGTAAAAATCATCTGTATTGCCATCTTGTACCACCATATTTATTGTGCCTGGGAGGGGGGGGGTTATGTCTTAGTGCAGCGTCCTCTGTGCTGTCCAATCTGTGAGAGGCAGACTCGGTTGTTGGAGGCAGACTCGAATGTTGTGGATGTTTGAGTTCTTTCCTCTTCCTAGTAATAATATACCTACCTACTAAAAATAACCACATATATTTGACATGAAATAATCTGTTGTCTGACATGATTTCAGTTGAGGAAAACACCTGTAGTGGTGATGCTGAAATATTTAGGAAAATACAGTTATTGTGTTCTATTCTATTCTCCATCGGTCTCTGTAGAGTAAACTGGCCCATCATCGGTGGCTGGTCAGTTTTTCTTTCGGACAGAAGACCATGGCATCTCATGAGTATAAGAAGCTCAAGGCTCTTCTGAAGGCAGCCCACATACAGGTAAGGTCTGAAATCCACAATGAATATCGCTCTGATTCACTGTTCATTCACGTCACTGATTCAGTCTGGATGTTTAATACTCTGTGCTTTTTCTCAGGTGGGAAAGGTGGACTGCCTTACTGACTCAGAACTATGTGTCTCCTTCTACATTCAAAAGCCCTGTATCGCTGTCTTCAAAGGCCTTGGGATTCATGACTTTGAGATCCACCATGGTAAGTTAGTGTCTTATTCGAACTCAACCGATTTTGTTATTTTATCTCTGTATTTCACTTGGCATTCCTTTTCACTGGTTGTTGTATACATATGCACATTTGTATATCTACTCGGGGGGGCTCCCAAGTGGTGCAGTGGTCTAAGACACTGCATCTCAATGGTACCTGGTTTGAATCCAGGCTGCATCACATCAGGCCATGATTGGGAGTCTCATAGGGCGGCGCACAATTGGCCCAGCGTCGTCCGGGTTTGGCCGGGGTAGGCTGTCATTATAAATTAGAATTTGTTCGTAACTGACTTTCCTAGTTTAACAAAATTATTTTTTAATTTGTCTTGTTTTGTTTTTCATGAGAGCCTGAGTGAGTAAGATTTGCAATCTATTTCTTATAAATGGCAAATAAACTGTTTCTGCTCTCCCAGGTAAGGATGTGCTGTACAACATCATAGCATTTGCTAAGGAGAGTGTCAGCGCCCATGTCACCACTCTGAGACCAGAGAACTTCCCCAGTGATGGAAAGGAGCCCTGGCTAGTTGACTTCTTTGCTCCTGTAAGTATCAGCCTAATGTTAGTGACTAATACTCTACTTGCTTATCGATGTTCACTACGTGTTGACATGTATTTGAAAGATCAAATCACATTGTATTTGTCACATGCGCCGAATACAACCGGTATAGTGAAATGCTTACAGTGAAATGCTTACTTACAAGCCCTTAACTAACAATGAAAAAATAATTATTAAGTAAAAAATATAAAATAAAAGTTACAAATAATTAAACAGCAACATAACAATAGCGAGGCTATATACAGGGAGTACCGTACAGAGTCAATGTGCGGGGGCACCGGTTAGTCGAGGTAATATGTACATGTAGGTAGAGTTAAAGTGACTTTGCATAGATAATAAACAGAGTAGCAGCAGCATAATAGAGGGGTCTGGGTAGCCCTTTGATTAGCTATTCAGGAATCTTATGGCTTGGGGGTAGAAGCTGTTAAGAAGCCCTTTTGACCTAGACTTGGCGCTCCGGTACCGCTTGCCGTGCGGTAGCAGAGAGAACAGTCTGACTAAGGTGGCTGGAGTCTTTCACAATTTTTTGGCCCTTTCTCTGATACCACCTGGTATAGAGGTCCTGGATGGCAGGAAGCTTGGCCCCAGTGATGTACTGGGCCTTACGCACTACCCTCTGTAGTGCCTTGCGGTCAGAGGCCAAGCAGTTGACATACCAGGCAGTGATGCAACCAGTCAGGATGTTCTCGATGGTGCAGCTGTAGAACCTTTTGAGGATCTGAGGACCCATGCCAAATCTTTTCAGTCTCATGAGGGGAATAGATTTTGTCGTGCCTTCTTCACGACTGTCTTAGTGTGTTTAGACCATGATAGTTTATTGGTGGTGTGGACACCAAGGAACTTGAAGCTCTCAACCTGCTCCACTACAGCCCTGTCGATGAGAATTGGGGCGTGCTCGGTCCTCCTTTTCCTGTAGTTCACAATCATCTCCTTTGTCTTGATCACGTTGAGGGAGAGGTTGTTGTCCTGGCACCACATGACCAGGTCTCTGACCTCCCTATAGGCTGTCTCGTCGTTGTCGGTGATCAGGCCACTGTTGTCATCGGCAAACGTGATGATAGTGTTGGAGTCGTGCCTGGCCTTGCAGTCATGAATGAACAGGGAGTACAGGAGGGGATTACAGGAGCACGCACCCCTGAGTGGCCCCCGTGTTGAGGATCAGCATGACTGATGTGTTGTTCCCTACCACCTGGGGGCAGCCCGGCAGGAAGTCCAGGATCCAGTTGCAGAGGGAGCTGCTTAGTCCCTTAGCGTAGTAATGAGCTTTGAGGGCACTATGGTGTTGAACGCTGGGCTGTTGTCAATGAATAGCATTCTCACATAGGTGTTCCTTTTGTCCCGGTGGGAAAGGGCAGTGTGGAGTGCAATAGAGTGCATCATCTGTGGATCTGTTGGGGCGATATGCAAATTGGAGTGGGTCTAGGGTGTTTGGGATAATGGTGTTGATGTGAGCCATGACCAGCCTTTCAAAGCACTTCATGGCTACAGATGTGAGTGCTACTGGTCGGTAGTCATAAACTAGGTGTGGCTATTAAAATAATAATCTGTTGGTGACTAACAATCCCTGAAAGTAAACAGACTTTATTGTTGTATAAAGTGGACTACATCCTGTTGAGTTGGCTGAGACATTGGGTGAGGTCCATGAACAAATACTAATATACGGTTTCCTTGTAGTGGTGTCCTCCCTGTCGTGCTCTCCTCCCTGAGCTGAGGAAAGCCTCGATCCAGCTGTTTGGTCAGATGAAGTTCGGAACGCTGGACTGCACTGTGCACGAGAGACTCTGCAGCATGGTGAGTGTCGGGAGAACATACCAAACGTAAACCCAAACCCCCTAGATGTGCTATTCTTCTATGTATTCCACAATATCTGCTTAGATGTATTGAGAGAGCCTGGTTGCCAGTCTGTTTAGCTAGCATTCCACTTCTTGTACTCCATGTCGTGTGCATATGATGCGGTGTAAAATTAGTGGAATGTTAGCTAAGAAGACTGCCAACTACCGTAATTTCCGGACTATAAGCCGCTACTTTTTTCCCAGGCGTTGAACCTCACGGTTTATATAATGACGTGGCTAATTTATGGATTTTTCCCGCTTTCACAAGATTCATGCTGCGAAAAAACTGAGCACCGTCACATAATGTGACGTAAATCGAGCGCGCTCAAACTTCCCATCGTTCTGATTACGGTAATCATTTTGTCACCCTCATCATGGCAAAGACACGGAGAAATGCATATGATGCAGCTTTCAAGTTGAAGGCGATCGATCTGGCTGTTGGAAAAGGAGATAGAGCTGCTGACAGCGTGGAGCATTGTCAAAAAATCCACTATCATCAACGGGTTTGGAAAGGCTGGACTGCTGCGTGTTGAAGAGGGCAGCGATCCAACATCGGATGAAGCAATTCTGAGGCTATTCAACTCCGACACCGAAGGAGATGACTTCAGTGGTTTCAGTGCACAGGAGGAAGATAGTGACCCATGACTTTTTTGGTAGGCTACTGTTGTAACAAAAATTAAAGCCGTGTTTCGTTAAAGCCTATTTATTTTTGTTACAAGCCGTGTTTCATTTAAAGGCTGTGTAAAGTTAATTTGTTTCAATGTACCGGTAGGCACCTGCGGTTTATAGACAAGTGCGGCTTATTTATGTACAAAATACATATTTTTTAATAATTCAGTGGGTGCGCTTAATAGTCCAGCAATTACGGTAGACTAGTATTGCGGAGCCAGCCATGCAAGACTGTTGCTCCCAGAGTTTAACTATGTCCCCAAATCATGGCCCTACTGTATGACATAATTTCTCACTATAATGAAGGTATTTATGATTGAAGTAAATAATACGCGTTTCATTCAATGGACTTAGTATGACTAGTATCAACAAAGCTGTTTTTATTTATTCCGGTAGCATTTTTACTGCTTTCCTCTGGGCTGTGTGGCATTTAGGCATAGTAGAGCTGTCATTCCTCTGGCTGTGTTGTAGCAAGGCTAGCCGTAGGGCTATCATTCCTCTGGCTGTGTTGTAGCAAGGCTAGCCGTAGGGCTATCATTCCTCTGGCTGTGTTGTAGCAAGGCTAGCCGTAGGGCTATCATTCCTCTGGCTGTGGCATAGAGCCATACTAGGGCCATCATTCCAGCCCTGTCACCTGTGATTGTGTGGTGAGCTCAGTATCCACTTTTCCTGGCCAAAATAAAGATGTTCTATTTTATATCCTGATCACATCCCTGAGTATGAACCAAATGAAATGTGTTTGTGGTTTTGATGGATAACTGAAAGTGGCAGTGGCTACCACAGTTATGTAACGTACTGTATGTCCTATGTGCCTGTTTTCGGTCCACGCCTACGCAACCACCTTGATATTTAATCGAAAGTAGTACTAGCTACCAGTAATTTTGTGTTTTCAGTATAATATCCATGCCTACCCGACCACGGTAATCTTTAACAAGTCCTCCATCCATGAGTACGAGGGACATCACTCTGCTGACGGAATCCTGGAGTTCATACAGGTGAGAAGCTTACCATTAGCCTAGTTCACAGTATCGGTCCATCTCCTTTCTAGCCAGTGCTTATAGTGCCACAGAAGTTTAAAACTAAGAGACTCAACATAGTTACTTCATGTACCGTGTGGAGGAAACGTCCCATTGCCAATAGCCTTAATTGTCTGTTACTGTTATACAGTACATCCCTACTGTAGTGACTCCTCTTTCTTCCCACTCTTCCAGGACTTGGTCGACCCCACTGTGGTGACCATGGACCCAGACAGCTTTGCAGAGCTGGTGAAGAGGAGAAAACACAGCGAGACCTGGATGGTGGACTTCTATGCCCCGTGGTGTGGGCCCTGTCAGGCCCTGCTGCCCGAGTGGAGGAGGATGGCACGGGTAGGTAGTGGATTGTAGGGTGGTAGGCTATAGGCTGTATAGAATACCTACTAGGTAATAGGCAGTAGGATGGTAGACTTCTTTGCCCCCTGGTGTGGGCCCTGCCTGGCCCTGCTGCCAGAGTGGAGGAGAATGGCACAGGTAAGTTCAGTAGGTACAGCAATAGAGCTTTCACTGACGTGTTCTCTGGATATTGAGGGCTTGAATCTAGCATAGATGGAGAGATACATGATATCTATCAAGATAAAATATTAGCATTATCTCATTTTATTCTAGGGTGGGTGGGTGTAATCAACAAATCCAACTTAATGCATTTGTCAAGATTTTTTAAATGTTAATTCACTCTAGCAAATAATTTGTTTTCTCCCTGGTTTTCTGTCTGTTGATGTCTCTTCTCAGGCGTTGAATGGTATGATAAAGGTGGGGACGGTAGACTGTCAGAAACACCACTCCTTCTGCCAAGGAGAGAGTGTCAAAGCCTACCCTGAGATACGCCTCTACCCTCAGAACGCCAACCGACGAGACCTATACCAGTATGTACCTTACTGTTCTTTCAGTCTTACTATAGTTACTGTTTACGTGTTCTACAGATTACACTAAGTTTACATGTTTTAAAGTATACATATGGCTTACATGTTGTAAAGTTTACAGTAAGTTATGTTGTAAAATTGACATGAAATGATATTGTAACGTTTACATTAAGTTATGTTGTACAGTCTGTAAATAAGAGTGCTGTTTTTATTTCTCTCACCAGGAGTTACAACGGCTGGCACAGAGATGCTCACTCTCTCAAAGTCTGGGCTGTGGGGTAAGTTCTCTCCTCCTGTGTTTCTGTCCTAGCCTTTTAACAGTCACCATTGTTGGAACCTTTGTATCTGATTTGTAGTCAACAGAAAGGAATTCATACAGTGTCCGTCTGTGTCTTAGTACTCTCCCAAGAGCATCAGTGGATCTGACTCCAGATGACTTCAGGAACAAGGTAATAGGAGGGAAGGATCACTGGGTGGTGGACTTCTATGCTCCGTGGTGTGGACCATGTCAGCACTTTGCCCCAGAGTTCGAGGTCCTCGCTCGGGTAAGATATTTTCTCCACTCCTCCATCTCTCAAACGCATGTTTCATGGCCCGTTTTCATAAAGCATCAGAGTAGGAGCGCTGATCTAGGATCAGGCATCCCCTGTCCATGTAGGCTGATCTTATTTATTATGATATAAATGGCTCAACTGATCTACTCACTTCATGAATATGGCCCCTATTCATGCTTCATGAATCAGCTGGCATAATTTTTATGGATATATACAAATAAATGTAAATTGAAAACAGGTAAAACCATATGAAGCTCAGCTAGTTTACAGTCTTTCCAGCTTCAGTTTGAAGTGATTGTGTTAGCCGTGTTGGCTAGCTCCTCTGAACAACAGTGTCCTGACGATAGAGCATATTTTTTATGCCAGGCAAAACCTTGACTCATCAACTCATTGTTATGGATGTCAAAACAAATGCAAATGCTGTTACTGTTGTTATTCGGGCTGCACTGTTTGAAGTGACTAAGTTAACCGTTGTTGGCTAAGAACAGCCCTTAGTTGTGTGCTATTCAGTAGTGCATTACTTTTGACCAGAGCCCTATGGATAATGTAGTGGTTCTAATGTGTTGATTCACTGGGCGGCCATGTCTTTGGTTGCTTCCTAAATGGCACCCTATTCACTATGTAGTGCACTGCTTTTGACCAGAGTGTTATGGGTCTCCCTATGGGCCCTGGTCAAAAGTAGTGGGAAAATAGGGAAAATTGTGCTTTTTCTGATGTAGTCTTTCTTTGTCTAGATGGTGAAAGGGAGTGTGAGGGCAGGGAAAGTAGACTGTCAGGCCCACTACCAGACCTGTCAGTCAGCTGGCATCACAGCCTATCCCAGCGTCCGATTCTACCCACACCTGGGCACCAAGAAGGTAAGAGACTCCTGATTGGTAACTTTTTTTTTTAATGGGTTAGCTATTTATCCAGGTAAGTTATTTAGAAGACTTCATATTAACGACCTGACAAAGAGGCGGCAATGATAGTTTTTCATCATAGCAGCTTATCGTTATCTTACTTATTCCTGTCCTTGTTAGAGGACAAGCTGTAAGTTAAATACATTTGATTACTATGTATCAGAAGTTCCAGTAGTTAGATATTCTTATTGAAACTTGTTTAACTGTATATTTGATGTAGTATTTTTCTTTGAGGACCTCTTGCCTAATAATACCATTTATATTATTAGAGAGGCGGAGTCAGTCCCCCAGAGCACTGTGCCCTAACTAGCCCCTCCATCCATCCTTCCACCCCTTCCTCCTTTCATCCCTCTGTCCCCAGCGCGACCAGGGAGGGGAGCACGTCAACAGCCGGGATGCTAACAACATCGCAGACGTCCTCCACCAGAGGCTCCAGCAGTTATCTCCATGGTTACAGGGCAAGGCGGACAACTTCAAGGTAAGCTTCTTACGCAATTCAGCAATCACCATTTTGCTTTTTAATCTTAGTAGCTATCTCTTACCTTTTGCAGTCAAGCGGAAATATATTATTTTCTGGCACAGACTTTTAGGTGAGAGTTTGGGTTTTGGGCTTTGGCTTAGCTAATTCAGGCAAGATGACTGCTAACACTTTTTATTTCATTGTATTATTATTATTATATATACATTTTTATTTTTAGGCCCATCCATCACCTCCACGCCCCTCTTCGGAGGACAAAAATAAACGTTTTTACTTATTTTCATTTTGTTACGTGTTCAGAGCTCTTGACTTTTTCCACATTTTGTTATGTTACGGCCTGATTGTAAAGTTGATTAAATGGTTTTTTTCCCCTCGTCAAATTACACACACTACCCCATAATGACAAAGCTAAAACAGGTTTTTACCAAAAATAAAATAAAAATATTGAAACATCAGATTTAAATAACTATTCAGACCCTTTACCCACTATTGCTCAGCTTGGCTGAGCACCAGCTCTAGGAAGAGTCTTGGTGGTTCCAAACTTCTTCCATTTAAGAATCATGGAGACCACTGTTCTTGGGGACCTTCGATGCTGCAAAACATTTTTGGTACCCTTCCCCAGATCTGTTTCTTGACACAGACCTGTTTCGGAGCTCTTGCTCTGACATGCACTGTCAACTGTGGGACCTTATATAGACAGGTGTGTGCCTTTCCAAATCTGGTCCAATCAATTGAATTTACCACAGGTGGACTCCAATGAAGTTGTAGAAACATCTCAAGGATGATCAATGGAAGCAGGATGCACCTGAGCTCAATTTTGAGTCTCATAGCAAAGGGTCTGAATACTTATGTAAATAAGGTATTTCTAAAAAAACCTGTTTTCCCTTTGTCATTATGGGGCATTGTGTGTAGATTGATGAGGGCAAAAAAAAATATTTAATTCATTTTAGAAAAAGGCTGTAACATAACATTTGGAAAAAGTAAAGGGGTCTACATTTTACATATGTGGCATTTATTTTTTAGAGTAGTTACATAGCAAGAATAAAGTATTTTGATAGACGTTACATCGAGATGGATATTACTTATACATCATGTTTTCACTCAACTATTATAGAACATGAACTTTTAAACCCACCCCTCAGCTACTCTGTCCATCCCACCTGTCTCCGTAAACAGCTCTCTTATGATTTCCATGTGCCATATTTTTCAACTGCTAATAGTTAGTTGAAGTGACTTTGGATTGAGTTGGCTCAGTGTATCAAACCACAATCACATTATCTCTCTATCTCTCTCTTTTTGTTTTTCTCTCTCTTTCTGCAGGATGAATTGTGAGTTCAAGGGGGTCGATTCCACTGAGATGGTTTTCCTTATGGAAACATAAAGGATGGACACACACACACACACACTTAACAAACAAAAAGACTCTGAGAAGAGATTTGTTTCTGCAAGGATTACTGCCAAGGAAAGAAGACGTTATTGAAAGGTTACCTCAGTATTGTCGTACTGTCAAAACAAACCTGTTTCTCAACTGATTCAACGATAAGGAAAGACTGACTCGCTGTCTTAGGTTTTACTAGTTCTATAGGTGAAGTGTGTCCATATGGTAGGTGTCGACCTGCCTGATATCTGAATGTACTGTCTGATGTAGGTTGGGGACAAGATATTTTATGCCTATATTTATGATACAAAATGGCAGTTTATCAGTTTATAATGCGCCTGCCAATGTCAATGCTTCTTGTTGATTCAACTTGAACCATTTGAGTGTAGTGAACAGTGTTTTATTCATTCTGTGAAGTGACCACACTGTACTGGCTGTGTTGGTTGTATTATTATTATGATGATACCAATCTATTTGTTTGTCTGCTGATAGTAGGGTTCAGTATGCAACCTCTGTATACAGTAAAACACACAAACACAATTTAGAAAAGACATCCTGTATACTGAAAACAATTAACAGAACATATGTTACCAATTCACTCCACATCATTCATTAAAATGTTACTGTTTGCCATCACTGAAATGTGAATGGAAATGGTTTGATTAGTTGTGGGATGATGCAGTCTTGCAAAAGTTTTCTGTCATTCCAGAAATGTGGGAAATCTAGCACGGTTTTATATAATGTCTTTGTAATCTGGTATTTTCAACTCAAAATACAATACTATCTTTGGATGATGTTTGATAGTAACTCATGTGGGAACTTGTAGTCTTGAAAATAAAATACAATGCTGAATAGTGTCCCTTTTAAGACACTCCTTTTCCTTTCAAGTTGTTTTGCACGGACTCTTGTATTGAGTAAATATCATGTTTAAAAAATATATATACAGTGTATTCGGGAAGTATTCAGACGCCTTTTTCCAATTTTTGTTGTTACAGCCTAATTCTATTTTTTCCCCTCATCAATCTACACAAAATACCACATAATGACAGCAAAAACATGTTTTTAGAAATGTCACATTTACATAAGTATTCAGACCCTTTGCTCAGTACTTTGTTGAAGCAACTTTGGCAGCGTTTACAACCTTGTCTTCTTGGGTAGGACGCTACAATCTTGACACACCTGTATTTGAGGAGTTTCTTCCATTCTACTCTGCAGATCCTCTCAAGCTCTGTCGGGTTGGATGGGGAGCATCACTGCACAGCTATTTTTCAGGTCTCTCCAGAGATGTTCGATCGGGTTAAAGTCAGGGCTCTGGCTGGACCACTCAAGGACATTCAGAGACTTGTCCCTAAGCCACTCCTGCGTTGTCTTGGCCATGTGCTTAGGGTCGTTGTCCTGTTGGAAGGTGAACCTTCGCCACAATGTGAGGTCCTGAGCGCTCTGGACAGGTTTTCATCAAGGCACTCTCTGTACTTTGCTTCATTCATCTTTCCCTCAATCCTGACTAGTCTCTCAGTCCCTGCCGCTAAAAACATCTCCACAGCATGATTCTGCCACCACCATGCTTCACTGTAGGGATGGTGCCACGTTTCCTCCAGACACTTGGCAATCAGGCCAAAGAGATCGATCTTGGTTTCATCAGACCAGAGAATCTTGTTTTCCTATGGTCTGAGAGTCTTTTAGGTGCCTTTTGGCAAACTCCAAGTAGGCTGTCGTGCCTATTACTGAGGAGTGGCTTCTGTCTGGCCACTCTACCATAAATAACTGATTGGTGGAATGCTGCAGAGATGGTTGTACTTCTGGAAAGTTCTCCCATCTTCACAGAGGGACTCTGGATGCTCTGTCAGAGTGACCATCAGGTTCTTGGTCACCTCCCTGACCAGGTTCTTGGTACCCTTCCCCAGATCTGTGCCTCAGCACAAGCTTGTCTCGGGCCTCTACGGACAATTCCTTCGGCCTCATGTCTTGGTTTTTGCTCTGACATGCACTGTCAACTATGGGACCTTTTATATAGACAGATGTGTGCCTTTACAAATCATGTCCAATCAATTCAATTGACCACAGGTGGACTCCAGTCAAGTTGTAGAAACATCTCAAGGGTGATCAATGTAAACAGGATGCACCTGAGCTCAATTTCCAGTCTCAACAAATGGTCTGAATACTTATTTACATAAGGTATTTCTGTTTTTTATTTTATTTTAATACATTTGCAAAAAAATGGCAACCTGTTTTCGTTTTCTCATTATGGGTTATTGTGTGTAGATTTATGAGGGAAATAATGTATTTAATCTGTTTTTAGAATGAGGCTGTAATGTAACAATGTGGAAAAAGGGAAGGGGTCTGAATACTTTCCAAATGCACTGCATATTTAAATGCCATTTAACTTGATCAGTTCCAGAAGTATCCACTAGATGGCAACAGAACAATGTATTGGTCTTCTCATGTTTAGCTCAGATTACATTTGATTTTATTTGTCACTTGCACCGAATACAACCGTTGTAGACTTTACCGTGAAATGCTTACTTATGAGCCCTTTCCAAACAATGCAGAGTTAACATTTAAGAAAAACTTGCTAAATAAAAAAGATGTCTAATAAAATGTTTCTACAGTTGCCGACTGTCTTTTGCTAGTTCATCTCTGATTCAGGGGGGTTGGGTTAAATGCCGAAGCCACATTTCAGTTTAATGCATTGTTGTACAACTGATTAGGTATCCCCTTTTCAATGCAATTTCTGGGATAATTAGGAATATGTTCTTATTTATGCCAGCAATCTTTTGCTTATTGTAAGAGGATTCTGCAAGCAGTGGTTGGTACAAAGTTTGAGAATACATGTTCTGTATGTTGTCTATTTCAAAAATAGGATCCCAACTATTTTAAGCTGACTGTACTTCTGTGTAAGTCAAAGTACTAGCTACAAAATGTGGAATTCATCCTTTGTCTTTGAACAGTTTATTATAGCCATTTTTTGACTGAGTTGATTTTGAAACAAGAAGTTGGTATTTCCAGGTTCAGAGGGCAAATGGGCTGAGTTTAGACAGGCAGCCCAATTATGATCTTTTTTCACTACTTTGGTCTTTTGACCAATCAGATTGGCTCTGAAAATGATCTGCTGTGGAGTTTTAAATTTTTTAAAATCTAAATACACCCAGTTGCCCTTCCAGGGCAGATTACTTTGTGCTTAAATTATAGACTGTTATTGTATCACTTTTTATAGTGGAGAAGCTAGAATTACAGTACAATGTTACCAGTGTCATGTCATGGCTGTTCACTCTAGCGTGAGACACTCCATGATCCTGTTGCTTCCAAGAGATCTTCTTCTCCCGCCCTCTCTCTATCCTTCTCTCTATTGCTCTTGGATGACAAATGAAGGTGACCTGTCGTCTGTGCAGTGTTATCAAATATCTGCTAACAAAAGGTTGCCTGCTCCCAGAACCATGACTCTGACTGTCTGTGCTCCATCTACAGTCCTCTCTCTGCCAGACAGTGGTGAGAGAGTGCCTGAAAGAATAACTGACCTCAGTATTTCACACGCTAAGGAACTGCTGACAAGAAAAACTGTCTCCTGGGTCTCCTTTCCCTTCTTCATTTCCTGTGACACCGTAGGGTAGGCTTTCATGAACATCATGGGCCCTTATCAGAAACATATGTCCAAAAACCTTCAACACTCAAATATATAATATGATTGAAATTGTAGTTTTACTGTAGGGGGATGCACAAATCAATGGCTAATGTACATGGTGGTATTGTTTCAGGTGTGCCTTTGTTAGTACACAATACATTAAGAAAAATCACCCAAACGTTAATGCTAATCAGTGTAACAGTAATCCCATGCAGCCTTATTTACATGTTGGAACACTGGAGCATGAGATATAATCTAAACCTCCGTTAGGATGATAGAAACCCTCATTAGTTCCTTTAATGATTTTCTATTATGTCATTCTTTCTATACAGCCTACACTTTCTCGTTCTGAACATTTAATGCAAGTGGGGCGGGTGTGGCTTTCTGACAATGATTGCAAGAACAACTGCTGACCGATTTGAGGGCTCCAATGCATCACCCCAAAACATCTGCTGTCGCTTGTTAACGCTTGATCTGATTTAATTTAGGCCTAACAGTGCATTTCCACATAACCCCATCTGGACGACGAAACAACGGAGTCCCATTCATTTTCAATGGAGTGAAGTGGGCGGGGATCGTTGGGCGATGTGAGCATGACGTATGAACAAGGCAAGGACAAAAGTTGGTGAAAGCTGAACCTTATGCAAATACTCTGCGATATTGCGATGCAATTGACCAATTGAAGCTCACTTGCAGCCCAGCCCTTACTGATACCTAAGCACTTACCTACCTTGCTTGCTAGCACCAACATGAGGGCGAAGCTACCATGGCTATTCAAATTCTCATGTTATGTGGAAATCCCCTCTAAGGGCACTATTCAATCCATAGGTCTGAAGATCCGCTTTATAGTGTGATTGACAATTAAAAGCTATGTTCCCGTGGTTGCGTACACTGCATTAACACTAAACGCTGCATAGGTCGGTTCAATCGGAAATTACCTTTACATTTAACGCGGATCTCCCGCAATATTTCGCAGATATAGATTGAATCCAGCACTAATTGTTATAAGGCTGTTGTTTGTAAATTTAGGATGTCAATTTGAATTTCCCTGTAACACTTTAATCAACACAGTTCTAATTTCATAAAGTCATTATTTTAACTTTTCTGGCAGACCCACAGACGTTTTTGTCCTTGATACATGGGTAATATGTTTCTCAATTTGTCTTAATCGGTGTAAACATATTCCAAGAAACGTTATTTAAAGTTAGCACGCAAAAGGCTATTTAAAGTCAAAGTAAAGCCAAGAGTCCCATATGAGTAAGCAGAGTAACCTTTTGCTGCAGCGAGTTGAAACACTCCTGGTTTCCAACATGGCAACAGTTACACAGGAGTTAGCATAAACTGTTACACAGGAGTTAGCATAAAATGTTACACAGGAGTTAGCATAAAATGTTACACAGGAGTTAGCATAAACTGTTACACAGGAGTTAGCATAAAATGTTACACAGGAGTTAGCATAAAATGTTACACAGGAGTTAGCATAAAATGTTACACAGGAGTTAGCATAAAATGTTACACAGGAGTTAGCCTAAACTGTTACACAGGAGTTAGCATAAAATGTTACACAGGAGTTAGCCTAAACTGTTACACAGGAGTTAGCATAAAATGTTACACAGGAGTTAGCCTAAACTGTTACACAGGAGTTAGCATAAAATGTTACACAGGAGTTAGCATAAAATGTTACACAGGAGTTAGCCTAAACTGTTACACAGGAGTTAGCATAAAATGTTACACAGGAGTTAGCATAAAATGTTACACAGGAGTTAGCCTAAACTGTTACACAGGAGTTAGCATAAAATGTTACACAGGAGTTAGCATAAACTGTTACACAGGAGTTAGCATAAAATGTTACACAGGAGTTAGCCTAAACATCATTACTGTTCAGCTCTATTATTTGCACGATAAGGAAATGTCTTTGTTAAACACAATCTAGTTTTTAAAACTTCAGATTGCTCCTCCACACATGTTTCATCCCTGGCTGCTACAGTAGCTATTTAATCTGTCTTTCAGTCCACGGCTGGCCTTCATTTGTTTGTGATTCCAGCAGCAGACAATTTTGCTTGATCATTTCTCCTTCAATTTCATGTGAATGTTTTCTCAGGTGCTGATTGTTCACTGCCACGAGTGAAATGTTTTCAGTGCTTTAGGTCTACTGCCAAGCCAGATCCAGGCAGCTCTCCTCCATTTTGTTAGGGCCAATTTCTCTGTGAGACTAATGTAATGCTAACGTAATGCTCACGTACACACACACACACACACACACACACACACACACACACACACACACACACACACACACACACACACACACACACACACACACACACACACACACACACACACACACACACACTACCAAAGCAATCCCCCTTTCGATCTGATCTAGAGAGCCACAGCTCATGTGGGTGATGTGGGAGGGTTTGATTTAAAGTACCATAAACCTTCACTCCACCATACCACAGCAGATAACTAATTGTAAGCACTTTCACATGTGCCCAGAGCTGTGCTAGCTGTATGACGTAATGCATGCCCTGTCCCTGGGCATGCATTACGCCTACATGCACGCCTACAGTACCAGTGGGCTGGACAGGAGGATTATCCCTGGTCACAATGGACATATTGTGAGAGTTTGAACTAAACATCAAGGGCTTGTAGCATGACATCAACAAGAACAAAAGGAAAATGCAGACTAGGCAAACCCTGAGACTCAAAAGAAACCAAGCATCAAAAGAAATCCCTTTGAATGTAGTGTACAAATAATCTCCACACACTTTTGAAAATACTTACAATATACATGTAACTGACAAAATAAAGGAAACACTTGAGTAAATGAGGGATACACATTATGTTGGCATTTTCTTTATTTTTGCAGTTACCTGTAGGCTGTAGAGAAAAAATGTGTTTGAGTCAACCAGGGTTTCTGTCAATTCCATTTCAATTCAACCCTGATGAGCCCACTGCAGTCGTGATCTGGGTTCTGGGAGAGAAGAACTAATGTCTGCCTCCTTGTCTGGCCCTGCAGGTGCACTCTGGAGAAGAGGAGGGGTGTGGGTGTGTGTGTGTGTGTGTGTGTGTGTGTGTGTGTGTGTGTGTGTGTGTGTGTGTGTGTGTGTGTGTGTGTGTGTGTGTGTGTGTGTGTGTGTGTGTGTGTGTGTGTGTGTGTGTGTGTGTGTGTGTGTGTGTGTGTGTGTGTGTGTGTGTGTGTGTGTGTGTGTGTGTGTGTGTGTGTGTGTGTGTGTGTTGAGCTGCAAATCTACCTGAAATATCTCACAGATGTGTACTGTGTTCACACTGACAGGCTGCCAGGCCAGACTGTTAAAACAGCTGTACCTGCTGTAATGGCCCAGTCCCCCAGTCTGCCACAGAATAACAACATACCGTTTTAATGAGGTGAAAACCAAGTGGACTTTTCCTGAGTAGCCTACCCTATGTGTAAGGGCATTCATATCCATAATTGCACTAAGAGAGGCTGGAGCACGTATGCCCTGACTAACTGTCTTGGGCATAAGTACGGTGGGGTTGGGGGGAGTGGTTGCTGTGGTCTGTCAGGTGTCAGGTGGTGTAGCTACATGTCAGTACCTCTGTAATGTGTCATGTTCAAGAGCTGTAGAAGTATGATTGAAGACTTAGGAGAGTCATGGGAGACTAGGCCAACAAGCTCTCAGTTTAACCGCAGAATCTGACTTTTGTCCATAAACGTCAAATTTCGAAAGTTAAGTTTAAGCATTAATTCTGAGTGGTTGACGTAAGGATTAAGGTTTGGGATAGGGTTAAAACAAATTGAACACGTGACACTCAGAGCCAGAGCTCACAGCTTATGTCCATTCACCATCCCCGTCCACAATGTCCTTGCAAACCTCAAGCCTATTTAATGGTAATAACGCTCACCATTGCCCCTAGTGGCCAGTTTTGAAGTCATATCCCAATGTCCTGCTTACCAGGACGGATGTCAAATTTCGCAGTGGACCTTGAACAACTTGGCTGGACAGGCTACCATTCAGGTCACCTCCTGTTCAAGTGTCTATTCAGCCAGCCATAACCCTAACTTGACATTACAACCCTCTAGCTTATACAATGCATTACTTTTTTGGACAATGCTATACTTCGACAGCCTAGTTTTCACCTGCCACAGTTGTCTGAGGTAGCCTAGTGGTTAGAGCATTGGGCCAGTAACCGGAAGGTTGATGGATTGAATCCCTGAGCTGACCCAAGTTAAAAAATTTGAACAAGTGTTACCAAATACTAGTTGAGTGTATGTAAACTTCTGACCCACTGGGAATGTGAAGAAATAAAAGCTGAATAAATCATTATCTCTACTATTATTCTGACATTTCACATTCTTAAAATAAAGTGGTGATCCTAACTGACCTAAGACAGGGAATGTTTACTCCGATTAAATGTCAGGAATTGTGAAAAACTGAGTTTAAATGTATTTGGCTAAGGTGTATGCAAACTTCTGACTTCAACTGTAAATGCGGAAGACACATTTCAGTTGAATTCATTCAGTTGGTCAACTGACAAGGTTTCCACTGTGAAATTCATGGTTTGCAGCCCATATCGGCAGATGCTGGCTTGCAAAGCGTTATATCATTCCTATTGGGATCCAGACAGAATTAGGATATCTAATGACTGGAACTTTTGATCATCCACAATCTGCAGTTAGAATGACTGCCAAGGTAGGAAGACTGATATATGAGACTACCTAAACCATCTAAACTGGAACAACCATCTCAATAACGGGTGAAATAAGTCCAAACATTTGCAGATTGCAGATTGGTTTAGAAAAATGTAATCAGAGGGTGGTTTTAACCTTCCAGACTTGGAATTGTATCAACTCACCACCCAAGGCTTTTACTTGCGACATGTTGTTAAATGCACTAAAGAGGACCAATGGGTACAATTGAAGACGTGCATGCTCATCCCCAGAATCTTTTCACTTCATAGTTAAGAACACTATAACAATATGGAAGAAAATGAAATGGATTCTACAAGAACCAATATCACTCCCTAAAAACACACCCATGTGGAACAATCCTTGGATTGCTTTTCAGAATTCACCAATAAATTGGCCCACATGGAAAACTAAAGGCATAGAAACCATAAATGACATGGTAATAGGAAATACAAGTATTTCCATGACAGAAGTCAAATGCAATTTTGGACTGATTAATTTTGAAATATATGCAGGTTAAAAGTTTTGTATCACGAAATTTCGACCTGAATGCTTTTGGATATCAGAGCAATGTTGAGGGAATCCTATCTGTCAGATAAAGATATTGATGTGATAGGTAATATATAAAAAGTTTGCAGAGAGCCTATCCAACTGACAATTTAATAGAGAAAATAGAAACTATTGGAAACAACTATTGTAAAAAATATATATATATTTTTTTTAATTTAAAAAAATTAAAATGTGTTATTTATCTTTGTGTATTATAAGCTAAATTAATCAGTCAATGTACATGCAAAAACATACTGTAAATATTAAAGCATTCTAAAAAGCAACCTGCTGCAAAGCATTCTGGGAAATATGATAATGAAGCCCCTCCAATGTATTTTTCACTCTGAGGGCTCAATTCAATAAAAAAAAAAACTGAAGCGGTTACAGATTTCGCAACATACATTTTAAGGTACTTTCCAGCCGACATAAGCAACAATTACCGTGAATACAGTTTCTGCTCAACTAAAGCGGGAACATTGCCTTTAAATTTCAATCACACTGTAAAGCTGAATTCCCACAATGCGGATTGAATGGAGCCCTGAGAGAGTTAACGGAAATTAACTCAACACAGTCGAGTAACAACAACACCAATTAACTCCTTAGAGTCGATATCCTCGCCCTGGCGGAAATACATTAGATCCGCCTGTTTAAGCTAGATATATCTGTTTTGTTTGCATGGCAGAGCTAAAGCGGTGTTTGAATCAGTCTTCTCACGGAAACACAAGTGTCACGGCAGTCATCTGAAGTCAGTACCGCCGAACTTCTGTCTGTAGGGTCCGAACAATTTGGGCTACACACTGATATGACTCCACCATCGAAAGGTGAGACTCTCAGAACAAGTACATGTCCACAAGCCTCACAAGACTAGTCTGAAGGGAACCCAGTACCAGTTTTAAAGAATTATCGAAGTATATATGGAAGTACTTCAGTGACAAAAAAGGGATTAAATATGGGTATTTCAGATTTACGACAGACACTTCTAAACATTTTATACTTTTAGGAGTCCTAAAACTGAAAATTAAATAGTTAAATGATCCTTAGTATGACTATCTTAAAACAATTATATATGTTAGCTTAGTAGGAACCCAGCCCCAGGCCCTTAGACCTTTAGCACACAGCAGTAACACAGCTGTTTACACAGGGCTGACTCAGGCACGGCGTGTGTGTGGTGTGGGGTGGGGTGTGTGGTGGTGTGGGGGTGGGGTGGTGTGGTGTGTGGTATCCTGGGGGGCTAGAGAAAAGGCTAATAGATAATAATGACATGTATCTCTCTCAACAAGGTCCCCACACAGCTGGATTACTTTATATCACTTAGGTTTCATCTGTACTTTCACCTGTATATTTTCCATTTTCCATATCCATTTTCTTCGCATACATTTAAAAAATATTTTTCTTAAACTCAACTTCAACATATTCTCCTGCAACCCCTCTCACCCAATGTGGTATGGATCTGCTATTTACTTTACCTTAGAACCGGAACCCACAACAGAGGCTAGCCAGCTAACTAGCTATTAGCTAGTAGTCAGATAGCCACTGCTAGCAGTCATCAGCTAACCTTTAGCCCGGACAACTCCTGCCAGTCTGCACAGCGTGATTCAACACAGAGCATATCGGACTTCTTCTTCTCCATATCTCTGGATTCCTATCGCAAGCTCTGAACCTTTTCACCTGGATCATTGCAGCTAGCAAGCTGCTATCCAAGTGGCTACTCCTGGCTAACGTTTCTGTCCCGAAGCAAGCACCAATTAGCTTGGAGCTAGCCAATGCTAGGCCTATCTCCCGGCTAGCTGAAGAGGTCCATCAGCCACTCCTTGGGCTACAATACCTATTTTGCCAATTGGCCTGGACCCCTTTTACTGCCGATATGGAGCCCCGCCGATTCATCACCACTGGACTACCGACGTAATCCACCCGAAGGGCCCTTCTGCTAGCCCCGGCCTGCTAGCTGTCTGAATTGCCGTGTCTCCAACCCGCCTAGCTACTCACTGGACCCTATGATCACTCGGCTATGCATGCCTCTCGCTAAGGTCAATATGCCTTGTCCATTGTATTCTTGGTTAGTGATTATTGTCTTATTTCACTGTAAAGCCTCCTGCCCTGCTCAATATGCCTTAGTTAACCCATTTCTTCCACCTCCCACACATGCGTTGGCCTCACCTGGTTTAAATTGCGTCTCTAGAGACAATACCTCTCTCATCGTCACTCAACGCCTAGGTTTACCTCCCCTGTATTCATATCCTGCCATACCTTTATCTGTACATTATGCCTTGAATCTATTCTACCGCGCCCAGAAACCTGCTCCTCTTGCTCTCTGTTTTGAACTTACTAGACGACCAGTTCTTATAGCCTTTAGCCGTACCCTTATCCTACTCCTCTGTTCCTCTGGTGATGTAGAGGTGAATCCAGGCCCTGCAGTGCCTAGCTCCACTCCCATTCCCCAGGCTCTCTCATTTGTTGACTTCTGTAACTGTAAAAGCCTTGGTTTCATACATGTTAACATTAGAAACCTCCTCCCCAAGTTTGTTTTATTCACTGCTTTAGCACACTCTGCCAACCCGGATGTCCTAGCCGTGTCTGAATCCTGGCTTTGGAAGGCCACCAAAACCCCTGACATTTCCATCCCTAATTATAACATTTTCTGACAAGATAGAACTGCCAAAGGGGGCGGAGTTGCAATCTACTGCAGAGATAGCCTGCAGAGTTCTGTCTTACTATCCAGGTCTGTGCCCAAACAATTTGAGCTTCTACTTTTAAAACTCCACCTTTCCAGAAACAAGTCTCTCACTGTTGCCACTTGCTATAGACCACCTTCTGCCCCCAGCTGTGCCCTGGACACCATATGTGAATAGATTTCCCCCCATCTATCTTCAGAGCTCATGCTGTTAGGTGACCTAAACTGGGACATGCTTAACACCCCGACCACCCTACAATCTAAGCTTGATGCCCTCAATCTCACACAAATTATCAATGAACCCACCAGGTACAACCCCAAATCCGTAAACACGGGCACCCTCATGGATATCATCCTAACCAACCTGCCCTCCAAATACACCTCTGCACTCTTCAACCAGGATCTCAGCAATGACTGCCTCACTGGCTGCGTCCGTAATGGGTCTGCGGTCAAACGACCACGCCTCATCACTGTCAAATGCTCCCCAAAACACTTCAGCGAGCAGGCCTTTCTTTTTTTTTCTCTTTTTTTTCTTTTTTTACCCCCTTTTTTCTCCCCAATTTCATGGTATCCAATTGTTAGTAGTTACGATCTTGTCTCATCGCGACAACTCCCGTACGGGCTTGGGGAAGATGAAGGTCGAAAGCCATGCGTCCTCCGAAACACAATGCAACCAAGCCGCACTGCTTCTTAACACAGCGCGCATCCAACCTGGAAGCCAGCCGCACCAATGTGTCAGAGGAAACACCGTGCACCTGGCGACCTGGTTAGTGTGCACTGCGCCCGGCCCGCAATAGGAGTCGCTAGTGTGCGATAAGACAAGGATATCCCTACCGGCCAAACCCTCCCTAACCCGGATGACGCTAGGCCAATTGTGCGTCGCCTCAAGGACCTCCCGGTCTCGGCCGGATGCGACAGAGCCTGGGCGCGAACCCAGAGTCTCTGGTGGCACAGGAGCAGGCCTTTCTAATTGACCTGGCCCGGGTTTCCTGGAAGGATTTTGACCTCATTCCGTCAGTAGAGGATGCCTGGTTATTCTTTAAAAGTGCTTTCCTCACCATCTTAAATAAGCATGCCCCATTCAAAAAATTTAGAACCAGCAACAGATATAGCTCTTGGTTGACTCCAGACCTGACTGCCCTTGACCTGCACAAAAACACCCTGTGGTGTACTGCGTTAGCATCGAAAAGCCCACGCGATATGCAACTTTTCAGGGGAGGTAGGAACCAATATACACAGGCAGTTAGGAAAGCAAAGGCTAGCTTTTTCAAACAGAAATGTTCATCCTGTAGCCAAAACTCCAAAAGGTTCTGGGACACTGTAAAGTCCATGGAGAATAAGAGCACTTCCTCCCAGCTGTCCACTGCACTGAGGCTAGGAAACACTGTCACCACCGATAAAACTGCGATAATTGAGAATTTCAATAAGCATTTTTCTACAGCTGGCCATGCTTTCCACCTGGCTACCCCAACCCCTGTCAACAGTCCTGCACCCCCCACAGCAACTTGCCCAAGCCTCCCCCATTTCTTCTTCACCCAAATCGAGATCGCTGACGTTCTGAAAGAGCTGCAAAATCTGGACCCCTACAAATCAGCCGGGCTAGACAATCTGGACCTTCTCTTTCTAGAATTATCCACAACATTTTTGCAAGCCCTATTACTAGCCTGTTCAACCTCTCTTTCGTATCGTCTGAGATCCCCAAAGATTGGGAAGCTGCCGCAGTCATCCCCCTCTTCAAAGGGGAGACACTCTAGACCCAAACTGCTACAGACCTATATTTATCCTACCCTGCCTTTCTAAGGTCTTCGAAAGCCAAGTTAACAAACAGATCACCGACCATTTCGAATCTCAGCCTACCTTCTCCGCTATGTAATCTGGTTTCCGAGCTGGTCATGGGTGCACCTCAGCTACGCTCAAGATCCTAAATTATATCATAACCGCCATCGATAAGAGACAATTCTGTGCAGCTGTATTCATCGACCTGGCCAAAGCTTTCGACTCTGTCAATCACCATATTCTTATCGGCAGACTCAACAGCCTTGGTTTCTCAAATGAATGCCTCGCCTGGTTCACCAACTACTTCTCCGACATAGTTCAGTGTGTCAAATCAGGGGGGCCTGTTGTCTGGACCTCTGGCAGTCTCTATGGGGGTGCCACAGGGTTCAATTATCAGGCCGACTCTTTTCTCTGTATACATCAATGATGTATACATCTTGCTGCTGGTGATTCTCTGATCAACCTCTACGCAGACGACACCATTCTGTATACTTCTGGCCCTTCTTTGGACACTGTGTTAACTAACCTCAATACAACTCTCCTTCCGTGGCCTCCAACTAATCTTAAAAGTAAAACTAAATGCATGCTCTTCAACCGATCGCTGCCCGCACCTGCCGCCCGTCCAGCATCACTACTCTGGACAGTTCTGACTTAGAATATGTGGACAACTACAAATACCTAGGTGTCTGGTTAGACTGTAAACTATCCTTCCAGACTCACATTAAGCATCTCCAATACAAAATTAAATCTAGAATCAGCTTCCTATTTCGCAACAAAGCATCCTTCACTCATGCTGCCAAACATACCCTCGTAAAACTGACGATCCTGCCAATCCTTAACTTTGGCGATGCAAAATATCCTCCAACACTCTACTCAGCAAATTGGATGCATTCTATCACAGTGCCACCCGTTTTGTCACCAAAGCCCCATATACTACCCACCACTGCGACCTGTATGCTCTCGTTGGCTGGCCCTCGCTTCATATTCGTCGCCAAACCCACTGGCTCCAGGTCATCTATAAGTCTTGGCTAGGTAAAGCCCCACCTTTTCTCAGCTCACTGGTCACCATAGCAGCACCCACCCGCAGCACACGCTCCAGTAGGTATATCTCACTGGTCACCCCAAAGCCAATTCTTGCTTTAGCTGTCTTTCCTTCCAGTTCTCTGCTGCCAATGACTGGAATTAATTGCAAAAATCACTGAAGCTGGAAACGCATATCTCCCTCACTAACTTTAAGCACCAGCTGTCAGAGCAGCTCACAGATCACTGCACCTGTACATAGCCCATCTGTAAATAGCCCATCCAACTACCTCATCCCCATACTGTTATTTTTTTTATTTTTTTTATTTTTTGCTCCTTTGCACCCCAGTATCTCTACTTGCACATTCATGTTCTGCACATCTATTCACTCCAGTGTTTAATTGCTAAATTGTAATTATTTCGCCACTATGGCCTATTTATTGTCTTACCTCCCTTATCTTACCTCATTTGCACACACTGTATATAGACTTTTTCTATTGTGTTATCGATTTGTATGTTTGTTTATTCCATGTGTTACTCTGTGTTGTTGTTTTTATTGCACTGCTTTGCTTTATCTTGGCCAGGTCGCAGTTGTAAATGAGAACTTCTTCTCAACTAGCCTACCTGGTTAAATAAAGGTGGGAAAAAAATGGCCCTGGACAGGTAGGTATTGTTTTGTTCTCAATGTAGCCGGTGTGAAATGCCTAGCTAGTTAACGATACGTAGCGTTCAATCACTGATGCCACTCACTCGGAGACCTTAATGTGGTTGTTTCCCTTGCTCTGCAAGGGCCATGGCTTTTGTGAACAGATAGGTAACGATGCTTCGTGGGTGACTGTTGTTGATGTGTTTAGAGAGTCCCTGGTTTGAGACAAGGAGAGGGATGGAAGCAATACATGAAGATTGAAAATGCTATTCTATTCTTCCTCAGTGTAATCCAGTGTGAAGTTACAGCCTGTGGGTAAACTTTATAGGGACTCTAATTGAGAATGTAAGTCAGGCACTTGATGGAGAAAAGCCATTAACTTGAATAGAGGGCTCCTGGGTATAACTAACCACTATGTGAAACACATAAACAGATAGGATAGGGGCCACACGGGACTCCCCGTGTACGTTACTTAGCCTGACACTTTTTCATTGTGTGAACCAACCTTTTTCATTCTAGTCTGTGGCTGCTGCACACAGTTTGAGCAAATTAATTTAGGAACGTAGCTACAAATAAAAAAACAAACTCTCTCTCAGTTGAACTATTATCCAATGAAATTATAAAGCTTATAACACAAAACAAAATTCCAATATTTTTTCTAATGGTTATTTCAAATGACGTACACTTTCAAAGTTATATTGTGTGTTTTCCGTGAACTTCAATGTTCCCCTAATAAAAACCACACTGTGGTTATAAGGTGTTACAACTCACTGACGCCAGAAATGGTGGAAGGGCTGCCAGCTCTACACCGCTCCACAGCTCTCCGCTCCAACCCATTCCAGTGGCCCCGGGTTGGTCGGGTGGGTGGGGTTTTTCCACCTCTCAGAGGAAAATAAACATGGAGCAATCATTCAGTCACCCCGAGGCCCAGCAAACAGGCTCAGCGAAGCCTCGTTGAAGCCAGCCATCAGCAGGGGAAGTAGAGGTCATCTCTCCAGGGGGAACATTAAACATGCTGGGCCTGGGCAATAAGCAGAACAGCAGCAGCACAGAACCTGTCTCTATACATCTACCCAAACTTCATGTTTCACACTTCTAACGCCCATGGTCTGGCCCGTTCACACTTCCACCAATGATAAACCACAAGATAATCAATTAGGGTCTGTTGCAGCCTGGTAAATCTTATCTGACGCAAGTTAGTTTGCATTGGACATGGTACAAAAGCAACCATGGAACCAGCTGGGACACTGGTTAAACACATTTTGTCCGGACTTGATATGCTTCCTAGCTAATTCTTCTAACATGTGGCTCTTCTACTCATAAAGCCAGAGGATGAGGAAGGAACAGATCAGCCATCTCCTCCAAAGGGTCCGAAGGGGTCGCTTGTGGTGATGAGAGATTTTGTTCCAGTGTGTTCTCTATGTGACGGTGGTCGGTGCGTACCGCAAACCGGTGAGGACAGAGAAAACAGAGGTTTCTGACAGAGAGAGAGAGAGCAAGAGAGAGAGAGAGGGATAGGGAATAGATGGAGAGAGAGCGAGAGAGATGGAGGAAATATGGAAATAGAGAGATGGAGAAGAGATGGAAAGAGAGAGAGAGAGATGAGTTTGATGTGTTGCCACTGTGTTCTCATCCCTGGACCGTTTCATCTCTCTCTCTTTCCAGCCACAACCCCTGAGCATTGAGCCAGCGAGGGCTTTGACCCAGGGTTCTCCCCATCCCCTCACCTCCCCCCTGCCTTCCCCTGAGCTCCAGCACAGGAAACAGAGCTGCTGAGCTTTCATGGGAAACGGGTAGATACTGCCTCAGTCTCCCCAGCGAGGTAGAGGAGAGGAACAGATAGAAGGAGAGCAGATAGAGGTGAATATTCTGGAATCACAAAATAGTTTCTCATCATGCATCATTGCATTGTTTTATTCTACAGGAGAATGACAAATGGCAACTCTAATTAAATTGTTTTAGAGTTGATGCATAATTTCATTATTGCAAAGTCATAATGTGAAATAAAATCACTCCTTTTGCAGAGTGAAGAGTGATTAAAAGTGCACTTTATCTGACCTATCGTTCCAGCTTTCAGCCAAGAGCTAGCAGGTACAGTAGGGCTTGATGGTGTGTCACTCACTGTGCTCTTATGGAAGTCATTAAATATGTGTCTTATAAACCCAGTCAGTAATGTGTTTAGGGAGGCAGGAAGGCGCTGGCCTGGAACAGAGTGGTGCCTCTTCCATGATCTCACACCACTTGAGCTTTGTCCAAATGACACCCTATTCCCTAGATAGTGCACTACTTTTGACCCTGGCCCATAGGGTAGTGCACTATAGGGAATTGGGTGCTATTTGGGACACAACCCAGCCCCGAGCAGAGCGGCTACGCCGGAAAACAAGATTTACATCTCTCACTGCACTGTACTGGGATTTGATGGTTTCCATATGGTGCATAATTTACGTGAGTAAAATGCAGGAGGTGGGACAGATTAATTATGAGAGTGATTTATCCCAAGTGTCCGGTTGCACTTAAACAAGACAGAGGTAGTAGTGTGTGTGTGCACCTGTGCATGCCTTCGTGTGTATGGCTGAAGATGGCCTCCCAATTCATGGACCGAACATCGAGGTGGGCTTGTTATAACAAGTTCATTTTGTGTTCATTATCTCATAAACTCACCACAGACAGTCCATGATTAAGTCTCCTCACTCGTATATTCCTCCCCTACACTTCATATCTGATCACCTGTAAATAAGGTTCCGGCAGCACCCGTCATAGAAATAGAACGATCATCATTCTTAGTCTATGGACTTCACATAGGGAGATGTAGAATCTTTGATGACGTACAGTAGTGTGGGCCAGGGAGCATTCAAGACCTCAGTATTATCGCTGACCTGGGTGACAAATAATAAACTATCCACTTTCCTATTTAGTTTCACATGACAAGTAAGCAACAGTAAAATAGTTAAATTATTAATTGTATTCTTGTTCTATTGTGCATTTTTTACTATGCACTCTATTCTTCACTTGAGTGGTGAATTAGGTGGCTTGACAAACTAATAAACTTTGTATGGTTCATGTGATACTGGTGAGACCTCTTTTAGTGTGAGGAGAATCTGTTTTGCTGCTTCTGTCTGTTACTGCGCAAGGCCAAGCTTTGTCTGTTCATAGCGAGCAAGCATTATTTCACATTAGATGCCAACACTCTTTCCCTGTCGATTGGTTTGGTTTTGAGACTGTACTGTTGGATGGTAAACAGACTCCCTCTGACTAAGAGCATGAATGCTTTCATAGGCCGGGAGGGAGCAGGCGAGCAGTACGCTGATTTGGCCTCAGTCCAGATTCTCTCTCTGACTTTCCTCAACCTCGTAGCCACTCATACATATAGCTTCCCTCTTCATTCCTTTAACTCCTGTTCATTTACAGTACAGTACAGACTTCTCAACAAGCTTCTCTCAATATGCTGAAGTGTGTAGGCTAGTCAGTCATGGCTACCCATGTTGTAGCTTAGTCGGGTCAATTTAGTCAGGTTGAGTTCTTCAAGTAGGTTAGGCTATACAGGTACGGGTAATAGTGTATACTACATGTTTGCTGAGGAAAATATTGTTTTGGAATAAAAACATGTTCTGATCACATTATGTGCAAGACAGCTTATACAGCCATGGACTATGCGTTGGATATGACACCAGCCAGACAATGTTTAATAAAGCACTCAAATCAGATTTAAAATCACAATTGAGCGGTGGTTAGCATTTCATAGATTTATATATGTATGTATGTTGTGTACGAAGACAAACCAGAGTGATGTATATGAGAAGTATAAAACTACAGTTCAGTTTAGAAAAACCCGAAGCACCAAAAACGACCGGAAGAAAGACACTTAGCAAATCATCAGAGCTCCAAAGCATGAGACATATAAGAAAGCAATTCAAACATTTGTTCCAGAGAGAGAAAAAGAGAGAGAGGGAGACATATTACATGTAATGCAATCATTATTTCAATAGCTCAATGTTGTTGTGTTTTGTGTTGTCATCAATGACATTATATACTCTGTCTTCTTGGATCATTCTGACTTTTCTTCGCATACTGACAAAAACATGTCCCGCCTCCCTCCCTCCCACCTTCCTCATCCTTTGTTCATTTTTCTCCTTTGAAACGTGTTAAATCTTTTTGTAGTGTAAAATAGCCAGATTACAACTTGTTTGTGTTTCCTTTAAAAGAAATAAAGCATAACAGAGCACCCCATCATAAAAGCACTTTGGTATCTTAAAGACATCCACTTCATCCCATGTACAGTCTCTAGCTGCTAGATAAATATTCATCATTTTTCTTTAGAGTGCTTCCAAAAACATAATGCTGTGCTAAGACCATTGTGCATCCTACATGACACCCTATTTCCTATATAGTTCACTACTTTTGACCAGAGCCTGGGCCAAGTCCAAAGTTCCCTATATAGTTAATAGGGTGCCATGTAGGATGCAGTCCCTGTCACTCTTCCAGTAAAGTCCCTCGCAAGTCTCGTCCAACTGTACACACACTCAGCACTGTTAAATGAACATTTTGTTTGTGCAAAAAAAAATATGAAAACACACACAAAAAAAAGAATTATAAACAAATATAATACAAAACAAAGCAACAACTAAAAAATAATCTACATTCAGCTACAACAGTTTTGAAAAATAAAACGTGCAATAGTGCAATTTCAGTTTTCTGTCTGCAAACACTTTTCTTTCTATCTCCATATGTTGTCCCATATGTCATCATTTAGGGTTGCAACATTCTGGTAACTTTCCCCAAATTCCCAGAATTCCCAGTTGGAGGATTACATATTTCTTGCTTATTCCCTCCTGATTCCAGAAAACTTGGAATTTTGGGAAAGTTGGTGGAATTTTGCAACCCGATCATCACTGCACAGGGACGCGTCTTGGTTGATCAGTGGCGGCTCCTCCGCATATTGCTTCTCCCCGAGTTCCCCCGGCTCTGGTCCCAACGCCTCACCTTCCTCCCCATACGGTCCTTCCACTTCTGTGCAATGGAGCCTTCGATGAGCAGAAGTCTACAGACAGGTGGGGGGCATATGAGTTACAATGTGTTATGAATTACATAAAGCTGGAAGTAGGGCTACAGTAGGTCCTACTGCCTTCCTTAAAAATGTACAACAGGGTTGGAGTCAATTCCATATCAATTCTGAATTGAAATGGAATTGACTCCAACCTTGTTGTACATTTTTAACTGAAAGTTCCATTCCAATTCCTATTCTCCTCCATTGCTATCAATTATGACATTTGGAATTGACAGCTCTGCTGATGTACACAATCATATATAAATGATTCCATGAATGATTGTTGCTAACAGAGATACAGTAATACGACTGGCTAAAGACGTACCTGGATCTCTCCTCGTTCTCGTAACCCATGATAATGTACTCGTCGTTGGCAGTGAGAGGAGGACAGGGACAGCCAGAGTTGTAGTACAGTGTGACTGTATCACGAGGGATGTTCACTAAGGAAGACTTCAGGATGTCTTTGACCTCCACGATGGCACTCAGATCATGATTTCTGCTTCTAATCTCCTTCACCCTCGCACGAATCACTGGGAGGAAAAGATTAAACACGATTTTATTTCATTTGATTATTTTAGGAACCTTTACATTTATTTGAAAGCCAATTTGTTTGACTGAACATTCAGGGACGGTTTCCTGGACATGAATTAAGCCTAGTCCAGGACTAAAAAGCGCTTTTGATGGAGATTCCATTGAGAGTGCTTTTTTACTGCAGGACTAGGTTTAATCTGTGTCTGGAATAACATCCAGAGTTTTAGGACAATGATAATATCATGCATTGTAATAATCAGCTAACTATATCTCTCTCATTCTGTAATCTTCTCTCACTCACTTCAGAACTGCAAAAGTAATTTCCTAAAAAATCATACAGAAAATAACCCACCATAGTTGTAATTACTCTTTAGGTAGGTCTTGAGACCCAGTCTTACCGACTTGCACTTGCATCGATCTGAAACAATAAAAGGATGTGATTCATTGTAGAACATCTGGTATTTGAACAGCAATATTACATTCTTGAAATAAATGTAATGACAAACACATGACATCAAAATCTATATCATATTCTAACATAATACTGTACAGAAAAGATTAGGATACATTTTTAGTATGTTAGGACAAAAACAGCTCCATGCAAAAGTATTCAAATGTTTAGATAAAGCAAAGAAAATGTGAATATTATTTTACCATTGTTGGCTCCTTTACAGTTCACATTGTGAGAGTCACTTGGAAAGTCAGGAGTTGATTCTGAATAAAGATAACAATGATGAGAACATTTTCACTGAAGAACAGTACAATCTATCACTTCACAAGTAGCCTCTAATAAAATAGGCAACTGTGCTTGAATTTTTTTGTCACTTTATATTGGGAACATATTCAAGGGTCACATGGATCTTACCAGGTGAGCATTTTGAGGGGTCTTGATAATAGGGGTTGTCTGAGGAAGAGAGGAATAATATTTACTTACAAGTGGCTGATGTAGAGAATTGTACATCATCATCATATTTTCCCTTTGATCTCTTTATATTATGTGAGGTATATTTATTCACAGTATCTATTTCAGAAATACACCCTTCTCCTACCTGGTCCTTCTGCTTTGACAATGGCCTCTGGCGAGATACAGACTCCCCGGTCATATACTGGCAGATCCTCGCAGGCCAAGCTCTCTGGCCAGGTGTGATTATACCGCTTCATCACCGGTTCACAGCCGCACTTCGCCCGTTCACACACCGACTTGCATGGCTTGATAGGGTCGTGTTGGAAGTCAATAGTGCATATTGGAGCGTACATTGCGCACAGAAAGAACAGTAAATCTGGACTGCACTGAGTGCCAAGAAGCCCTTCAAACTGCTCAATCGCTAAGACTGCGTTCGCCTGGGTGCTGTGGTGGAGGTGGTTGGGCATTTTCGTCATGTTCCAGGGCATGGACTTGCACAGTGGGATCCGGATGGGCTCGCAAGCCGCTGCGGACGCTCTGGGTATCCCAAACAGACAGGTAACCGCGAGGAAGGAGACGAAGAACTCGTGTGAAAACATGATCATCCTCAGTTATATTCAGACAGGTGGTTTCGGATAACAAAATAAAAAAAATTGAAAGATAAATGCAATGCCTGGTTATGAAGTAGGCATGGATAAACTTCAATGCAATCCTAAAACCTCTAGCCCTAAAGTTGCTGTCGAAAGTTGTCTGTCTACCTGGACGTGTCCAAACTTAGCGTCACGTACAAGGAACGAGGAGCGAAAGTCATCTTTCGTGCGTAAAACCAAAACAACAAAGCCTATTCGAATCGAATTCCTAGCGGGAGATAACGTGGAGATTCCTTTAGTTTTCCCACTGTTCTTTTGTTGCTTATTCCATCGGCGCGTGTGTGATCATATTGCGGGTGGAAGTGGGCTGGGGTGGTGGCTCCGCTCTCTCTATCCCTTCCTCCCCAGACCAGTTTGCGCTGCAGTGATTGCTCGCTGGAATCGCAGTGACCGCACAGTGCGGGACCAGCTTTTTTACCCCTCTGCATCATCATCATGCCTCAGTCTGACCCAGGACACTCCTCCTCTCCTGCTTCAAGCCAATACCAAGCAGGGCTGGATACTTGTCCCACAGCCTTCTTTGAAACGCTTGGTCGTTATGAAATAGCCTAACTAATTTCAGTAGCTAGGCCTATTCATTTCTATTTGGATTAAAAGTAAAGTCATGAAACCCTTATAAAGACACTAGTATAAAGTCACAAATCTAAAGACATATGAGGATAGTGCTAAGTACACAAGAAACTTTAATCAAGCCTAACTAGTGTAAACACAACACAATTGTCTTTGATGAGTGTTAATAGGCTCATTGGCTGTTGACAAGATTAAGAATGTGTTAAATAGCATCCTTTATGCAAACAGTGTTTAAATAATATACAATGAACAGCATGGAGGATTTTAAAGGGATTGTTTACATTACATGTGACCAAGAGGTCATATAGGGTCAAATAGTTAATTATAATTAAGATACAGTGTTCCCCATTTCAGTGTTCACAATTTAATGAAATACCATTTCAGTGTTCACTATTTAATTAAATACCATTTCAGTTTTCTGGATCCATGCAAAATTAGGCCAAATAAAGTGGAGCAAATTACTGTTATGAAAGCTTCTTAAAGAACCTTAGTTTCTCACAAATACTGTACCAGTGGAAAAGAGAGCAGATTTAGGATTTAAGATTTGTAGATCAAAGGGTCACCTGATTACCTGTCAGCCATTATTATAATGTTCACATTTGTTCCTCCAGTCAAACATGAACACAGAAACTACTGATCGTGTGTGTGTGTGATCACGTGACTGAGGGGTGTTTAACATTATGACCAGGGGAATGTGATGGCTGCTGGCCGGGACCCTCAGGGTGGAGGAACACTTCCCTACTAATATTTTGACAGCAAAAAAAAACACACAAAAAAGCACAAGTGACTAAGACCAATGTTGGCCTACAAAAATACAACTGTTCTAGGAAAGACCTTCAAGTTCTAGACAACCTTTGTTTCAGAATACACTGAGAAGCCAACTCAATAACACAATAAGACAATCAGGTCAGATGTGTTTGACAATTAGCTGCAAAGTGTGACAGCTCGAACTTTTGTGGACATTTCTCTAAACGAATGTCTCAAATGCAAACTCAAGTTAAAATGATTAGGCTAATCGTAGTACTCTATGTCTGTCTGAGTATGTATAGAATTTTGTGTGCAGTTTGTGTCCTGAAGTTTAGATTCAAACATGTCAACAACAACAAACACAAAAAATCACACATTAGGCCAGTAAGTGGATATAGCCTAAGATTTATTTGTCACGTTATGGAGGACACACAGTTCATCGAAACATCGAAAACATATAAAAGTGGTAAAAGGAGAGCTATTTATTAACATTCAATAAATATGAAAGAATGTTTATTATATACCATACAGACAGGTACAATGGAGTGGTTATGCCAATGAGGCATTTAGTTAAAAAATTATTCTATGCTTTATACAAATATCAACGATCTGTTACCACTTTTCATAATATTTAAGTTTAATACCAACATTTTAGCTTAGCTCCAAATAATATAAAATGCTATGGTTTCTCAACAGTTTGGCAAATATCTCAAAAGAACACAAGAATGTAATTAACACAAATTCACAGATACACATACTGTAATAATCAACAGATGATGGTGAATGGAATAACTGTGGATCATCAGTTCCCCAAAAATCTGCAATTAGTTTTGCACATTGCAATGCTTCCCTTAATAGCAATTTTAGTGTTACATTTTTTTAACCCATTCAATATTTAGAAACGAAAGACTATGACAGTATTCAAAAATGGAATTAAGTAGTAGTGTACCACTGATCATTGTCAACAAAGCTTACATCAGATTCATTTAAGTAAACAAATTATTCATTCATAAAACTGGGTGAAAAGAAAAAACCCTGATCCCACAAAACCAATAATATTATTTTTTGTTTTCTTTAAGACTGAAGATGAAACACAGCACACCCACAATGGTCACATCATCATATCAGACTCAAGTTGTACAGAGCCATATATTTCTATTCTCAGTATAGGGCTCTGGGGCTGCCTGCATGTATCAAGCGTCTCAGAGTAGGAGTTCTGATCTAGGATCAGGTCCCCTGTCTATGTAACTGCTAGGTGTAACCCTAGCTAGCAAACTGTCATGGTCAAAACATATAGACTAAATGGTTGCTAAAATGGGAAGAGTTCTGTTCATGATAAGAAGTTACTCTGCTTTCGTGACATCGAAATCAACCAGACAGGTCCTACAGGCCCTAGTTTTGTCGGACTTGGACTACTGCCCAGTTGTGTAAACTTGTGCGGCAAATAAGGACAAAGGAAAATTGCAATTGATCCAGAACAGAGCAGCACATATTGCACGGAAAATGTATACAGAGGGTGGATGTCAGTGGTATGCATGTCAATCTCTCTTGACTCAGTCTTTTTTTGCCAGGTGTTGATTGGTTAAAGGTATCGAACTGTTTGTTCAAGCAGTTGGCACATAGTTCGGACACTCATTGGTACAACACAAGACATGCAGCCAGAGGTATCTTCACAGTCCCCCAGGTCCTGAACAGAGGCTGGGAAACGCACAATATTACATAGAGCCATGACTAAATGGAACTCTCTACCACCCCGGGTAACTCAAACTAGCAATACAACCAGATTTTGGATAAAAGAACACCTTACGGCACAACGGGGACTGTGAAGAGACATTTTTATACATTTTGTATTATATTCCTCATTGTATTAAGTATTGCATTATGTAGTGTATTCTGCACTGTATTAAGTATTGTATTAAGCATTGTATTATGTAGTGTATTCTGTAGTGTTATGTATATTATGTATTTTATGTATTCTATTTGTCATTTTGTTTCCTGTTTGGACTCCAGGAAGAGATTTGCAGTGGGATCCAAATAAAATATTACATCTCATTAATTGTGATCTAAAAGGCAAAACTGATCTCAAATGATCACTCCTACTCTGAGAAGCTTGATACATAAGGCCCCTGATGTTGTCTCCTTCACTCTCTGCATGCTAAGGCTCCAGACAAAACCTCTTTCTCTCGCTAGGCGGGGGGAGCCTCCCCGCCTGCCTCTCTCTCTCTCTCTCTCTCTCTGCTAGCCTCCCTGCCTCTCTCGCTAGCCTCCCTGCCTCTCTCTTTCTCTCGCTAGCCTCCCTGCCTCTCTCTTTCTCTCGCTAGCCTCCCTGCCTCTCTCTCTCTCTCTCTCTCTCTCTCTCTCGCTAGCCTCCCTGCCTCTCTCTCTCGCTAGCCTCCATGCCCCTCTCTCTCTCTCTCTCCTCTCTCGCTAGCCTCTCCTCCTCTCCAGCCTCTCCTCTTCCTCCTCCTCTCCAGCCTCTCCTCTTCCTCCTCCTCTCCAGCCTCTCCTCTTCTTCCTCCTCTCCAGCCTCCCTCCTCTATAGCCTCCTCCTCCTCTATAGCCTCCTCTTCCTCCTCCTCTCTAGCCTCTCTACCTCCTCCTCTCTAGCCTCTCTATCCTCTTTTCACCTCCTCTCAGGGCTCTCAGGTGGAGGAAGGCACACTCTGCTTGTAGACGGCGTGGTATGCGTTACGGAGCAGCACATAGGGGAAGCAAGACTCCAGAAGGTCCATGGTCAGGAATGGGGACTCCTGCACAATCTGGTAGAGAAAACACATGGATGGATAAGGACACAACCCAAAATAAACACTGTGTGAACAAAGTTACACATAGGTTGCATCCCAAATGGCACCCTATTCCCTATATAAGTGCACAACTTTTGACCAGGGCCCACATACAGCTCTGGTCAAAAGTAGTGTGCTATACAAGGGAATAGGGTGCCATTTGGTATGCAGATTAAGTTTAATCACACTTTTGTGATCTTGCCTTGTTCTCTATGTTATCGGGGCAGAGTAGCCCCATGGATTAGGCAGCAGGGTGTGTGTGTGAGTGTGTGTGTTCTATCCTATGCCAGGTCCACTGCAGGATAAAGACTGTGGCTGATTCTTCCTTCTTTCCATTACAGTTGTCTTTCTATTCAACAACCTCCCTCCTGTAGATTATTCTTCAAAGGAAAGCAAATCTCCAGACCAATGAGTAAGCATCTCTGATCAAAAGACCATACATGTGTATGCATGACTGCATATGTAATTTTCAATACAGTCAGAAAGAAAATAGTGCTCTGTTCATTTTCCAAAGAAAATAGTGCTCGGCTCATTTTCCAGTAGAAAGAGGTTATGCGATTCTCTTCCTTTTCCTTCTACTTTGTGCTGGCCAATGCTAGTGAAAATGTTGACCTTGGAACCAACTGGTATATTACATGTGTTAGTTAGATGATGGCTAGATGATAATTAGATGATGTGACAATGTGTTAGATGATGGCTAGCTTAGTCATAATGCATGTCAAGTTCAAAGTTCAAGTGCTACAGTATACAGTAAAACTCCAATCTACTTGGACTATTGTAATCCTTATTTATAGTAAGCCTAACTTTATAAAACTGCAACTCTTAGTCATTCGGTTTGATATAGTGTCATCAATTTTTAGTATAGGACTCTCTCCTAAATGAATTTTCCAGGTCTCCTTTGGGAAACATTTCTTCTGGCCTAAACGGGACTTCCTGGTTAAATAAAGGGTTAAAATAGAACATTAATCTGCATCCCAAATGGCACCCTATTCCTTATATACTGCACTACTTTTGACCATGGCCTATAGGGCCCTATATAGTAGTGCACTATATAAGGAATAGGATGCCATTTGGGACTCATCCATACAGTATGTGACTCACCATATCCAGGAGCAAGTAGACAGATTCTCTGTTCCTTGTTGTGGTTTTGTCAGTCTCCTGGCCGATCTTCAGCAAACTGGAGGAGGCAAGCTGCACGGAAGAGAGAACCGTTTAAATCAGTTTCAACTGACTGTGTAGAAGAATGGTAAAGAACTAGAAACTTTAAGAACAACTTCAAAATGGGGCGGCAGATAGACTAGCGGTTAAGAGTGTTGTGCCAATAACCAAAATGTTGATGTTCCCTTGAGCAATGCACTTAACCCTAAATGCTCCTGTAAGTTACTCTGGATACGATTGTCTTCTAAACGACTCAAATGTAAACTTTAACACTGAAAGAAGCATGGTGTCTTTTCACAACGTTTCTACAAGTCACCAAGCTGCACCGGAGAAAACAACTCTCACACCGAGGGCCGGTTTCCCACACACAGATAAATCCTATTTCTGAACTAAACAGCAATTCAAACTTTTTGTCCTGCAATATTTATCTGTGTCTGGGGAAACCGGTCCTAAATGTATAGAAGCACTCGTGTCTCTTCTGTCACTTTCACAATGTTACTAGACATTTAAAGCACACTGTTACTAGACATTTAAAGCACACTGTTACTAGACATTTAAAGCACAATGTTACTAGACATTTAAAGCACAATGTTACTAGACATTTAAAGCACAATGTTACTAGACATTTAAAGCACAATGTTACCAGACATTTAAAGCACAATGTTACTAGACATTTAAAGCACAATGTTACTAGACATTTAAAGCACAATGTTACCAGACATTTAAAGTCTACCACTCTAACCTTGCCTCTTGGATTTTAACTAAACACTGCAGGGTTTCAAAGAGGATGGGGCTTGGGCTGCATCTCACATGGTATCAGACTGGAGACAGCATTACATATTTTAACACTGTTGTAGTAATACAATATTGGAGCGCAATACAAAGTAAGAGACATTTTATGAGGAATAATTCCAATGGAAACACAGAGGGGAAAACAAGGTTGGTGGTGTGCTGTACCCTCCTCAGCGATGCAGAAAAAGCCCCGGTATCCGGGAAAATTCATTTCTGATATTCAAATGAAAAATGATTTAGAATCACAGAAGGTTTATGGAACATTAATGTTTATCAATCCCGGTCATGAAAATAAAAAATGAAATAAAACAAATATCCTGCCTCCTCCCACACCGTGTGTAATAAATTCTTACACGACCTTGGCTCTGTCCCAAATAGCACCCTATTCCAGGGCCCAAAAGAAGTGCACTATATAGGGAAGTGTGCCATTTAGCATACACTCGCTACATTTTGAAAAACCCACCAGAGAGATTAAATAGGAAACAGATGAAAGAAGAGAGCTGCTTATAATACATAATAAGAAAGGGTGGAGAGAAATGTGTGGTATAAACCAAATGGACTACCACTATAAAACGTACTGCGAGGAACTCTTTGAGGCGGTCCTCGATGCTGCCCTTGTGGATGGTGAATAAAGCTGCAGCGATCTGGTTTATGGCTTTAGCCAGACAGTGGATGTTGTTGCAGTGACCTGTGAAAGGATGACAGACAAGTAGATATTAGTGTCTCGACTATGTCGTTAAACACTGCGGGTAAAACTATCTACTATATCTCCCTACAATGTTAACTTGAGACTAAACCACATCAATCCATATACACGGAACAACAAATGAACATAAAATGTCCTTAAGACATCTTTTTACTTACTGTATGTCACAGCACTATTAACAAAGGACTATTATGAAGGAACCATATCAAGTATAACAACAAATAGACTTAAAATGTACATAGGAACATTTACTTCATGTATCTAAAAACAGGTACCTTCAATAGCAGGGCTATACTGGGACATGACGTTGCTTGCCAAGGTGGGCATAGAGACCGCCACAAAGACCATCAGCAGGCACGCTATCTTGTACTCCTCCTCAGGACTGATGTTCTCTGTTACCAAAGAAAGGAAATGTCTGTTAACAAACCATCACCATGACAGCTTAACAGCACGACTTTATCTTGGCATCATGACATAGAGAAAAAAATATATAAAAAAATAGCAGTTTGGGGGAAATCGGGGGGATCCAATTTGGATATTATCTGAACACGAAGACCCTCTAGCCAAGACAAACTGCAATAAGGCTCTGTAATTAGCTGTAATTTATATTAACAGGACAACACTGGGAGATGATTCAACTATGTGGACCCAGCACGGGGTAGGAGTGCCTCCCAAATGGCATCCCATTCTCTATATTGCACTACTTTTGACCAGACCCTTATGGGTCTCCCTAAGGCCCTGGTCAAAAGTAGTGCACTACATAGTGAAAAGAGTGCCATTTGCATCCTAGGGGATGAAGTTGAGGGTTGATAACTATTTTGATATTAAACAGAGGTTTGTATAAGAACAGCAGGAGCATAATAGAAATGTCTTCGCTGGCCAAACGGCCTGCAGGGCTCTTAATGGCTCTGACAGAGTTAAAGCAATGTTATTGAGTATTTTCCTTAGAGCAACAGAGAGAGGCTGGGAACTTGAGGAGAGCCAGTGGTTTAGTCCCAAATGGCACCCTATTCCCTATATAGTGCACTACCTTTGACCAGACACCTATACAGGGGATAGGGTGCCATTTGGGATGCAAACAGAGGAATCTCTGGGAATAGGGTAACATTTGGGACATAGAGTGCATTCGGTAAGTATTAAGACCCCTTGACTTTTTCCACATTTTGTTAAATTACAACCTATTTCTAAAATCGATTAAATAGTTATTTTCCCCTCAATCTACAAACAATACCCCATAATGATAAAGCAAAAACAGGTTTAGATATTTTTGTCATAAAAAATTACATTTACATAAGTATTCTGACCGTTTACTTTGTACTTTGTTGAAGCACCTTTGGCAGCTATTAAAGTCTCACATCTTCTTGGGTATGACGCTACAGACTTGGCACACCTGTATTTGGAGAGTTTCTCCCATTCTTCTCTGCAAATCTTCTCAAGCTCTGTCAGGTTGGATCGGGAGCATCGCTGCACAGCTATTTTCAGGTCACTCCAGAGATGTTTGATCGGGTTCAATTCGGGGCTCTGGCTGGGTCACTCAAGGACATTCAGAGACTTGTCCCGAAGCCACTCCTGCATTGTCTTGGCTGTGTGCTTAGGGTCATTGTCCTGTTGGAAGGTGAAGAGTTCTCTGGAGCAGGTTTTCATCAACGATCTCTCTGTACTTTGCTCCGTTCATCTTTCCCTCGATCATGAGTCGTTTCCCAGTCCCTGCCACTGAAAAACATCCCCACAGCATGATACTGCCACCACCATGCTTCTCTAGATGAGACACTTGGCATTCAGGTCAATCTTGGATTCATCAGACCAGAGAATCTTGTTTCTCATGGCCTGAGAGTCCTTTAGGTGCTTTTTGGCAAACTCAAAGCGGGCTGTCAAGTGCCTTTTACTGAGGAGTGGCTTCCGTCTGGCCATTCTACCATAAAGGCCTGATTGGTGGAATGCTGCAGCAATGGTTGGCCTTCTGGAAGGTTTTCCCATCCCCACAGAGGAACTCTGGAGCTCTGTCAGAGTCACCATTGGGTTCTTGGTCACGTCCCTGACAAAGGCCCTTCTCCCCCGATTGGTCAGTTTGGCCCGGGCGGCCAGCTCTAGGAAGAGTCGTGGTGGTTCCAAACTTCTTCCATTTAAGATTGATGGAGACCACTGTGTTTGTGGGGACCTTCAATGCTTATGATATTTTTTGGTACCCTTCCCCAGATCTGTGCCTCGACTCAATCCTGTCTCGGAGCTCTACGGAAAATTCCTTCTACCCCATGGCTTGGTTTTTGCTCTGACATGCACTGTCAACCTGTGGGACCTTATATAGACAGGTGTGTGCCTTTCCAAATCATGTCCAATCAATTGAATTTACCGCAGGGTGACTCCAATCAAGTTGTTGATATATCATTTTGTAAACATTTCAAAAAACCTGTCATTATGGGGTATTGTGTGTAGATTGATGAGGATTTAAAAAAATGTAATACATTTTAGAATAAGGCTGTAACGTAACAAAATGTGGAAAAAGTGAAGGGATGCACATATGGAATGGACAGCACTTTGTGGATATGGCTGCAGGCTACATGACTTGACAAACTAATACCAGTGTGTATAAGCATCAACATGTCCTGTTAAGTAATACGTCCCTCGGGGGTGCTGGGGTGTTAAAACATTACCTAAAACAAAGCATGGCATATCTGTTGCGATTATGAAAAATTGACAGGACATGTATTTCTTTTTAATTTCTGAAAACATTAGTTTGATACATGACCTCAGCAGGGAATGTAGTTCTAATGCTTGTCCAACTCTCTCTCTCTTTGCCATTATTAACAGATTTACTTTCAAACTCTGAGATTTCAACAGCGAATCAGTCATCCCTATACACGGTGTTTGCACATGTAACTCAGGTTATGATGCATATGATAGCCATCGTCATTTCAGCTCAACAGCTAAACATAACCATTAATTCAAAATGTAAATTGCCGATTGACTAAATCCAAGATGTGCAGCAAACTAGTTCACATATGTGTTCTTGTTACAGTTTGTCATTATTCAACAATAATTTCATTGAATACACAATCATAGAGACTTCCTCAATGGTGCGTACAGAGAAATGGACTTCCATGTATCAGCTGTGTGATGAAGCAGTGTATGGAGTGTCCTATCTTACCTGACTTCTGGGAGGAGAGGGCCACCACTAAGGCAGGGTCTATCTCACAGGGCAGGCCTGCTGCAGAGGACAGCTCATACACATTCATGGCCACCTGATGATCAACATACAGGACATCAGAGAGTCAGTCTGCTTCAAACACAACAGCCATTTATATATCATATTAATAATATGAATAATATATGCCACTTAGCAGATGCTTTAATCGAAAGCAATTTACAGTACAGTGTATGTGATCCTTGTGCGAACTGAACCCACAACCTTGACCACATGAAGCATCAATTAAAGGTCCTACTGTGTTTCTCACCTTCATGTCGGTCTCTCTGGGAATGTGATCCTTGAAGTCCTCCACTGAGCTCACCAGGAATGGGATGTGGCACGACAACACCTGTTGACAAGAAGAAGATCATGTGTTACCTCAATACTAAGCCAGAAATATTTGATTTAACCAACTTCAGCACAGGGTGTAATATGAGAAATCAAGATAATTGTGTACTCTATTGTGTCAATATATGATGCCAATCAATTTAGAAACGAAGCATTTGTGTTTAGTGAGTCTGCCAGATCAGAGGCAGTAGGGATGACCAAGGACGTTCTCTTGATAAGTGCATGGAATTAGACAATTTTCCTATCCTGTTAAGCATAAAAAATGTAAGGAGTACTATTGGGTGTCAGGTAAAATGTAAGGAGTACTATTGGGTGTCAGGTAAAATGTAAGGAGCAAAAAGTACATGATTTTCTTTATGAATGTAGTGGAGTAAAAGTAAAAGTTGTCAAAAATATAAAAAGTAAAGTACAGATATCCCAAAAAACTACTTAAGTAGTACTTAAGTATTTAAGTACTTTACAAAACTGCCCACGGACAAGTCTGAAGTCGGTACCGCCAATGTGCCAACTACTGTCTGTAGCTTCTGAACTGTTTGGACTACAAACTAATATGGAAAGGGGAGATTCTGGTGGTGTTCCCCGTTTTGCTCTACGACCCCCACAAGTGTCACAGGACTCATCTGAAGGTAACCTTGTACCGGTAAAAAGAAATGAATGGAAGTAGTTTGTACCCCTACCAAAAATGGGGTTAAATATGGGTTAACATCTAAAAAAAATCATTTCTGAGCTTTTGAATATCTCCTAGATATAGGACAGACACTTTAAAACCTTATTCGTTATGATATCTTTTTTTACTCTCTGTTTTGCCATTCATGAAGGTGTTTCTATGAGCTATAGCAGTATTATTATCATTAGGATATATATTTTTTATATTGCTACAGGGGTCCTACAATTCAAAAGAGCCGACTTACATCTCGGAGTGCCTCCTGAGCCAGTGATCGGAATGAGAGGATAACGCCGATGATGGTCATCCGTTTCAGAACACTGTCGACTGCTATAACACCAAGACAAAAAACATGTGAGCCTCACAGACAACTGACATGTCTCTAGTCATTTTACTGGTATGCAAATAAGATTTAGATGTTATGTTACGTCACTTTTGCCCTTCAGCAGCCATAACCAAAGGTCCGTACGCAAAACAGTTATATTTATGGGAGAATGTATCACATATCTGTTGCTTATTTGGCCCTTGGCAGCACTGAGCCTAGTGTCTGTCTGGCACAGTAAGACTGACCAGGCCAGTAGAAATACAGACAGAGTACCCACATGAGAGCTTCTTGAACAGAGCAGCCATTTCTCCAGGCTTGTCAAAGCTGGTCCTCATCTGGGTCAAAACCTCAACGTTGTCCACCACCAGTTTCTGAAGAGGAGTAGAGGAGAAGAATGAGTTGAGGGAGACAGGGAGAGGAGTAGGAATGTGAGGGAAAGAGGAAGGAAGAGAAATAGGGAGATATATAGTATATATACAGTGCATTTGGAAAGTATTCAAACGTTCACTTTTTCCACAATTTGTTACAGCCTTATTCTAATATTGATTAAAACGGGATCTAAGCCATAAGAAGTTAACAGGATCGATATGACAACAGTCAGTGAAAGTGCAGGGCACCACATTCAAAACAACAGAAATCTCATCATTCGAATTCCTCAAACATACAAGTATTTTACACCATTTTAAAGATAAACTTGTTGTTAATCCCACCACAGTGTCCATTTTCAAAAAGGCTTTACTACGAAAGCACACCAAACTATTATGTTAGGTCAGTACCTAGTCACAGAAAAACACAGCCATTTTTCCAGCCAAAGAGAGGAGTCACAAAAAGCAGAAATTGAGATAAAATTAATCACAAACCTTTGATGATCTTCATCAGATGACACTCATAGGACTTCATGTTACACAATACATGTATGTTTTTGTTCGATAAAGTTCATATTGATATCCAAAAATCTCAGTTTACATTGGCGTGATACGTTCAGTAATGTTTTGCTTCCAAAACATCCGGTGATTTTACAGAGCCACATCAATTTACAGAAATACTCATCATAAATGTTGATGAAAATACAAGTGTTATGCATGGAACTTTAGATAAACTTCTCCTTAATGCAACCGGTGTCAGATTTAAAAAAAGCTTTATCCGAAAAAGCACACCATGCAATAATCTGAGTACAGTGCTCAGACAACAAAACAAGCCATACAGATATCCACCATGTTGTGGATTCAACAGAAGTCAGAAATAGCATTATAAATATTCACTTACCTTTGATGATCTTCATCAGAATGCACTCCCAGGAATCCCAGTTCTACAATAAATGTTTGATTTGTTCGATTAAGTCCATCATTTATGTCCAAATACCTCCTTTTTGTTCACGCGTTTAGTAAACAATCCAAACTCACAAGGTTTATGTAAACGTCTAATGTCAAAATCTACTTTGTGCATGACACAAGTTATTTTTTACAACAATTACCTTAGACAAATGATTTCACTTATAATTCACTGTATTACAATTCCAGTGGGTCAGACGTTTACATACACTAAATTGACTGTGACTTTAAACAGATTGGAAAATTCCAGAAAATGATGTCATGGCTTTAGAAGCTTCTGACAGGCTAATTGACATAATTTGAGTCAATTGGAGGTGTACCTGTGGATGTATTTCAAGGCCTACCTTCAAACTCAGTGCCTCTATGCTTGACATCATTGGAAAATCAAAAGAAATCAGCCAAGACCTCAGATTTTTATTTTTGTAGACCTCCACAAGCCTGGGTCATCCTTGGGAGCAATCTCCAAATGCCGGAAGGTACCATGTTCATCTGTACAAACAATAGTACGCAAGTATAAACACCATGGGACCACGAAGCCGTCATACCGCTCAGGAAGGAGATGCGCTCTGTCTCCTAGAGAAGAACGTACATTGGTGCAAAAAGTGAAAATCAATCCCAGAACAGCACAGTAAAACAACCTTATGAAGGTGCTGGAGGAAGCAGGTACCAAAGTATCTATATCCACATTAAAACAAGTCCTATATCGACATAACCTGAAAGGCCGCTCAGCAAGAAAGAAGCCACTGCTCCAAAACCACCATATAAAAGCCAGACTACGGTTTGCAACTGCACATGGGGACAAAGATCTGAAGAAATGTCCTCTGGTCTGATGAAACAAAATAGAACTGTTTGGCCGTAATGACCACCGCTATGTTTGGAGGAAAAAGGGGGAGGCTTGCAAGCCAAAGAACACCATGCAGGGAATTGAGTGCCATTTGGGACACAATCAAAAACAATTAGAGGCGTAGAATTGTCTGTGATGGGTGTCTTGGCGCAACGAGCCAAAGGATTGTTTTTGAAATGTTGAGACAGTCATGTGTGCCGCTTGCAATGCCTCACATGTCATCCACTCCTTCAGTTTACTTTGAGACAATTCGCCAAAAAAGTAACTTGATGACCACGACTCGGTGTGCACAGACTGAATAAAACCAATGCTTAATTCCTACATCTGATTGTGAATCAGATACCAAAACAATTTGTGCCAAAAATGTGCTTTTGTCCATTAAAATTACATGAACTTGATTAGAAATACAGTGTCAACATTGTTAATGTTGTAAATGACTATTGTAGCTGGAAACGGATGATTTTTTATGGAATATCTACATAGGCGTACAGAGGCCCATTATCAGCAACCATCACTCCTGTGTTCCAATGGCATGTTGTATTAACTTATCCAAGTTTATCATTTTCTGTGAAGGGAGTAGTACACAGCGCTGTACGAGATCTTCAGTTTCTTGACAATTTCTTGCATGGAATAGCCTTCATTTCTCAGAACAAGAATAGACTGATGAGTTTCAGAAGAAAGTTATTTGTTTCTGGCCATTTTGAGCCTGTAATCAAACCCACAAATACATATGCTCCAGTTCCTCAACTAGTCTAAAGAAGGACAGTTTTATTGATTCTTTAAAAATCAGCACAACAGTTTTCAGCTGTGCTAACATAATTGCAAATGATCAATTAGCCTTTTAAAACGATTGGATTAGCACAACATGCCATTGGAACACAGGAGTGTTGGTGATGGTTGCTGATAATGGGCCTCTGTACGCCTATGTAAATATTCCATTAAAAAAAGTTTCCAGCTACAATAGTCATGTAAAACATTAACAATGTCTACACTGTATTTCTGATGAATTTCATGTTATTTTAATGGACAAAAATGTGCTTTTCTTTCAAAAACAAGGACATTTCTAAGTGACCCCAAACTTTTGAACGGCAGTATATATCTATAAGGAATGATTTTGTGCCTAACCATAGTACCTTTTCATCCCAGTTACACTAAATCCAATCAAAGAGATTTTGCAGCTCTAAAGTGCAACACTAACCAAATAACAAGCCACGGAACGCAGAGGTCTACGTATGTACAGTACGTCTATTAGAAGTGATTTTGGTTCTGATGTAGGTTTATCAATAGGCTGGCTAGCTGCTTTCCTAACACTTACCATGAACCCATTTTGTCCCAGTCTAATGTACAGAACAAAAATATAAACACAACATGTAAAGTGTTGGACCCATGTTTAATGAGCTGAAATAAAAGATCTCAGAAATGTTCCATACGCATAAAAAAAATATTTCTCAAAAAATGTGGTGCACAAATTTGTTTACATCCCTGTTAGTGAGCATTTCTCCTTTGCAAAGATAATCCATTCGCCTGACAGGTGTTGCTAATTAAGCAGCATGATCATTACACATGTGCACCTTGTGCTGGGGACAAAAGGCCACTAAAATGTGCAGTTTTGTCACAAAACACAATGCCACAGATGTGTCTAGTTTTGAGGGAGTGTGTAATTGGCATGCTGACTTCAGGAATGTCCACCAGAGCTGTTTCCAGAGAATTTAATGTTAATCTCTCTACCATAAGCTGCCTCCAAAATTGAAAAGAATTTGGCAGTACATTTAACCGGTCTCACAAGCACAGACCACGTGTAACCATGCCAGCCCAGGACCTCCACATCCGGCTTCTTCACCTGCGGGATCGTCTGAGACCAGCCACCCAGACAGCTGATGAAACTGTGGGTTTGCATAATTGAAGAATCTCTGCACAAACTGTCAGAAACCATCTCATGGAAGCTCATCTGCGTGCTCGTTGTCCTCACCAGGGTCTTGACCTGACTGCAGATCGGCGTTGTAAACGACTTCAGTGGGAAAATGCTCACCTTCGATGGCCACTGGCACGCTGGAGAAGTGTGATCTTCACGGAAGAAACCCGGTTTCAACTTTCAGACAGCGTGTATGGTGTCGTGGCGGCAAGTGGTTTGCTGGATGCGGGGAGGTTATTTTATGGGCAGACATAAGCTACGGACAACAAACACAACTGTATTTTAACAATGGCAATTTGAATGCACAAGGGATACCGTGACGTGATCCTGAGGCCCATTGTAGTGCCATTCATCCGCCACCATCACCTCATGTTTCCGCATTATAATGCACAGCCCCACGTCGCAAGGATCTGTAGACAACTCCTGGAAATGTCCCAGTTCTGCATAGTCAAGGATCTGTAGACAACTCCTGGAAGCTGAAAATGGCCCCGTTCTTCCATGGCCTGCATACTCACCAGACATGTCACCAATTGAGCATGTTTGGGATGCTCTGGATTGCTGTGTACGATAGCGTGTTTCAGTTCCCGCCAATATCCAGCAAATGGTAGCCACTCCAGATACTGACTGGTTTTCTGATCCATGCCTCTACCTTTTTTTTAACACATCTGTGACCAACCACCACCCAGTCATGTGAAATTCATAGATTCATGGATTTATTTCAATTGACTGATATACTTATATGAACTGTAACTCAGTAAAATCTTTGAAATTGTTGCATATTGAGTTCATATTTTTGTTCAGTGTAAGAACTAATCAAAAAGATTTTGCTGACCATACAGAATTCCGTGGTCCTCTTTTTTTTAAACAGAATTCTTATTAGTTACCCAAAATTCAGTGAGGGTAGGGAACCTGATCCATCGTCAGTCAGTCAGCAGTAAGAGGTTAGCAGAAACCCCCACTGCCTCTGCTCTTCTCTGGGAAACACCTCATTAATGAATAATGAAGAAACAAACAAATTTGCTCCGCTGTGGGTCTGGTTCTGTTTCCAGGGAAAAAAAAAAAACTCTGCTTCTGGAAAGAGCCTCTAACCTCTATTGGCTCATACAAGGCAGTATCTCAAATGGCACCCTACTCCCTATATAGTGCACTACTTTTGACCAGATCCCATAGGAGACCGCCATAGGGCCTATGTCAAAAGTAGTACAATATATAGAGCAGGGGTGTCAAACATACAGGTCCAAACCAGCCCGGTTTGAGTAAAAAATAAATAATAATAAAACAAATCGATATACTTTAAAAATTGTATAACCAAATCAAAACTGTGTAGAAATGATAATGGACCTACATTCATACAATTTACTGACTGTCCAGCACACTGGCAATGAAATATTTAAAACATTCAGTGCAGCCCTGAAGACCGATTGCAGCCCGAGGCAAAATGAGTTTGACACCCCTGATATAGGGCACAGGGTCTCCTTTTGGAGCACACTAGGAATTAGAGAAGCGAGAAACCAGGGTCGTGTTCATTAGGCACCAAACGGAACAATGTCATCCTAAACTGGCATGGGACTATTTGGACCAATGAAAGAATATATGTATATTTTTTTTGTTACTATGGCCGAGTGCCCTAATGAACATTGACCCAGCCTGCCCTGAGTTAACCCTGGATTACCTATGGTCCTCAACCTGTAACCCCTGACCTCCATGACCCCTCACCTTGAGCTCAGCCACCTGGGAGGAGATATGCCACATGAGACTCTCACTGAGGAACTTCATCCCATAGGGCCCCAGCAGCTCTGACAGGGACCGCATTTCTGAGAAGAGGAGAAGAAGATGACTTTATTGTCCAATAAATGTCCAAAGGAAATTTGGCGTTCTGCTTTAAACCAACACAAGATGTCTTCTTCTGTATACATCATCTGTATACTTAAGGTGCTTTATCGTCCAAATGTCGAACATACATGCTTTTTTGTTTTATCCCAATCCTTCCGACATAAGATGGTAATGTTTTGTCAGTGATTCCTTGTGTCATCCAACACTGCTATTGCTATAAAAAAGCCATGTTTAAATATGCTAGATAGTAAATCATCAGACTCACTCTCAGTAACATGAATGTCTATTGGTGTCTAAAAGGACAATATAACTAATGAAGCTTACCTGAGATATCAGAATATTCCTCTGCATTGAAGGTGAGCTCGTTCTCCGTAGGCAGGTTGACAAAAGCCTTCATGGCTGGGAAGTAAGCAATGTGTCCGTTACTTACTTGGCGCAGTAAGGTCTCCAGATACCTGAAGTACAGAGAGAATGTATGGTGTCTGCGTCATTGAATGGAAGGCATGATCAAGGCTGGGATTCAAATCAATCAATTTCTCAGATGTTCACAGAGATCACGTTCACTGCCTTCCTGAAGACAAACAATGTATTCGAAACGCTTCAGTCTGGTTTTAGACCCCATCATAGCACTGAAACTGCACTTGTGAAGATGGTAAATGACCTTTTAATGGCGTCAGACCAAGGCTCTGCATCTGTCATCGTGCTCCTAGACCTTAGTGCTGCTTTTGATACCATCAATCACAACATTATTTTGGAGAGATTGGAAACCCAAATCTACACGGACAAGTTCTGGCCTGGTTTAGATCTTATCTGTCGGAAAGATAGAAGTTTCTCTGTGGATGGTTTGTCCTCTGACAAATCAACTGTACATTTCTGTGTTCCTCAAGGCTCCGTTTTAGGACCACTATTGTTTTCACTATATATTTTACCTATAGGGGATGTCATTCGGAAACATAATGTTAACTTTCACTGCTATGCGGAAGACACACATCGGTACATTTCGATGAAACATGGTGAAACTCCAAAATTGCCCTCCCTGGAAGCCTGTGTTTCAGACATAAGGAAGTGGATGGCAGCAAATGTTCTACTTTTAAACTCGGACAAAACATAGATGCTAGTTCTAGGTCCCAAGAAACAAAGAGATCTTCTGTTGAATCTGACAATTGTGGTACAGTTGTCTCTAAATAAAACTGTGAAGGACCTCTGCGTTACTCTGGACCCTGATCTCTCTTTGGACGAACATATCAAGACTGTTTCAAGGACAGCTTTTTTCCATCTACGTAACATTGCAAAAATGATAAACTTGCTTTTGTCACTTCTAGGTTAGACTACTGCAATGCTCTATTTTCAGGCTACCCAGATAAAGCTATAAATGAACTTCAGTTAGTGCTAAATATGGCTGCTAGAATCTTGACTAGAACCAAAATATTTTATCATATTACTCCAGTGCTAGCCTCTCTACACTGTTGTCCTGTTAAGGCAAGAGCTGATTTCAATCAATCCTTATCCCAGTCTGCTGTTCCCACATGCTTCAAGAGGGCCACCATTGTTCCTGTTCCCAAGAAAGCTAAGGTAACTGAGCTAAACGACTACCGCCCCGTAGCACTCACTTCCGTCATCATGAAGTGTTTTGAGAGACTAGTCAAGGACCATATCACCTCCACCCTACCTGACACCCTAGACCCACTCCAATTTGCTTACCGACCCAATAGGTTCACAGACGACGCAATCGCAACCACACGGCCCTAACCCATCTGGACAAGAGGAATACCTATGTGAGAATGCTGTTCATCGACTACAGCTCAGTATTTAACATCATAGTACCCTCCAAACCCATCATTAAGCTCGAGACCCTGGGTCTCGACCCCGCCCTGTGCAACTGGGTACTGGACTTCCTGACGGGCCACCCCCAGGTGGTGAGGGTAGGTTACAACATCTCCACCATGCTGATCCTCAGCACTGGGGCCCAACAAGGGTGCGTTCTGAGCCCTCTCCTGTACTCCCTGTTCACCCACGACTGCGTGGCCATGCACGCCTCCAACTCAATCATCAAGTTTGCAGACGACACTACAGTGGTAGGCTTGATTACCAACAACGACGAGACGGCCTACAGGGAGGAGGTGAGGGCCCTCAGAGGGTGTCATCAGGAAAATAACCTCACACTCAACAAAACAAAAGAGATGATCGTGGACTTCAGGAAACAGCAGAGCAGCACCCACCCCCATCCACATCGACGGGACAGTAGTGGAGAGGGTAGAAAGTTGTAAGTTCCTCGGCATACACATCACGGACAAACTGAATTGGTCCACCCACACAGACAGCGTTGTGAAGAAGGCGCAGGAGGCTGAAGAAATTCGGCTTGTCACCAAAAGCACTCACAAACTTTTACAGATGCACAATCGAGAGCATCCTGTCGGGCTGTATCCCCGCCTGGTACGGCAACTGCTCCGCACACAACCGTAAGGCTCTCCAGTGAGGTCTGCACAACGCATCACCGGGGGCAAACTACCTGCCCTCCAGGACACCTACACCACCCGATGTCACAGGAAGGCCATAAAGATCATCAAGGACAACAACCACCCGAGCCACTGCCTGTTCACCCCGCTATCATCCAGAAGGCGAGGTCAGTACAGGTGCATCAAAGCTGGGACCGAGAGACTGAAAAACCGCTTCTATCTCAAGGCCATCAGACTGTTAAACAGCCACCACTAACATTGAGTGGCTACTGCCATACATGTAAAAAATGTATCATTAGCCACTTTAAACAATGCCACTTAATATAATGTTTACATACCCTACATTACTCATCTCATATGTATATACTGTACTTGATACCATCTACTGCATCTTGCCTATGCCGTTCTGTACCATCACTCATTCATATATCTTTATGTACATATTCTTCATCCCTTTACACTTGTGTGTGTGTATATAAGGTAGCTGTTGTGCAATTGTTAGGTTAGATTACTCGTTGGTTAATACTGCATAGTCGGAACTAGAAGCACAAGCATTTTGCTACACTCGCATTAACATCTGCTAACCATGTGTATGTGACAAATAAAATTTGATTTCAAGGTTTTACTGCTAACCTACAAAGCATTACATGGGCTTGCTCCTAAACATCTCTCTGATTTGGTCCTGCCGTACATACCTACACGTACGCTACGCTCACAAGACGCAGGCCTCCTTATTGTCCCTAGAATTTCTAAGCAAACAACTGGAGGCAAGGCTTTCTCCTATAGAGCTACATTTTTATGGAATGGTCTGCCTATCCATGTGAGAGATGCAGACTCGGTCTCGACCTTTAAGTCTTTATTGAAAACTCATCTCTTCAGTAGGTCCTATGATTGGGTGTAGTCTGGCCCAGGAGTGTGAAGGTGAACGGAAAGGCACTGGAGCAACGAACCGCCCTTGCCGTCTCTGCCTGGCCGGTTCCCCTCTTTCCACTGGGATTCTCTGCCTCAAACCCTATTACAGGGGCAGAGTCACTGGCTTACTGGTGCTCTTTCATGCCATCCCTAGGAGGGTTGCGTCACTTGAGTGGGTTGAGTCACTGACGTGATCTTCCTGTCCGGGTTAGCGCCCCCCCCTTGGGTTATGCCGTGGGGGAGATCTTCGTGGGCTATACTCAGCCTTGTCTCAGGATGGTACGTTGGTGGTTGGAGATATCCCTCTAGTGGTGTGGGAGCTTTGCTTTGGCAAAGTGGGTGGGGTTATATCCTGCCTGTTTGGCACTGTCCGGGGGTATCGTCACACGGGGCCACAGTGTCTCCTGACCCCTCCTGTCTCAGCCACCATTATTTATGCTGCAATAGTTTGTGTCGGGGGGCTAGGGTCAGTCTGTTATATTCTTGGAGTATATCTCCATTCTTATCCGGTGTCCTGTGTGAATTTAAGTATGCTCCCTCTAATTCTCGCTATCTTTCTCTCTCTCTCTTGGAGGACCTGAGCCCTAGGACCATGCCTCAGGACTACCTGGCCTGATGACTCCTTGCTGTCCCCAGTCCACCTGGTCGTGCTGCTGCTCCAGTTTCAGCTGTTCCGCCTGCGGTTATGGAACCCTGACCTGTTCACCGGACGTACTACCTGTCCCAGACCTGCTGTTTTAAACTCTCTAGAGACAGCAGGAGCGGTAGAGATACTCTGAATGATCGGCTATGAAAAGCCAACTGACATTTAGTCCTGAGGTGCTGACCTGTTGAACCCTCTACAACCACTGTGATTATTATTATTTGACCCTGCTGGTCATCTATGAACATTTGAACATCTTGGCCATGTTCTGTTATAATCTCCACCCGGCACAGCCAGAAGAGGACTGTCCACCCCTCATAGCCTGGTTTTTTCCTAGGTTTTTCCTAGCCACTGTACTTCTACGCTTGCATTACTTGATGTTTCGGGTTTTAGGTTGGGTTTCTGTACAGCACTTTGTGACATCAGCTGATGTAAAAAGGGCTTCATAAATAAATTTGATTGATTGATGGTTCACCGAGGATGTTGGCTCAAGCAGAAAACCCTTTCAAACTCAATCGCAGTGCACAGGACATTTATTTGCGTTTGTTTGAATCAAGGCCTAAATCTGTTATTCATAGACAGGCAGAAAGAGGACATTTGTATTGCTTGTGCCAGTTGGTGTAGAGGCTGGTGATGGTAGGTTTGGGTTAAGGGGGTTAAAGAGTGCAGGGGTTAAATAGTTTGGGAGTTAAGGGGTTAAAGAGTTCGGGGTTAAGGAGTTAAGGGGTTTAGGGGTAAGGGGGTTTAGGGGTTAAAGAGTTAAGGGGGGTCAAAGAGTTCAGGGGTTAAAGAGTTTTGGGGGGTGAGGAGTTATGGGGGTAAGGAGTTATGGAGGGTAAGGAGTTATGGGGGTAAGGAGTTATGGGGGTAAGGAGTTATGGGGGGTAAGGAGTTAGGAGGGTTAAGGGGTTAGGGTTAAGGGCTCACCAGTTGGTGTAGAGGCTAGTGATGGTTGGTTCTCCGTGACTGTCCAGATGTTGCGTCTGCTGCAGCAGCACGTTGTTGAACACCCTGGTGATATCTATCTGAACATAGTTCTCTATGCTCTGGAGTACAGTCATGTAAGCCCTGACACTGGTCAGCAGCTCAGATGGTTTGGCTATCTCCTGGGTCGCCTGGTTATACATGGTCATCCCCACGATAGACCTAGAGAAGGAACAAAACAGGATCGATCAGTCAATCAATCAAAGGCATGATGAAGAATTCTTTATATTTCATTGACAGGGATGCAGAGAGGGAATTCATCATGTCCAGGAATTTGATATTTGACTGGCAGATCCAACAGTTAAGATTGGAATAATAGGGATCAATCAATCAAATGTTCTTATAAAGTCCTATTTACAACAGCAGATTATATCTGTTACTGGTAGTTACATGGACTCCAGGGAGTTTGGGCGACTCTTCAACAACGTTCAACAATGGCTGTATTGTTTTCCCTAATGCCTAACCTTTCCGTATTTCTACGTAGATAACTTGGTGTGGAGTGGGCAGATCTGATCCAACATGGCAGGGTTAAAAAACTATGGCGCAACAAGTGGTAAAAAGCTTTTTCACACCCTGACCGAGCATTAGGAACATTTTGTAAATAACTAGCCACTTTTCCCTTCTGTCTGAAGTGTGCTGGGAACTGGGAACCTAAGAGCAGTAAAACTTTTATCCTGCGCTGATCTGGAGGAGCAGGGTGGAGTGGTAAGTGGCGGTAATTGGGTATGTGTGTGAGCCCTCGCCTCTGTGGGAAGCCTGGAGAGTGGAGGGGTTCACGGCACTGTGGAGAGGGGCCAGCCAACGCACCCTCCCCTCTCACACACACACACACACCAGCCAAAGCACCAACGTCACAACCCCAACTCCCACAGTGGAAAATACCTGTTACTCTCCAGCACAATGTTTATTTCATTGGACCGGTCAGGCCCCATTCTGGATGCATGTCAAAAATCATTCTGACCCCAAAAAACGTTTGTCTGTTGGACTAATAAATCACTCACATATAACATCAAACCCCGGAGAGGTTTTTTGTTAAACTCTGTCTAGGGATTTTAATTAAAATTAACAAATGGATGACAATGTTCCTTGATGTATAACAACAAACTAAGCCTCCTTCCTTTTGCATGAGATAGTCAATGGATTGGTGTTTGGGGAGGAGAGACAGATTTCATAACTGACCAGCTAACGTTACAACACAGTGGTGTCATGATGTTGGCCGGGGGGTAGGTTTATGACAGTTATAAATACCTCTTCCCCCCTTTTTCCTCTCTCTACCCTACTGATGTTACATTTGAAAACCCCTTGGTTAACATTGAGATTCTGGGAACACCAGAAGGTGGGGGGAAATGAACTATATTCTGGTAACCCGACCAATTGAACATATGCAGTGGTACTTAATGAATATGATGTCAGTTCGGTTGTCATCTGAGACATTCTCATCAATGATAAGATGACAAACTCTACAGTGTAAAGCCTACACAGAGTTAGAGTTATCGGATTCACATGGAATTGTTGTTCAATTTAAATGTTTGAATATGAAATTATTCATGATGGGATGAAATGTGATTTTAGCTTCTAAAATGTGAGAATTAGGTTTTCATGAGTGAATTAGGCCCGACTCAGTGGCCCACCCACGTGAAGATACACAGGTTGTAAACTATGAAACACACCCCTTGTCTCCCTCCACTATATAAGCCCTTGACGAAAATGTAACCTCCTGCTCCGAGGATGTGAGGACGATGGTCCGATGTCAGAATGGTTCAGATAATAACTACAGAACGAAGCCAACATCAGCGTGAGCTTTGATTGCGAATGGTATGAACTTTGAACTCTTATTCACTACAGAAGTGATACCTCCTAGCCGTTGAGTTAGCAACAGCAGCTGCAAACGAGGGTTAGGAAGGAACAGACAGAGTATCCCGTCTATCACACAATGGGTGGTAATTTAGAATGCATAAGACACTGTATTTACGATAGCACAGATTCTTCCTTTGTCCCTCAGTCTTCCCGCTCTTTCAGTCAAACCCAGCCCCTTTCTTTTGTGTAACCAGCTGTCATATCTGTTCTGCCCGCTAGGGACGTTTTCCTTTATGACGTAATTTGTAATCAAGGTATAATTCATTCTTTGTATATGTAATTTCTGTGTGATTAGTTAGGTATTTAGTAAATAAATAATGAAACCTTATTTTGTATTGCTGATTCAACTTGTTAGCCAGGATTCGTGAAGATAACCAATAATTTACAACTTTCAGATGAGACTGAATTCAGGTGACGATTAATATTGACTCCTATTGATGTAAAATATTACTAGGTCTTGAAGAGTTTATTCGGAAGATAACAGCTCTATAAATATTATTTCGTGGTGCCCCGACTCTCTAGTTAATTACATTTACATGATTAGCTCAATCAGGTAATATTAATTACGGATAAATTATTTTATAGAATAGCATGTCATATCACTTAATCCGGCATAGCCAAAGACACGACAGTGGGAAGCCATCAGACTATCTGCAGGAATTCACTCATAGCCTCCTGTGAGGATTCGTGTTTGGATTCCCTAAGTTTGTGTGTGTGTGTGTTCATGCACATGTGCGATCATAAATATGCGTGTGTCTGTGTGCAAGCATGTGTGTGTACTCACTTGGTGAAGCGGATCTCCAGGTGTGAGGTGAGGTACTCCCTGGGAGTGAAGGTGTGTTCCCATATCACCATGTTGGGTACATAATTGATGGAGAAACACAGCTCGGATAGCGCTGTGTGAAGCTTATCCAGGCTAGGAACACAGACAGTTAGGCAGACATTAAAACCTCATTTCGTTCAGATTAAAGGGGAAATCTGTGACAGAGCAGATGGATTAAGTTCCTCCAGCACCACAGTTAATGTTGTTTTTACACATCACTTTTTTAGCCCAGACCTGAATCTATGTTATCCTAGCCCTGGTCATGGTCTGTTTCTATGCAGCTTAATGGACGCTGAGAATTAGGAGTATAGTAGTAGAGTTTGGACCAAATTCAAGTGGAATACCCAGAGCAGGGAGGGCAAGTGATGGCAGTAAATCTTAGCATGGTATTTTTAACACACAGTGGAAGATGAGGTTGCAAAACCATGTCTGCATCCCAAATGGCATCCTATTCCCTATGTAGTGCATTACTTTTGACCGTTGTCCACAGGGCTCTGGTCAAAAGTAGTGAATTTTGTAGAGAATAGGGTGCCTTTTGGGACACACACAGACCATGACTTACAAAACCATCCAATAACAGTGCGCTGTTGAAAATATCTGAAAGTGGATAGGTGGTCATGGAGAGGGGGAGGGGAACAGGTAGCCTAGTGGTTAAGAGCGTTGGGCCAGTAACAAAAGGTCGCTGGTTCGAATACCCGATCAGACTTGGTGAAAAATCTGTCGATGTGCCCTTGAGCAAGTCACTTAACCGTAATTGCTCCTGTAAGTCACGCTGGAAAAAAGTGACACAAATGTAAATGTCTCCATTTCATCTTTTCTTGATTCCTCCAAATCGAGCATAGACACATTGGGAAAGAGACCCTACAGAGTGTACACTACTTACTTGGTGACCAGCAGCCTGTTCTTCCTCATGCTCTCTACTCCAGGCTTCTCTCTCTCAGGTTCTCCTTTCTTCCCCGTCTGCTTCTTTGACTTCTTGTTCACCGCCTGACTGATGGTTTTGGCACAATGTTTTGGCAGCAGCTGCAACAGGAGCACAGCAGGGACAGGAAACCCCCTTTAACACTCACAGACCAATAAGGAATGAAGTGACAAATTATGTTTCCAAGGCACTTAGTTGGGACGTGCACAATGTAGGATATATGGTATTCTATTTACTAGGCTTGGGCGGTATACAAATGATTTTTTTGAAGTTTTTCAATAAATGTGAACATTTGTAGCTACTTAAGTTATTACCTGCAGTCAACTTGTGCAATATGTTAGGAGATAAAGCAGATTGCATTTTTCATTTTACCTGTCACATTATTTTAAATGATGAAGCTTACCATAGTTCCCTAGAACAGTTGATCCAGTCGGGTGTTTGTTAGTAAATAGCACAACAGGAGACAGCAGGAGCTGGTGAACCCATAGTGTTCTATATCTATCAGAGTCTCTGCTGTGCGGCGCACATGAGCTGATGAACTTATTACACTTGGATACAATTCACTACTAAATGTTTGCCAACAGATATCTTAATGGCTTTCTGCCAGAAGTCAAAGAGATCTGGATGAGTTCTGTACAGATGCCATTTTTTCCCTGTGTTTCCTACTAGTGTTTTTTCCCCTCCTCCTTCTCCCATCTGCGCCATGTACACACGCTGCTCTTCTTTCAGTAAAGCATGAATCACAACTTTCTCCATTTGCACAATTTCTCCTGTCCACTTTCACTTGTAAAATGTCCACCCTCACTGTAAATGGGATTCAGTAACAACAGGCTATGCTTTTATAACTTTATGAGCTGGATTTGCCGGTCTTTGCAATTAGCTTGTTTGGTTTCAAACGTTAGCATTTAGCTAACAGCTTCTATATGATTTTGCTATTAGTTCGTGCTAATTCTGTTAGCATTCTGGTAATAGCGGCCCAATGGGCTTTTCTTGTGTTTTTAGCGCACAGTTGTGTGTTATCCGGTAATACAGTAAATCCCAGGATGCGAGAAGGATGATATAGCAATATGAAAATTTGGATACCGCCCAAGCCTATTTACCTGTACATGACAGAAATAGAATTTTGAAAAGTATCTGACTTAAGACCTACATTGAGTCAGTCATCAGTTGAAAAACTTAAATGGCTAGTAAATAGGTCCAACATACTAACATACAATAGTTCCAACACACAGATAACAAGGCATGAACTCAATGTACCTTACGGGCCTGTTTTCCAGACTCAGATTAGGCCTAAATGACGAGGCTTAACCTGTGTCTGGGAGACCGGCCCTTCTCAGTAATTATAATAAATGAGATAGCTAGGAATGACACGAGAGCAGACCCAGACCACTCCTACCAAACAGTAAAAAAAAAAAAAAAAGTTAAAATACATTACACATTTCGTAATGACAGAATGCATTTGAAACTTCACGCACAGTAAAACTTGTGTAGGACTTTGGCCTAATGAAATTATTTTAACCACAGGAGTGGGGAAAAAGGTGCTTGTACATTAATAAGCAAAGACAAAGACGGCCTTAACGATACGTAATAAAATAAAGAGGACACTTCAACAAGCCTATTTCATACCATAGCCTGCTGAATTTGCAAGACGACTCGTCTTTCATTTAAATTTTGGCACAAATTAAAAATGTTGCACTGACTCACCCATAGACTGATGTTTCAGCATTGTATAAAATAAGAGTTCAGCCTTCGACTAGCCACGTGCGACATGCACGAGCAGTTACAAGCCTGCTTGAGTTAGCGGCAGGTGGACGAGCAATATCCACCATTGTCGTGTGGCTGAAGCCTGATCTGGAAAGAGAAGCTAAGTGAAGCTGGCTAGCTTTAGAAAATCCTGAGTAGATCAAGCTTGTATCGTAATATAGCCCTCTGGTCGCTTAGTGTGGACTGTGATTAATCACCATGACAACAGAACCTCACCTGGTCGCTGAGCGTGCACTGTGATTAATCACCATGACAACAGAACCTCACCTGGTCGCTGAGCGTGCACTGTGATTAATCACCATGACAACATAACCTCACCTGGTCGCTGAGCGTGCATTGCTCGGTGCAGATGTCTGTGATGAGGTTGCGGGCCTGTTTAGCCATCTCATCCAGAAACATGTTGCACAGGGACAAGCTACGGTCGCCTATGTGATGCCTCTGTAGGAAGGAGGGAAAAGGGGAAGAAAATGTTATCCAGGGTAAAGCAGTTTGCACTATAGGAGATTGGCTGGTGGATGGTTAGGTGAACGGCTGTTTGTTAGCCTGGTCCCAGATCTAACTCCTTCAGTAATTTGTCAATGCCAAACAGATCTAGGACCAGACTAGCGGTTTGTGAATAGCAAAAAGTTCTAGGTAGGTAGAGAGGTCTGAGTGAACCTGTCATTCATAGGTAGCCAACCCTTAACAGTACACACTGACTGAACAGCACACACCGCCACGCTCTAAAACTGGTCACACAGTCTCCACAAACAACTCTGGTCAAACAGAATAGCTCACAGAATAGGGCTGCGGGCAGCTGAGCGGAAACGGAGGAAAACTAAACTTTCGGAGGACCTACCATGCTTCCACTCCCTCCTCTCTACCTTCTCTTCCTCTGTGTACGTGCTAAAGCTGCTTTCTATCTCTTTACATTTCAAGCTTCTGCCTTTAACCCCAGGAAACTGTTTTCCACCTTCTCTTCCCTCCTTAATCCTCCACCTCCTCCTTCCTCACTGATTACTTTGCCAACCACTTTGAAAAGGTCGACAATATCCACTCCTCATTCACTCAGCCTACGGAGTCCACTGGTCCCACTATTACAGAACTACCTTACACCTTGACCTCCTTCTCCCCTCTCTCTCCGTATTAAATCCTGCAACTAGTGATGTCCAGCCGCCTGACAACCTGCTCGCTCGACCCCATGCCCTTCTCCAGACCATCTCTGGAGACCTTCTTCCATTCCTCATCAAGATGGCCAATGTTGCTCCCCTCCTCAAGAAACCAACTCTTGACCCCTCTAATGTCAAAAGCTATAGACCAGTACCCCTTCTTTCCTCTTTCCAAAACCGTGAGCGTGCTTTTGAGTGAAATGTTATGTTTGTGTATCAAATCAGTGCTTAGAGCATTGGGCCAGTAACTGAAAGGTTGCTAGATCGAATCCCCGAGCTGACAAGGTAAAAATCTGCCGTTCTGCCCCTGAGCAAGGCAGTTAACCCACTGTTCCCTGGGCGCCGAAGACGTGGATGTCGATTATGGCAGCCCCCCCCACCTCTCTGATTCAGAGGGGTTGGGTTAAATGCGGAAGACATATTTCATTTGAATGCATTCAGTTGTACAACTGACTAGGTATCCCCCTTTCCCTTTCCCCAAATCAATGCTACTTTTCTAATAACCCATTAGCTAGGTTCATGCAGGTGACTGACTGATTGTGTATGGAGGAATCCTCACTATCACTGATATGGAACTTGGCAGGACTCCCAGAATGTTGCTATGGGAACAACCAAAGTTTCAAGGTCTCAACTTGGAGAGAGAAATCCTCATGAGGTATTGGTCAGCAACATGTGTGAACCACCGGTAATGATTCATTAATCATGCTAAATCATGCAAATATAACTTGTCTGTGTACAGTATAGCTGTATATAAGAAAACTGCTGGGACTGCCCCAAGGGAGCTTCTGATAGACCTGCACGGTGTGCAGAGTTTTTTGTAACCTGTTGTAAGCTTGCTCATAAAAGAGTGATTAATTTAAGCTCGACTTTAGGTGTCCCTGGTGTTGAATTTCCACCACACTTTCTATGACCAACTCTCTCGTTATCGCTCTCAGAACGATCTTCTTGACCCTAACCAGTCGGGCTTCAAGACGGCTCACTCAACTGAGAACTCTCTCCTCTGTCACGGACGCTCTCCGCTCTGCCAAAGCTAACCCTCTCTCCTCTATTCTCATCCTCCTAGATATATATCCACTGCCTTCATCACTGCCAACCATTAGATTGAGATTGTACTCTCCACTCTCAAGGCTGGGTGTTTCAGGCTCTGCACACTTTTGCATTGAGTCCTACCAGGCAGGTTGCTCATACCAGGTGACATGGAGAGGAGTCTGCATCACATGCTCTCAATACTGGTGTCCCAGTGTCTCAGTTCTAGGTCCTCTCCTCTTTTGTCAACACAAAGTCACTCGGCTCCATCAAATCCTCACATGATCTCTCCTATCATTGCTATGCGGATGACACTCCTAGGTGGCGACATGTCTGCCCGGCACGCAGAGATACATCTCAGCTTGGATGTTGGCCCATCACCTGAAGCTCAATCCAATTGAGAAGACGGAGCGGCTCTTCCTCCCAGATAAGACCTGCACGCTCTAAGACCTCTCCATCACGGTGGACAACTGTGTCCCCCTCCCAGAGTGCAAAGAACCTTGGCATGACCATTGACAACACGCTGTCATTCTCTGCAAACATCAAAGCAGTGACTCGCTCCTGCAGGTTCATGCTCTAGTCTACAACATCCATAGAGGTCCCCTGTTGCTCAGTTGGTATAGCATGGTGCTTGCAATGCCAAGATAGTGGGTTTGATTCCCGGGACCTCCCATACATAAAAATGCATGCATGACTAAGCCGCTTTGGATAAAAGTCTGCTAAATAGCATATATTACACTGAGTGTACAAAACAATAAGAACACCTTCCTTATATTGAGTGGCACCCACTTTTTCCTTCGGGACAGCCACAAATCGTCGGGACATGGACTCTATTAGGTGTCGAAAAACCTCATTACATGTTGACTCCAAAACTTCCCACAGTTGTGTCAAGTTGGCTGGATGTCCTTTGGGTGGTGAATCATGTTGAGCGTGAAAAACCCAGCAGCGTTGCAGTTCTTGACACAAACCGGTGCACCTGGCCCCAATTACCATACACCATTCAAAAAGGCACTTAAATATTTTGTCTTGCCCATTCACCCTCAAATGGTACACATACACAATCCATGTCTCAATGCTTAAAAATCCTTCTTTAACCTGTCTCCTCTCCTTCATCTACACTTATTGAAGTGGATTTAACAAGTGACATCAATAAGGGATCATAGCTTTCACCTGGATTCACATGGTCAGCCAATGTCATGGAAACAGCAGATGTTCCTAATGTTTTGTATACTCAGTTGATTATAATAGAGTACGACCCTTCCTCACACAGGAAGCTGGAAAGCTCCTAATCCAGGCTCTGGTCATCTCCAGTCTAGACTACTGCAACTCTCTGTTGGCTGGGCTCCCTGCATGTGCCACCAAACCCCTGCAACTTATCCAGAATGCAACAGCCCACTTGGTGTTCAACCTTCCCAAGTTCTCCAATGTCACCCCGCTACTCCACACACGCCACTGGCTTCCAGTCGAGGCTCACATCCACTACAGGACCATGGTGCTTGCCTACGGAGCAGCAAGGGTAACCGACCCTCCCTATCTTCAGGCTATACTGAACTGAAACCCTACACCCCAACCCAAGCACTCTGTTCTGCCACCTCTGGTCTCTTGGACGTCCCACCCCTACGGGTCAGCTCAGTCCAGTGTTCATTTTGGATTTAGCCGAGACTTAGTCATTTTGACAAAAATATAATTAAGTCTTAATCATTATTCAAATGAAAAAAATGTGACAGTCTAGTTATTGTCAAAATGACAAAAGCAGCAGGCAATTTTAGTAAACTAAATGCCCTTTCATTTTAGTCACATCACATTTGTATCGTCTCATCAACCTATAGTAAACAAAATCACAGACTTCCATGTGCACAAACACACAGTACACCATAGCCTTGTCCTACCAACATATTTTTCTGCATAACATCATATTCTCTTCCCAACAGCAGAAATATGATAAACATATACAGTGCTGTGAAAAAGTATTTGCCCCCTTTCTGATTTTCTCTATTTTTGATATTGAACATTAACAGATCAACCAAAACCTAATATTAGATAAAGGGAACCAGAGTTTAGATATAACAACAACAAAAAAAGTTATTTTATTTAAAAAAGTTGTGCAACACCCAATTCCCCTGTGTGAAAAAGTAATTGCCCGCTTACACTCAATAACTCATTGTGGCACCTTTAGCTGCAATGAATGATACCAAATGCTTCCTGTAGTTGTTGATCAGTCTCTCACATCGCTGTGGAGGAATTTTGGCCCACTCTTGCTTTAACTCAGTGACATTTGAGTTTTCAAGCATGAAATGCTTGTTTCAAGTCCAGCCACAACATCTCAATTGGGATTAGGCCTGGACTAGGCTATTCCAAAACTTCAAATGTGTTGCTTTTTTAACCATATTCATGTAGACTGTGTGTTTTGGATCATTGTCTTGCTGCATGACCCAGCTGCGCCTCAGCTTCAACTCACAGACAGATGACCTGACATTCGCCTGTAGAATTCTCTGATACAGAGCAGAATTCATGGTTCCTTCTATTAAGGCAAGTTGTCCAGGTCCGGAGGCAGCAAAGCATCCACAAACCATCACACTACCACCACCATGCTTGACCGTTGGTTGAAGATCTGATAACATTCGGTATCAAAAACAGAGAAAATCAGAAAGAGGGCAAATACTTTTCATGGCACTGTATTAGAATATATGAGAATTATCTGGCCATGTAAATGCCTATTTCAGCCTACATTGATATTACACATTACATACAAAACAAACAGACACACGCAAGCACAGAGGGACAGAGGAGAGAGAGAGAGGCAGGCACAATCACCAGATGGTGGTGTAAAGTATTGGCGAAGTAGTATGGGTTGCACCTCCATCATTCATCCCGTCATTGACATTGTTATCATCATCATTTCACAGACGCCGCAGCCACATTGATGCCTAAAAGTATAAAGGGAGCTAATGACTGTTTCAGCCAATGATGTAGTTGAGTCACTAAAGTAAAAGTCTTGAGTCCCCATGCTCGAGTCCTGGTCCAAGTGCTCAAGTCTGAGTCTCTAGGTCCACATGAACTCAAAATAAATTTACCCAGTCAGATAGTGTAGTGGCGAGAGGAATTTAGTCAATCAATTGTTTGCTCTCCCTTTCCCTTTCTTTTCCACCAAATGTTTGCATATAGGCTACGTTCAGTTGAAAGATGTTCTCGAATGTTGAAGATAGAAATACCATGAATAGAGCCAACGTTATTCCTTATTCAACATGTCAGAGGAAGGTTTGTTCTACATAGCATATTTCTATCTGAGCATTCTAAACGTTGCGTCCTTCTGAACGCGCCCCCAGGTTGTTAGCTATAGCTAGCTAACTGAACAAGGTGTAGCCTAAACCAATGGTTAACAGTCCGGTCCGCAAGTAGCTACGTTTTAAAACAGCCCGCGATATGCTTCATGAATATAAAATGCAGCCCACCAATGCATGATAGAAAGAAAAAAAAGTAGTGCCAGTATTATGGGTCATGTCTTTTGAACGGTAACCTAAGGGCTATTTTCTCTGAATAAAAGAGCGGGAATTGTCTTCTTTGGCCTCAGAACCTATATATGAGATGCAGTGGGAAAAGTGGGAGTGTTGAGCGAGACTACATTTACTGTTGGACATAGGCGGCAGAAAAAGCGCTTAGGCCCAATACTTTATTGCAGAAAAAACCCTGCCAATGGTGGAACCATCTTCCCCCTGAAGCTAGAACAGCTGATTCCCTGCCCATCTTCCAAAAACATCTGAAACCCTACCTCTTCAAAGAGTATCTTAAATGAATCCCATGGCAGTTTGCTCTTTAAACCATTCAGTTTGGTCTTTTTGAAAGCCATAGAGGGTGGGGGAGTTATTTGTTCCCCCAGGCATGGAAGACATGAACAAAGGTTGAAATTTAAAGCTGTGAGTGACAGGTCTTATTTCTCCCTCAGGCCATTGCTAACCGGCAGACTCTATATTAATACTGTGTGTGTGTGTGTGCTCCTTACACAACATACTTCAATTATTATCTAGTCACTCAACATTTTCTGAGAAGATTTCACATGGAATAGCTTTCTTTCTAATAATTGTTGCATTTTTATTTTTGTTGAAATGATTATGGCCTAAAAAAGTTAAAATGCTGAGGATTTTTCAAAATAAATAAAAATCGGATGTAAAATGACGTTTAGCTGCCAAAAGAATAAAACAAAAACAAAATCTAATCAGATGCCTTTCGCTGAAGTTCTGTGACCTTGGTTGCGTCCCAAATGGCATCCTATTCCTTATGTAGTGCACTACTTTTGGCCAGGGAACTATGTAGGGAATAGGGAGCCATTTGAGATGTATGAGGCCCAGAAGTGGGAACCAAGTCACTATTATTTGAGTCACAAGGTCCAAGTCTGGAGTCGAGTCTGGAGTCGAGTCTGGAGTCAAGTCCAGGTCGTGCATTCTAAGAGCAAGTCAAGTTGAGTCAAGTCACACGTTTTTTCAAGTCAAGTAAAAAAATGAATACAGGCAACGACTTGTTCAACAACAAAAAATCTGTCTATTTATGGAGGCTACTAGACAGCCCTTTATTTAGTCTACAACACATTGATTATGTAATAATACATTAACAACCAATTCCAAACACAAGCTTCTCAAGTACATTTTCACATAGCAAAATACCAGTAGGCCTCTGTTAGTAAGTGTTGCTTGATGCCCCATTGCTGGTGAGCTTGCAACGTAAACAGTTCATATTCTTGATGACCAAATCACTTGATTTTCAGAGCCCCCATATTTTATTTTACCTTTATTTAAATAGGCATGAGACAATTTTATTTGATATTATTGTATGATTTGATATTAATTTGTCAATCATCTCTCCCTACAATTTGACATTTGTGCTGCACCCGATCTCCTATAGCTGTAGACTTCCTTCCTGTTTGGCCCTGTCTGGGGGTGTCCTCGGATGGGGCCACAGTGTCTCCTGACCCCTCCTGTCTCAGCCTCCAGTATTTATGCTGCAGTAGTTAATGTGTCGGGGGGGCTAGGGTCAGTTTGTTATATCTGGAGTACCTCTCCTGTCCTATTCGGTGTCCTGTGTGAATCTAAGTGTGTGTTCTCTAATTCTCTCTCGGAGGACCTGAGCCCTAGGACCATGCCCCAGGACTACCTGACATGATGCCTCCTTGCTGTCCCCAGTCCACCTGGCCGTGCTGCTGCTCCAGTTTCAACTGTTCTGCCTTATTATTATTCGACCATGCTGGTCATTTATGAACATTTGAACATCTTGGCCATGTTCTGTTATAATCTCCACCCGGCACAGCCAGAAGAGGACTGGCCACCCCACATAGCCTGGTTCCTCTCTAGGTTTCTTCCTAGGTTTTGGCCTTTCTAGGGAGTTTATCCTAGCCACCGTGCTTCTACACCTGCATTCCTTGCTGTTTGGGGTTTTAGGCTGGGTTTCTGTATAGCACTTTGAGATATCAGCTGATGTACGAAGGGCTATATAAATACATTTGATTTGATTTGATTTACAGCAAATCAGCAATCTGTTCACTCAGCAGTTTTCAAACATTTTGACCTGCGAAGCCCAAAAAGGATTGGTTCAAAGCTTGCGACCCCTCGTGCACACGCGCATAGGGTGAACACAATCACTCCGCAAATGTAGCCTGTCATTACAGCCATAAACGGTGATGCATTTTCAAAACACAAGATACAGAAATAAACTGCGTTTTACATTTGGAGCTGAAAGTCATTCATGTTAGCAGTCACTATCAACTAGGGCTATTATGTCACTGTCACTTCTCTGGAGGTCAGAGCAAGCAGGATCATAACTGTATGCAGCGGAGGTTGCATGATCTGTCTGTAGCCTTTTTCTTACTCACAAACATCGTCATTCATTCTCCAGAATGTAACATCTTCATCCCGTAACTATTGAAGGTAGTGCGATGTTACAGCAATCTTTAGACATATAGCCAGAACTGAGGTATACAATTATAAAACCACCCAAACTAGGCCTATCTGAAATTTGAAAATGATCAATGAAATCACCAGCTTGTTGTGGCAAAGATGCGTCCGTAGCAGATTTATATGGATAATATTAATGTAGGTATGCTACTCTCTTTTTGCCAGGCAGAACTGGAGAATATCAAACAAGCGCTTTCTGGTCACTAATCTGAATATGTGCGTCTGCCTTTGTGCGCCAATGCTGGTGACTGGTCAACAGTTAAGAAGCACAACTTTTTGGTTCTGAAGCACAGATTAGAAGTTTTTGAAACAAGAATTTGGTCCAATGCCGTAGGCTAACGTTAGGTGACTAGATCGAATAAGCAAAAATATAAATATACAATACAAACAGTATGTATGTAGCCTATTAAAATATGTATGGAAAATATATACTTTTCCCATTCAGTTTCACACTCAATCCCCCCAAAACCTTCTCACTGTGCTAGCTCAGCCGACCTGTGTTGATTGACAGTTTGCTGGTTCAATCAGAGGGCAGAAAGTGTGCGTTTCACTAGCCAATCAGTTTTTTTGCAATTGTGATACTGTCTCTGGCTGCGTGTAGAGCAATCCACGGAGACTCTGTGCCACAAAATGAGTGACAAGGCGTAACAAAACCTGCCCAGATCATTTTAAGTAATCAGTCTCAAGTCGAGTCCCGAGTCTTGCGGCTCGAAGTCCAAGTCATGTCTCAAGATATTTTATTTTCTATCAAGCAGAGTTTCAAGTCATCAAATTTGTGACTCGAGTCGACTCACATCTCTGATAAGCCCTGGTCAAAAATAGAATAGGGTGCCATTTGGGAAACAGACCTTTTACTGTTAATACAAACCACTGTAAAATGTTCCGTGCAAGATGGAAATATTCTTGGAAACATTTCATGCTTTTCCAACATAAATAAAGTTTGCAGCTGCCCAAAGCTATGAGGAGTGGACATAGGAAGAGGAACATTTTGAAAACACGCTGAGAGAGGCAGTTTTGTGAAATCCAAGCCTATGGCTCAATAAATCTATTTTATTTCTCTAAGTGCACTCAGACAGCTCCTAAGCAAAAGGCCCTCCTTTGACCACTCTGCTCGGCCACATGAGAACGCCCATTGTGCCACTTCTTTTGGTACTGTTTGTCAACCAATTAGGAGCAAAAATATGCCTTATTTACCAAACTAAATGGATATTGGGCTCCATGTTTGGCAGGAACAAACATGAATGGGCCTGGCGTATTTCAGCAGAGAGGGAAACAGAAATCTGTTGTGGAGGCTGTGTGAGCGGAGGGCTTCCACATCCCTCTGGGAGTAGCTAGTAGCTGCACCAGTGTATGGTTCAACTACAGATTTAATAAATCATGCTTTTCAGCCCTCTACTTCTCAGTACACATCCGGGTACATGGACCACAGCGCTGGACGCTTCGTTACACAACATTCCACAACCCCAGAATATTTGCAGTTACTTTCCTGATTCTCCGTATGACTCCATCCTGCTGTTGCGGAAGGAGACAGAGGCTGTGTCCCAAATGGCACACTATTCCTTATTAGTGCGCTACATTTGACCAGGCAAAAGTTGTGGCCAAAAGTAGTGCACTAATAGGGAATAGTGTGTAATTTGGGATGCACATATGGGCCTTAGCAGCACTGAGACGGAGCTGAAGGAGACTTTTCCAGTCTGTGTGAGACATCCTGTGAAATGGCCTGTTTCTCTGAGACTAGCAGTCCCCCTAAGAGCCACAAAACTAATGAGAGAGATGAGTCCAAATGGAATAGGCTGCTACTGCACCAATATATTTTACTTAAGATTCCAATTCTTGGAAAGACATCTAAAGAACATACAAAAACATTAATCTTTACATTACATGTATTATACATAAACGTGTCAGGGGCCATTACATGTATTATACATAAACGTGTCAGGGGCCATTACATGTATTATACATAAACGTGTCAGGGGCCATTACATGTATTTTACATAAACGTGTCAGGGGCCATTACATGTATTATACATAAATGTGTCAGGGGCCATTACATGTATTATACATAAACGTGTCAGGGGCCATTACATGTATTTACATAAACGTGTCAGGGGCCATTACATGTATTTTACATAAACGTGTCAGGGGCCATTACATGTATTTTACATAAACGTGTCAGGGGCCATTACATGTATTTTACATAAACGTGTCAGGGGCCATTACATGTATTATACATAAACGTGTCAGGGGCCATTACATGTATTTTATGTATTCATTTATTTAAGTAGGAAAAACCCTTAAAAACATATTTTGCAAGGGCGACCTGATCAATTATGAGTTATGTTGAAAATACATGTCTTTAATAAATGACTATCGCAGAGTGACCCGCCAGACCTCAGTGATGCTTACTGTGAAGTTTTGTGACACAGTGGTAACATCATATCTCAATGGGACACTCACCTCCTCAGGACAGAGCTCATGGGTGCAGCTCATGAAGTGGGTACAGAGCAGAGGGAAGGAGATGGAGTGACGAGACTGGGATGGCAGCTCCAAACACTGCTGGAACATCTTCTCAAACGCACGACTGTAAAAGCTATCAGAAGGGAGAAGGAGAGAGAGAGGAGAGAGGAAAAGAGGAGGAGAGGGAGAGAGAGAGGAGAGAGGAAAAGAGGAGGAGAGGGAGAGAGAGAGGAGAGAGGAAAAGAGGAGTGGGAGAGAGAGAGAGGAAAAGAGGAGAAGAGAAAGAGACAGAAAGTGGAAGAGAGAGGGAAAGAGGAAGAGAGAGGGAAAGAGGGCGAGAAAGAGGACGAGTGAGAGAGAGAGAAAAGAGGAGGAGAGGAATAGAACGAGCATGAGCTGCAAATTTCAAAAATCCATCTGGTACAATCATATTTAAATCTGTCCAACCCTCTCCTCTCCTGTGCTGTCTCCACCGAACATAAAGAAAAATAACATAACAAAACCTCTAACAGACAGTTACCATGGGGTTTTAGAGGATGAATGATGGCTATATAGCCTATTAGCTTTTACTATGTTTTCCTTGTAAATGACTTTAACTGAATATGGAGGTAGATGTAAATGTAGACTCCAGAGGTAAACGTCCCACTTGCACACTGCACCTTTGATCCAATCTATTTCTATTGATGTCGCGTCTTCCTGTTTTTACTTTTATATGTACATTTGATGTGTTTTTATTAATATTTTACTTTTTCAATCAAATTGCCCAGCAATGGCTCTAAAGTACTCTGAATTCATTATTTTTTCAGAGATTTGAAGTGGGGCATGCTTACATCTGTATCGGACTCTTTTAAAGAACTGTGTGACTCTCTGAATCTTGAACAATTAATTAATGCACCTACAAGATCAAATCCCAGAGCACCTAACAAACCAACGCTATTGGATATTCTTCTAACGAATACCCCTCACAAATACACATGGACTGAGATATTCTGTAATGATGTCAGTGATCACTGTGCAAAGCTTGTGTTAGAAATACAAAAATGACCCTGTTACATTTTAGACAGTTTGATAAGCAAGCGTTTACATGATCTGATTCCCAATGTTGACACTGCCTGGGAATATTTTTATATGGCATTTTTGTCCATTTGTGATCAGCATGCCCCTGTGAAGAAATTTAGATTCAGTGGAAGGGACCATCCCTGGTTTTCTGATAACTTAGCAGAATTAATTAGAAACAGAAATGTCTCTTGGGCTCAAGATATACATATAAATCAAATCAAATGTTATTAGTCACATGCGCCGAATACACCTTACAGTGAAATGCTTACTTACGAGCCCCTAAACGACAGTTCATTTTTAAAAAATATGGAGAACAATAAGAGAGAAATGTAACAAGTAATTAAAGAGGAGCAGTAAAAAATAACAATATATACAGGGGGGTGCCGGTACAGAGTCAATGTGAGAGGGGCACCGGTTAGTTGAGGTAGTATGTACATGTAGGTAGTGTTAATTAAAGTGACTATGCATAGATGACAACAGAGAGTGGCAGTGGTGTGGAGAGGGGAGGGGGGCAATGTGAATAGTCTGGGTAGCCATTTGCCTAGATGTTCAGGGGTCTTATGGCTTGGGGGTAGAAGCTGTTTAGAAGCCTTTTGGACATAGACTTGGTGCTCTGGTACCACTTGCCGTGTGGTATCAGAGAAAACAGTCTATGACTAGGATGGCTGGAGTCTGGAGGGCTTTCATCTGACACTGCCTGGTATAGAGGTCCTGGATGGCAGGAAGCTTGGCCCCAGTGATGTACTGGGCGGTTCGCACTACCCTCTGGAGTGCCTTGCGGTCGGAGGCCGAGCAGTTGCCATACCAGGCAGTGATGCGACCAGATGCTCTTCGTGGTGCAGCTGTAGAACCTTTTGAGGATCTGAGGACCCATGCCAAATCTTTTCAGTCTCCTGAGGGGGAATAGGCTTTGTCGTGCCCTCTTTACAACTGTCGATGAGAATGGGGGTGTGCTCAGTCCTCTTTTTTCTGTAGTCCACAATCATCTCCTTTGTCTTGATCACGTTGAGGGAGAGGTTGTTGTCCTGGCACCACACTGCCAGTTCTCTGACCTCCTCCCTATAGGCTGTCTCGTTGTTGACGGTGATCAGGCCTACCACTGTTGTGTCATCGGCAAATTTAATGATGGTGTTGGAGTCGTGCCTGGCCGTGCAGTCATGAGTGAACAGGGAGTACAGGAGGGGACTGAGCAAGCACCCCTGAGGGGCCCCGGTGTTGAGAATCAGCGTGGCGGATGTGTTGTTACCTACCCCTACCACCTGGGGGCGGCCTGTCAGGAAGTCCAGATGCAGAGGGAGATGTTTAGTCCCAGGGTCCTTAGCTTAGTGATGAGCTTTGCGGGCACTATGGTGTTGAACGCTGAGCTGTGAATAGCATTCTCACATAGGTGTTCCTTTTGTCCAGGTGGGAAAGGGCAGTGTGGAGTGCAATAGAGACTGCATCATCTGTTGGGGCGGTATGCAAATTGGAGTGGGTCTAGGGTTTCCGGGATGATGGTGTTGATGTGAGCCATGACCAGCCTTTCAAAGCACTTCATGGCTACAGACGTGAGTGCTACGGGTCGGTAGTCATTTAGGCAGGTTACCTTCGTGTTCTTGGGCAGAGGAACTATGGTGGTCTGCTTAAAACCTGTTGGTATTACAGACCCCGACAGGGAGAGGTTGAAAATGTCAGTGAAGACACTTGCTAGTTGGTCAGCGCATGCTCGCAGTACAAGTCCTGGTATTCCGCCTGGCCTTGCGGCCTTGTGAACATTGACCTGTCTAAAGGTCTTACTCACATCGGCTACGGAGAGCGCGATCACACAGTCTTCCGGTACAGCTGGTGCCCTCATGCAGGTTTCAGTGTCATTTGCCTCGAAGCGAGTATAGATGTAGTTTGGCTCATCCGGTAGGTTTGTGTCACTGGGCAGCTCTCGGCTGTGCTACCCTTTGTAGTCTGTAATGGTTTGCAGGCCCTGTCACACCCGACGAGCGTCAGAGCCGGTGTAGTACGACTCGATCTTAGTTCTGTATTGACACTTTGCCTGTTTGATTGTTCGTCGGAGGGCATAGCGGGATTTCTTATAAGCTTCCGGGTTAGAGTCCCGCTCCTTGAAAGCGGCAGCTCTAGCCTTTAGCTCAGTGCGGATGTCCCCATAATCCATTGTTTCTAGTTGGGGTATGTACGTACGGTCACTGTGGGGACGACTTCATCGATGCACTTATTGATGAAGCCAATGACAGATGTGGTGTACTCCTCAATGCCATCGGAGGAATACTGGAACATATTCCAGTCTTTGCTAGCAAAACAGTCCTGTAGCTTAGCTTCTGCTTCATCTGACCACTTTTTTAATCGATCTAGTTACTGGTGCTTCCTGCTTTACTTTTTGCTGTAAGCAGGAATTTGGAAGATAGAATTATGGTCAGATTTGCCAAATGGAGGGCGAGGGAGAGCTTTGTATGCATCTCTGTGTCTGGAGTATAGGTGGTCCAGAGTTCTTTGCCCTCTGGTTGCACATTTAACATGTTGATAGAAATGAGGAAAAACTGATTTATGTTTCTCTGCATTAATGTCCCCGGATACTAGGAGCACCGCCTCTGGGTGAGCATTTTCTTATGGCGGAATACAGCTCATTCAATGCGGTCTTAGTGCCAGCCTACGACTGTGGTGGTATGCAAACGGCTACAAAAAATATGGATGAAAACTGTCTCGGTAGGTAATGTGGTCTGCAGCTTATCATGAGAAACTCTACCTCAGGCGAGCAATAGCTCTAGACTTTCTTAGATATCGTGCACCAGCTGTTGTTTACAAAAATACATAGACCGCCGCCTCTGGTCTTACCAGACGCCGCTGTTCTTACCAGACGCCGCTGTTCTTACCAGACGCCGCTGTTCTATCCTGCCGGTACATCGTATAATCAGCCAGCTGTATGTTGAGATTGTTGTCGTTCAGCCACAACTCCATGAAGCATAAGATGTAACAGTCTTTAATGTCCTGTTGGTAGTTTAATCTTCCCAATAACTCAATTTTTTTGTCCAAAGATTGCATGTTTGCGAGCAGAATTGAGGGGAGTGGGGGTTTATCCGATCGCCTCCTACTCCTCAGAAGGCAGCCCGCCCTATCTTTCTCCGCCTCCTCTTCACACAGATCACTGGGGTCGGGGCCTGTTCCCGAGGGAGCCATATATCCTCCGCCTTGGGCTCGTCAGACTCGTGAAAGGAGAAAAAGGATTCTGCTAGTCCGTGGTGAGTAATCGCAGTCCTGATGTCTAGAAGTTATTTTCAGTTATAAGAGACGGTAGCGGCAACATTATGTGCAAAAATAGTTTTTTTTTTTTTAAATGTTTAAAAAGTTTCAAACAACGCAACGCAGATAAACAAACAAAAAAACAATAGGTTAGGGGCACGTAAAACGTCTGCCATCTGCTCCGGCGCCATTTTACTCAATGCTCCTGTTGACTGGGCCTCCTTCAGAGTGCTAAGAAACAAATGTACAGGATTGATCAGGAAGTCCAAATCAGATTTCTATCTAAATACAGTCACAGAGAACCTTAACAACCCTACCATGTTCTGGAAGCTAATCAAATCAGTGTCAGGTTCTAATGTATCCTCTGGCCTTCCTGACCATTTAATGATGGATTCTAAAGAAGTGAAGGACAAAGATGATATTGTAGAGGTTTTTAACAAGCGCTTCATATCTGCTGGTTCAGTTTTTGATAACGGTGGGGCCCAGGTCTCTAATGTAAGTTCTGTTACAGTAAACTATGATATAGGCCCTCATGTGAACCATTAACTTTGAGCCTGTTTCTTATGCCGAGGTCTATAAAGCACTAAAGGCAATAGACAAAGTCGGCAGGCCCAGACAACCTGTATCCCTACCTCTTTAAGATAGCAGCTGGTATTATTACTGAACCTGTGGCTCACATTTTCAACTTGAGTCTCTTTACCAATTCCATACCCAGCATTTGGAAATCAGCTTATGTCCTCCCACTGCTAAAGGGAGGAGATCCCTTAGATGCCAATAACTATTGTCCTATCTCCAAACTCCCTATCCTGGCCAAAGTCTTTGAATCCCTATTGAACTCAGTTAAAAAACGTCTTAATTGAAAATAACATACTGAGCGGGGTTCAGTCTGGCTTTAGATCGACGCACAGCACCACAACTGCATCTATGGCAGTGACAAATGACAAACGCACCTGATAAAAAACAATATTGTGCTGCTCTGTTTGTTGATTTATCAAAGACATTTGATTCAGTTGACCATGAATTGTAGCTAGACTCAGTAACATTGGTCTCAGTAGAGGGGCAGTAAATTGGTTTAGGAACTATCTTTCTGACAGAAAACAATGTGAATATACCAACAATCACAAGGCTAGCATTCTTGAGATTAATAGAGGTGTGCCCCAGGGTGCCATTTTAGCTCCTGTATTGTTCTCAATTTTTATTTATGATTTGTGAACTGGGATGCAACCAGCAAAGTTGTATCTATATGCAGATAATAGTCATATATTAATGTGCTCCTTCTCTGGTTCAGGCTGCAGGCCTCCCTATATGGTCTCAAATTGGTCTTGAACGCACAAAAAACTAAATTAATTAACTTTACCAGAGCTCACACTCAGCCAAATAAGGTTAAAATTTGTCACATCTGGTGGCTTATTAATTGAAAAAAGTGGCATCCTACAAATACCTAGGTATATAGTTGGATGACATGTTTTCCTTTAAAGTTCATATGGATAATCTTGTGAAGAAACTGAAATTGGGTTTTTATTTTAATAGTAAGCCTTGCTTCCTGCTTACGGCTAGAAAGAAGGTTGTTCAGGCCACTTCTCTCTCTGTAATTGATTATGGTGACTTGTATAGGCATGGAGCCTCCTCCATCTTACAGAAACTGGACTCTGTTTATAATGCATCCATTGCACTTTATTACAAATGCCAAGTCACTCACCCATTGCACCTTGTACCAAAATGGTGGTTTGGACATCACTTTATATGTGCAGAAAGCTACATTTGTATGTGTTCGCCTACAAAGCCCTTTTGGATAAACTCCCTCTTTACCTCAGTAGTCTGGTCTCCTTCACCACCGGCAGTTACCATACCCGGTTTGCTAGGTGGTTGCTACTTAAGTCCCCAGGACATTTACAGTATTAGGTGAGACTGCCTTCTCGTCTTGTTTTTTGATGGGAGAATGTTACAGGAGTGTAAATGCTTTTTTAGGCTGGATCATGCTGGTGAATTGTATTGTAATGCTGTATGTTTAAATTTTGTAATGAATTGATTGTTGCTGCCTCCATTGAAAAAGATCCTGGTAAAAAAATATTTTTTAAAAATGGGACATGTTTTTCTAAATAGGAATCCGAATCCCAAATGTAGACGCCTACCAGAAGATGGAGTCCACATAACCGAATACCTTTACTGTTTTAAAAGGCTGTGTAACTGAACATGGAGGTAAATGTCAACGTAGATGCCTACCAGAATAGGCCCTGCTGTAAAGTAGCGTCTTGTCCAGGGGGTGTACTTCTACATCAAGCTCTCTCACGCTATGGAAAAGGGAGATATGCGCCTGCCCTTTGGGTTGTTCTGGCGCAAACAAGGTTTACTTACCAGAATATGGAGAGGTCAGACGTCTCCACCAGCATCTCCACCAGGGAATCCACCATCTTGGTGTGAAATATAATGGTATTCATCATCTTTCCTAGCTCACGGTGGTCTGCGATGCCCAGAGAAGCCTTTGACACGCTAGTATAGGCCTGACCAAGAGATAAACAAGGCATTATTGGTATGTCTGACCAGAGGAAAACACAACATGTACCTTCTCATTCAAGAGTTTTCTTATTTTTACTATTTTCTACATTGTAGAAAAATAGTGAAGACATTATAACTATGAAATAACATATGGAATCATGTAGTAACCAAAAGTGTTCAACAAAATCTAAATATATTTTATATTTGAGATTCTTCAAAGTAGCCACCCTTTTCATGACAGCTTTGCACACTTGGCATTCTCTCAACCAGCTTCATGAGGAATGCTTTCCCAACAGTCTTGAAGGAGTTCCCACATATGCTGATCACTTTTTGGCTACTTTTTCCTTCGCGCTGCAGTCCAACTCATCCCAAACCATCTCAATTGAGTTGAGGTCGGGTAAACCATCTCAATTGGGTTGAGGTTAGGTGATTGTGGAGACCAGGACATCTGATGTAGCACTCCACCACTCTCCTTCTTGGTCAAATAGCCTTCACACAGCCTGTAGCTTTGTTTTGGGTCATTGTCCTGTTGAAAAGCAAATGATAGTCCCACTAAGCACAAACCAGATGGGTTGGCGTATCACTGCAGAATGATGTGGTAGCCATGCTAATTAAATATGCCTTGAATTATAAAGAAATCAGTGTCACCAGCAAAGCACCCCCACCATCACACCTCCTCCTCCATGCTTCATGGCGGGAACCACACATGCGGAGATCATTCATTCACCTACTCTGCATCACACAAAGACACGGCAGTTGTAACCAAACATTTTGTACTCATCAGACCAAAGGACAGATTTCCACCGGTCTAATGTCCATTGCTTGTGTTTCTTGGCCCAAGCAAGTCTCTTCTTCTTATTGGTGTCCTTTAGTAGTGGTTACTTTGCAGCAATTCGACCATGAAGGCCTGATTCACGCAGTCTCCTATGAACAGTTGATGTTGAGATGGGTTTGTTACTTGAACTCTGTCAAGCATTTATTTGGGTTGCAATCTGAGGTGCAGCTAACTCTAATGAACGTATCCTCTGCAGCAGAGGTAACTGTGGGTCTTCCTTTCCTGTGGTGGTCCTCATGAGAGACAGTTTCATAATAGCACTTGATGGTTTTTGTGACTGCACTTGAAAAAAACTTTCAAAGTTCTTGAAATGTTCTGTATTCTGTTTATCTTTGCTTATCAGAGCTGTTCTTGCCATTATATGGACTTGGTATTTTACCAAATAGGGCTATCTTCTGTATACTACCCTTACCTTGTCACAACACAACTGATTGGCTCAAACGCATTAAGGTAAGAAATTCCACAAATTTTCAAGGCATACCTGTTAATTGAAATGCAGTCCAGGTGACTACCTCATGAAGAGGATTGAGAGAACGCCAAGAGTGTGCAAAGCTGTCATTAAGGCAAACAGTGGCTACTTTGAAGAATTTCCATTTATTTAACACTTTTTTGGTGACTATATGATTCCATATGTGTTATTTCATAGTTTTGATGTCTTCACTATTATTAAATAGTCAAAATAAAGAAAAACCCCTTTAATGAGTAGGTGTCCACACTTGACTGGTACTTGTATGTAATGTTGTCTACAGCTGAAGCGGCTTTATACCTATTTTATTTGTCAAATCAACAGATTTTTGGTATCACGCAGTTTGAAATCTTTTAAAGAATCATTTTCCTGTTAGTAGCGTTCCTTTGCCACTTTCCCAAAAAAAAACTATTTCTGAGGAATTAAAGAAAAAGCTGATTCGATTTGAATTTGGAAGTCAGTGGGAGTCTGGAAGGAAAAGTGTGGTTGGATGAGTTACCATATCATTAACATCTAAGGAAAGATTTCTGGGAAGACGTCCGTGTTAACTTGATACCGCTGATACTGACAATAGCCAAATAACACAATTTCCTCCCAAAGCATATGGTATCAAACCAAGACTGTATGCAAAACAGATTCTCTCTGGTGTCTTTGCAGAGTTCAAGACTATGCTTTCTTTGATCGTCGAGATCGTCAGAAGGAAAATGGCTACAGTTCTGAAACTGTGTCCCAAATGGCACCCTTCTCACATAGTGCACTACTTTTGACCAGAGCCCTATGGAGCAATATGTAGGGAATAGGGTGTAATTTGGGCAACACAACAAGAGCAGTGAAACATCTGCGTTACCAGGGTACAACTAGGCCTTAGGGAATCAATCTGAGAATCCAAAAATAAAAGCACATACTTTTTGGAAAGAAGTCATCGTGAGCTACACAAGTGTGAGAAAATGCAGTGAAAGTGTTGACTCGAACATGTTCCACTGGGTCTCAACATCTCTAAATGCCTGCCAACTTAAAGAACATTCGATGCCAACCTGGTACCACAGCCACAAAGACATTTAGCAGGTGCTAAACTCACACAACCGTTGTTCAAACGTCCGAGCAAGGATTATATATTGAAAAATTAGGCAAGGGGAAAGCTTAAAGATGATTGGAATTCAAGGCCTATTTCAAAACGTTAAAGTGCTGTTGCATGATGTTCATGGTGCCATTGTCAGAACCACATTAGAAAACAGCACTGTGGAGAAGAGACATGACAAGAGAAAAACAGAGAAAGAGAGAAAGAGAGAGGGTTTGGGTTTCTCTTCCCTCAATCCAGTCCAACTGTGGCTCAACCAACATCTGCTAGTTGGAGTTAGATCATGACATGATGCAAGACTCAGTTTAGATTACAATCACTAACATGACCTTACTGTGGTAATGGCAGCTTGTGTTTCTCATCCAACATGTTCACTTAATGGATCAGACAAACAACAAGAGGTTCCTAAATAAAACTGAGAGATTTAAAGAAAATAAAGAAAAGTACTTGATAGATAGAAAGAAAATTGATATGGCTTATGACAAGGTCTGTGTGCTGTAACCGCTCACATGGCTTGTGGGTTGTGGTTGACAAGCAGCTCGGAGGAGAAGAGAGCACATGTGGTAGAACCTTTAGAAGCAGTGTTCTTGATGCTTGTGGAAGAGACAGGTTTAGGTTCTGATCCAAACATGAAGCTTTCAGGACCATCTTGATAAACTAGGATTATTGGCTGACACATTCTTATTTACAACCATGTATTTTTTAGGGATTACACTGACACCTAAATATGTAGGTATAGGCATATACTGTGGATACAGTACAGCTGTTCATGCACATAATGTGTAAAATACTTTGTGAATTTGCTTTGACCCTGGCAAACACTAAACGCAAAAACACAGTGAATAAACCAACATCCTGCTTCTTGTAATCTGAGCAGTTCTGTTTTTGCTATCATAGTGTTAAGAGGCTGGCTGTGAAGGGTGTAGCGCAGTCAGTAGAAAAACCATGAGACTTGAGAAAATAGTTGTTCAGCTGTGTTGGGAAAACAGTCCCCATTCCACGCATGGAAGCTTTTCTCTTTTCCCCTTGCCTGCTGACTAAACTGAGAAACTTTTCCGAGTTGAAGAATTTCTTGCCGAGGCCCTGAGCTAAGATCAAACATCTCAGAGGGAGTTGAGTGGGACCGTACGTCACAAATGCACCCAATTCCCTATGTAGTGCACTACTTTTGACTAGGGCCTAAAGACCTAACGCGTAAGACCCTGGTCAAAAGTAATGTGAACAGGGCGCCATTTGGGACGCACGCTGAAAAATCCATCCGAGTTGAGGGCTGGGCGAATCGGAAGGCAGCGAAACGGTGAGCCGACCAACGGGTCAGGGAGTGATGTGGGTCCCTGACAGCAGGGATGGTTGTGTTGATCTCAGCAGAGTACTGAGGAGTCAAGCGTGATTGAGAGAGAGAAAGAAAGTGAGAGAGCTCAACTCAACCACACTTGAAAATAATATGCCATCTCTTTTCTGGGGTGAGTTGCGATTTATTTGGGACAGGATAAAAGACGTGCAACGATTCTTAAACAAACACTGTTTCAAAGAAGAATATTTATTGTCATTCATTCCAAATTCATTTTTAAGAAATGGTCAGGGAATGGGGCCCAGAATCTATCTTCCAATAAAGTTATTTTCCCTGAGAACATGGACATTTATTTTTCATCACTTCAAATAACATGTACATCATGCACATGAATAAACAAAGAAAACAGATGTCTTGATGATGTATAGACATTTGTCCTCCTCACAGTATCTCAGGCCATATTATCTATTACTAGTCTGTTAAATTAATGTGCAGTGGGGCTTCTCACACAGGTACAAAGAACATCGCTCTGGGCCTGTATTCACAAAGTGTCTTAGAGTAGGAGTGTGGATCTAGGAACAGGTCCCCCCTCTTATTCATTACGACCTAAAATACTAAACTGTCCTATATCCGTTATATATTGTCCCCCCCACACACACACACTGGCTTACAGATAGGAAAGTAAGACAGGAGTAGGGTAACTGGAGTAGTGTAGCATGCTAAACACTGCTCTCTCATTACTGGCTAATTATGAGTGCTAATTATGACACACACACACACAGAGCACAGTGGCCTCTCAGCATGACCTGGGTTCAAATCATATTCAAAATCTTCCAAAATAATTTAGGCCTTTGCTCTAGCCTGCCTGGAGTGCCAGATGGGCTGGGTTTGACACTTTTGAGACTATTATAGTTGTTCCATTGCACCAAGCAAGCTCAATTGAGCAGACATGAAGTATTGTGAAAGGATTTCAAACACTATTTGAACCCACGTCTGCCTCCCAGCTCCAGCCGCAAAGCTGGTCTCATTTTCCTGATGGCTTCTTACCTGCAATCTGAACCAGTCCAGCCTCATGCCCCTGAAATCGAACACGTCCCCGTCTTCCACTGTAACACCGACAGAGACAATTCACTCAGATATGGGATCAACATGACACAGGAAGAAGGGAGGACAGAGTAGGGGAGACGTGGAGAGCGGCGCGGGCTCCTACTCTGCTCGCCATCTGTCCTCCCTCCTTTCATCTGTCCTTCACTCAGCCATTACCAAAACAACCGACAATGGCTTTTAGTGCTCAAGACTAACATGGCTAGATAAAAAACAACTAAGCATGATCAAGTAGACATTTCCTAACCTGGACTATTTACTGTACAGCAACAGGATGGATTGAACTGTGTTATCAACAACAGTCTCAATGAGAAACTGTTTATTGTTGATGATATTTCTGTAATATGAGTGGCAGGCCGTGTTAGGTTGAATACCTTGTTTGACGCCGAGGGAGGTCATGGTGTTGACGAAGGAGGACATGATAATGGACTCATCCTCAGGACAGACGGACAGATTCTAGAGGAGAGGAAAATGAGGAGAGGACAGGGCCTCAGTTAGACACGGTTTAAAGTTGGAATTCACACCGCATATCAGAGAGCAAGACATGTCCAAGCAAAAAAAATAATAAACAAAATACTTCATCTCCATCTAGTGGTCAGCTCTGTTGTTTTCCTTCAAAATAGAAACCTGCATACAACATAGTACAGTACACTGGATCATCAGTCATACCCTAGATCATAAATACTAAGATATTATGAAACCAAGGGGAGAACATTGACAATGAGTTCCTCTGAAATGGCATCCTAATCCCTACATAGTAAACTACTTTTGACCTGGGACCCATGGACCATGGTCATATGTAGTGAAATATATACAGTGCATTCGGAAATAATTCAGACCCTTCACATTTTGATACGTTTCAGCCTTATTCTAAAATGGATTAAATTTAAATTAAAATCCTCAATCTACACACAATAACCCATAACGACAAAGTGACACAGGTTAAGACATTTTTGCAAATGTATTAAAAATAAAAAACTGAAATTATTCAGGCCCTTTGCTATGAGACTTGAAATTTAGCTCAGGTGTGTCCTGTTTCTATTGACCATACATAAGATGTTTCTACAACTTGATTGGAGTCCACCTGTGGTAAATTCAAATGATTGGACATTATTTAGAAAGGCAGCATTGAAGGTCCCCCAAAAAACAGTGGCCTCCATCATTCTTAAATGTAAATAGTTTGGAACCACCAAGACTCTTCCTAGAGCTGGCTGCCCAGCCAAACTGAGCAATCAGGGGAGAAGGGCATTGGCCAGGAACGTGACCAAGAACCCGATGGTCACTCTGGCAGAGCTCCAGAGTTGCTCTGTGGAGATGGGAGAAACTTCCAGAAGGACAACCATCTATGTAGCATGCCACCAATCAGGCCTTTATGGTAGAGTGGCCAGATGGAAGCCACTTCTCAGTAAAAGGCACATGACAGCCAATTTGGAGTTTGCAAAAAAGGTACCTAAAGGATTCTCAGACCATGAGAAACAAGATTATCTAGCCTGAAATCAAACCTGGCATCATCCTCACGGTGAAGCATGGAGGTAGCAGCATCATGCTGTTGGGGATGTTTTTCAGCGACAGGGAAACTAGCCAGGATCGAGGAAAAGATGAACGGAGCAAAGTACAGAGCGATCCTTGATGAAAACCTGCTCCAGAGCGCTCAGGACCTCAGACCGGGGGCGAATGTTCCCCTTCCAACAAGACAACGACCCTAAGCCAAGACAACGCAGGAGTAGCTTTGGAACATCTCTGAATATCCTTGAGTGTCCCAGCCAGAGCCCGGAATTGAACCCGATCGAGCATCTTTGAAGAGACCTGAAAATATCTGTGCAGCGACGCTCCCCATCCAACCTGACAGAGCTTGAGAAGATCTGCAGAGAAGAATGGGAGAAACTCCACAAATACAGGTGACAAGCTGTAATTTGGGGCTGTAATCACTACCAACAATCCTTCAACAAAATACTGAGTAAAGGGTCCGAATACTTAAGTAAATGTAATATTTAAATAAAAAAGATTTATGCCTTGTCATTATGTGTGTGGTATTGTGTGTAGATTGATGACGAAAAAAACAATTTAATACATACTAGAATAAATCTAACGTACCAAAATCTAACGTACCATTTGAGAGGGAGCCCATGAGAGCTTCAGCTAGCAGTCTTACCTGTACTAGCTCGTTGAGCACCACGGCATCGAAGCCAGACAGGTACTGGACATAGTACCTCTGCATGACAGGACCATACTTCCTCACATGAGCCCTCAGCTCCTCCATGTAGAAGATCAGCTCTGCAATGTGCCTGAGGACATAGAAAAGCAAAAATTATACAAAACATAAATGCAAAATGTAAATTGTTGGTCCCATGTTTGATTAGCTGAAATAAAAAGATCCCAGAAACTTTCCATATACACAAATCTTATTTCTCTTAAATTTTGTGCACAAATGTCTTTACATCCCTTTTCGTGAGCATTTCTCCTTTGCCAAAATAATCCATCCACCTGACAGGTGTGGCATATCAAGAAGCTGATTAAACAGCATGATCATTACCCAGGTGCACCTTGTGCTGGGGACTATAAAAGGCCACTCTAAAATGTGCAGTTTTGTCATAGAACACAATGCCACAGATGTCTCAAGTTGAGGGAGCGTGCAATTGGCATGTTGACTGCAGGAATGTCCACCAGAGCCATTGCCAGAGAATTGAATGTTAATTTCGCAAATATTGTTTTAGAGAATTTGGCAGTACTTCCAACCGGCCTCACAACCGCAGACCACGTGTAACCACGCCAGCCCAGGAACCTCCACATACGGCTTCTTCACCCGAGGGATCATCTGAGACCAGCCAACTGGACAGCTGATGAAACTGAGGAGTATTTCTGTCTGTAATAAAGCCCTTTGTGGGGAAAAACTCATTCTCATTGGCTGGGCCTGGCTCCCCAGTGGGTGGGGGGCTATGTCCTGCCAGGCCCCACCCATGGCTGCGCCCCTGCCCAGTCATGTGAAATCCATAGATTAGGGCCTAATGAATTTATTTCAATTGACTGATTTCCTTATATGAACTGTAACTCAGTAAAATCATTGAAATTGTTGCATATTGCGTATTATTTTCATTTAGTATAAGAGAATAGAAGACCTAAACTTCATTCGTATGCTCAATACTCCTACACATCACAGCTTTCCTTAAAGGGTAATTTTATTCAAAAATCTTTGAGACATAGCACTTTTAGCCTCCTGATGGCAGTCAAGCAAGAGAAAAACGTGTCACGAAGATGCATTTTCACACAGGGCCACTACATGCCATAGTTACAAGTTGAGTCAGTAGGATGTCTTACTTGTCAATAAAGTCATCTGTGCTCTTCTTCTGGATGTTGTCTGCATGTCGTAGCAGCCAAATGATCTCATCCCGAGCGAACGACAGAGCCATGAATACAAACAGGGCCTAGGCAGAGGACAGGAGTCAGGTTTTATAGTTAATATCACCCATCAATTAGACACGACAGCCCACTTAGAGAGTGTAAGGACTACTGGATCTAAACAGGTCATTCAGGATTTGAATCCCAATTCTCTGACCCCTTTAAAGTTAGTCCAACTAGCATTATCATGTCCACACAACTAGTGTGCTTATACTATAGTGCTCGTTCAACTAGCATTATCATGTTAACACAACTAGAGTGCCTATCCAACTAGCATTATCATGTTAACACAACTAGAGTGCCTATACTATAGTGTTCGTTCAACAAGCAGTATCATGTGAACACAACTAGAGTGCCTATAGTGTCAGTCCAACTAGCATCATCATATTAACACAACGAGTGTATAGTGTTAGTCCAACACAGGAGGTGGTGGCACCTTAATTGGGGAGGACGGGCTCGTGGTATTGGCTAGAGCGGAATGATATCAAATACATCTAACACATGGTTTCCAAGTGTTAGATGGCATTCCATTTACTCAGTTCCAGACATTATTATGAGCCGTCCTCCCCTCAGAGCTTCCACTGTAGTCCAACTAGCATTATCATGTTAACACAACTAGAGTGCCTATAATGTTAGTCCAACTAGAGAGCAGTAGCGCAGGTGCAGAGCTGTGGTTGAGTGGCAACACTCCCGGCAAAAGCCACATATACAAATCTCCCTAACTGAGACTGGGGTTCAATCCCTGTGTCCACTCTTCCCACTGTTTCTCCCACCTGTATCCCCTTCTGATTTCAAAACTGTCTAAATGGTGCCGTGATGAAAGAGCAGTGGTGCAGTACCTTTGGGCCCAGTAATCCTGGCTGGTCAGATAGGACTGTGGCCAGCTCCTTCAGGGCAGACCTCAAGAACTTGCGTCTTTCTCTGTGCATCAAGCCTCTGTAACAAAACAAACAATCACATTCTGAGAGGATAGTGTGGCAAATACCATTTAAAATCTCTGTGCTGAATTGCATCCTAAACCGCCAATGAGATACATTTGTGGGGCACTTACGCATGTGACAGAGCTTGTTCTTTGCACTCTTTGATGTCATTCACACGCTTATTGTAGCTGTGAAATGAAAAGGAAGAATAGTTCATTTACTCATACACACTTAAAATGCCTGGGTATATTCTTAAACTGTCCCTCATTGAGCATGCTTTTCAGTCCAGGGCGATGCTTAATCTGAGTCCAGGAAAACTGTTAATGTGTGATCCCTCACCCGCGGATGTTGATGAAGAGGTCCTCAGCAGCCTTGTGGATGTGGAACACCTCGTCTCTGAAGAGACAGAGGCAGGTGCTGCTCTGAAGAGCCAACTTCCACAGGCTCAGAGCTGCCTGGTCGCTGTTCAAGACCCCATGACACAGGATGAAGCCAACTGACACACAAACACAAGGACAGAGAGAGTTCGATGCACAGAAATAAGATTGTGAATCATTCAAAACAAATACGGCATTTGTGGGGAATAAGAATATTTAGACTGATTTATAATTTTACCTGTGTTTTAAAGTGTTATGCTTTTAGATATGCACATTGATGTTAAATACACCTGTACCATGAATTACAATTTAAAAAATGATCATGCTCCCCATTCCCTCCAATGGTATAAACCTATCAAGTCAATCAGGTCAGACTGTACTCTACAAACAAACACTTACATACTATCCACTTCTCCATGGCGTCCAGGGACAAGTATTCACAGGGCATCTAGAAGAAACAGAATCAAAGGTCAATGCATGTGGCTGTGAGCAGGAAACGGTGTGATTGGAGATCTACAGTGCCCATAGAAAGTCTACACCATTGAATTGTTTTCAGATTTGGTTGCATTTCAAAAGAGGGATTTAAATAGATTTCATTTTTAGTTCCAACATATGTTGAGCACTTGTTGGCTGCTTTTTCTTCAATCTGCAGTCCAACTCATCCCAAACCATCTCAATTGGGTTGAGGTTGGATGATTGCTGCTCAGGGATGTTATCATGAGGGCATTGGTGATTTTTAAAACAGCTACAGAGTTCAATGGCTGTGATGGGAGAACACTGAGAATGGTTTAACAACATTGTAGTAATTCCACAATAATGACCTAAATGACAGTGAAAAGAATACAAATATACAGAATAAAAATATTCCAAAACATGCATCTTGTATGCAACAAGGCACAAAAGTAATACTGCCCCAAAAAATCCTAGAGGAAAACCTGCTTCAGCTAGCTTTACACCAGACACTGGGAAAGGAATTCACCTTTTAGCAGGACAATCTACATCACAAAGCCAAATCTACAATGGAGTTGCTTACCAAGAAGACAGGGAATGTTCCTGAGGCCAAATTACAGTTTTGACTTAAATCTGCTTGAAAATCTATGACAAGACTTGAAAATTATTGTATAGCTATGATCCTTGACAGACCTTGAAGAATTTTGAAAATAATACTGGGCAAATACTGCACAATACTTGTGCAAAGCTCTTATGGGACTTTCCCAAGAAGACACAGCTGTAATCGCTGCCAAAGGTGTTTCTAACATGTATTGACTCAGTGGGGTGAATAGTTATCTAATCAAAATATTAGTGTTTTATTTTTCATTAAGCTAAAATAAAATAAAAATTGCATTTTTCTTCCACTTTGACATTACAATATTTTGTGTATATCGTTGACAAAAAATTACCATTTTAATCCCTCTATGTAACACAATAACATATGCAGTAATCCAAGGGGCTATAGACTTTCTATAGGCAGGCAGTGTATTGATGGTACTGTGTGGCTCAAGTATGGCACTAGCAACACCGTAGTCATGGGTTCAACTCCTGGAGAGATCACATTACTGCACTCACCCTCACTGTGTCTGACTGGGCTGGGTTGAGCACGGTAACTCACTGTGTCTGACTGGGCTGGGTTGAGCACGGTAACTCACTGTGTCTGACTGGGCTGGGTTGAGCACGGTAACTCACTGTGTCTGACTGGGCTGGGTTGAGCACGGTAACTCACTGTGTCTGACTGGGCTGGGTTGAGCACGGTAACTCACTGTGTCTGACTGGGCTGGGTTGAGCACGGTAACTCACTGTGTCTGACTGGGCTGGGTTGAGCACGGTAACTCACTGTGTCTGACTGGGCTGGGTTGAGCATGGTGCTAGGAGCACTGATGAGACTGAGTAGCTGGGCGTTCCTCCACTGGTCAGCAGACAGGTTTCTCCTGGGGTACACCATCTGGAGGGAGAGCAGGGCGTCTGACAACGACTACAGGGGAGGGAGAGATTGATTTAGGACAGTTTATATTAACTTTCATGAACAAGCATTAATCAACTATTAACACATATGTATTTTATTATTAGTAAACATTTAAAAACAATATAAGCATTTATAAACATGGCTTAAGCATACAAGTTATAATACAGTGTAACCAAAAAATGTGTTATTGTCAGTGCTCAGGACAAGAACATAACATGTTGAGATATAGGTGACACTATTCACCTTCCCATGTGGAACAAACTCCTCCATCATCTTTTTCAGGGGGTTCTCGTAGTCAACGATCATCTGTCCCAGCCTAGGGTACTCTCGATCACTAGATGGGGAACAAACATAAAACAATGTTGTTGATATTTCTAGTTCTAAGGGATTTCTAAGTCCGAATCAACAATACAAAGAGTGTTTTAGTCATGCATTACATTTTCCCTATAATACTATGCCATTTTAATATAATGCCACTGGAACTGTACGTATAAAAGCTTTAAGCTTCACTTATTTGAATATTAATATTGTTTTACCTTGATCCATGTGTCATTTCATGGGCATAGTTGTAGAGGCCAATGATAGCTTTCCTCTCTTCAATCCGAGACAGTAGCATCATTAGGTTAGTGTAGGTCACTACTAAGTCAAGGTAGTTTTTGGTCAGGTCAAAGTTTACAGTCTGTAGAAAGATATGGGAACAAAATTAGATCTAGACCGATCCCTTAAGAGTCAACATACTTATCTAATCCAAGTAAAAACACAACATCTTTGAGATATAATCTTGGAGGAATAACCAAAAGCATTCTGTAATTACATGTATTGTATAAATAAATGTGTCTTACAATATCAAAGAATACTTGGCAAGCATCGATAGTGTTCAGCAGCTCACAGACATGGTCCTGGAAGCAGAGAAAGAAAACAGTATTTATATACATTTCACAGTATAGTACCTTGATAATAAGTGTAACTGACTTGTGATGGATTATCATTACACATGTATATAAAGTACTGTAGAATTGGTATCAAGACAGTCATATTATGCTCCTGCTACTGCTTATTTGACAACGGATCTTAAAACCCGTTCTCTATTTTCACTACATTGAATGATGCTTAAATTGCACATACCTTAAACTCCATCACATCTACGAATGTGAAGTAATACAACGCTAGATTCTTAAGGATTTCAGACTTCTCTTTCTGTAGTTGTGCAAGCTGTTGCTGTAGAAAAAAAATACATGATTGTAACAAAAAGGTGCTCTAAAGTTAAACATAGGACACACAAAGGTTCAATGTATGGATGCTATGGAACAATGAGCACAGTCAAATAGGCTGACGGAATCTGGCATAAGAGTTCAAACATTGTATACTTTATCGTGACTTTGACATCTGTGTTTGCTAGTTCATGATTGGTAGAGCAGTGAGTGGTCTCAACTTGTTAGAATAACTAGATATCCTGAGAAATACTACCAAGGACATCACACAATGTGTCAGGGTGACATTTTGACAACGCTAAACTGTAGAGCTCTAACCAAAAACACCTTTCCAAAACACTCATGTCGCCTTCGTTAACGACTGCATTTTTAGCACTGTCACAATGGGGGCTTTATTTAACCACTGATAGCCTCTCACAAGCCAAAAATGAAGTCATGTTTTATGGATTGTTATCTGTGGTGTGCGTCTCAAATGGCACCCTATTCCCTATGTAGTGTGCTTCTTTTGACCAAGGACCATAAGGCTCTAGGTAAAAGTAGTGCAGTATAATGAGAATAGGGTGCTATTTGGGACACACCCTTGGTCTCTTGCCCATAAATGTTACTTATTCTAACTATTAACAGTTACCTAACAGTATTGAAAAACTTGAGTGTGAAAGATAATACAAATATGAATAATTAGCAACAAATTAAATGAAAATCTGCTACATAGAGAATAATAAGACATGCAAAACATAGAAAGAAAGGAACTCTGAGGAGCTTCAACTTACCAAAATAATATTCCAGAAAAAAGCCAAGAAGTTAAGCATGCAAAACAAAAACACAGACCAAGTAAAACATGAACCACTGCAGCAAAAAGTACAACATAGCAAACCACATGACAGCTACACCACAGAAGCAGTTAAACAGTTCAAATGAAATAGAAAGCCGGCCAATGGTGTTAGATAAGCATCAAGTGGAAAAACACTTGAAAAGACAAACATGGTGAGAATGAATTAGTTGTACTGAAAAAGGCTAGCTATAAAAAGATAGAATTGTCATACAGAACATAACATTTATGGAAATGTACATGTGATTGATACATATATAGTGAAGAGATAGGATAACGGATCTCAGATGGAATTTCATTTACATTTCCCATTTTATCTCAAAGGAGTCAAATACTATGATTAAAATGACTAATTGCAACAATTAATAAATGCACATTATTGCACAGACCTTGTAATGCAATAGGTAAAGGACTGCATATAGATACCAAGCAGCATTCAAATGAGCTGAAATAACATGGAATATATCTGGAAAATACATGCAATAGACAGACTTACATTGTTGTTGCGTGTTTCAACCGCTGGGAATTTTCTGACAATGAACTTGACAGCAGACTCCAGGTTCTTGTCTATTAGATAGGATGGTTTGGCTTTGGGGTCACCACATGCCTATAATGAAGAGGGACAAAAACACAGACAAACGCTAAAGAAGCATCAACAATAATACTAACAACAAAACATTGGCAGAAAACTGATAGGATGATGAGGTAGTATTTTGGTCACTTTTTGAGTGAGTGAGTGTATGAGAGAGAGCGAGAGAGACACAGAGAGAGAGACTGAGATAGAGTATGAATACATTTCCACTGACAGAGTGCTGTATGGGAGGTTGGAGAACAGTTAGTGAGAAAGCAGTGCATGGGCATACTCCTACTGGGAGAGAAGATAGTTGAACTGTGTGTTACAATATAGATGTTAGAAGCAACAAAAGGTTAGCAGGTGTATGTTTGAGGTAGGATGGTGTATGGTATACGACACTGGGCATGCACAGCTACCCGACAAAACAGGAATAGTTATGTTTTAGTATTCAGTCAGTCTATAATACATAAGAGTGTTGAGGTTCGCAATACAATAAAACTAAAACAGCAGAGCGACAAATATAGAGAGAAAGAGTATGTTCAAATCCTCATATCATCAAAACTGGATTCAAGATTAGTGATACAATGTGATGGATCCATGCAGGGAACACTTTCATTTTGCAGAGGAGAGCAGGGTAGTGTTGAATTGCATAATGAAGTGTCAGTGAATTCAACCAGGCCCTATCTTTTCCCATTGCCTGATCTTCAAACCCTAAAAAAATACAAACTTTTTGTTTTTGTGGTGCAAATGTCCGGGAACTGTGAATTTGATGCTCACAAACCAAAAGATGACCATGGTTAAAGCGTTAATGTATTATGATCTAGTTGTTGGACTATAGGTGCTCACCTTTTTTTAATAACAAGCTAAAGATAACTAACAGTTGCAAAGTCTATCTGGTAAGAAATAAACGGGAAAATATTATATCTATTTTAACCTAATAAAATGATTCCAGCGATTCAATTGCACTTTGGGATGGGCCTGTTTGTTGAATTGTGAACGTTGTGAGTACTGAGTAGTATACAAGTAATTCCTGGACATGATGCTGGTAAGGATAGCAGGGAGGGGTAGAACGAGGGGGAGTGATTTAGGGAAGAGCTGAGCAAACCTTCCAAACTTGTCCTTGCTGAGGGAAGCATTGTGACAGAAAGAGAGAAAACCACACAGGTAAACACAGGTAAACACAGGTAAAGTCAGGTTTAAAACATAGAACCATGCATCGCTACATTAAAAAGGCTTCGGCTTTTACTTCCGGGATATTTGTTGAGAGATAGTTTGGCTTTACACTGTGCACAATAATTCATGTGTTGCCTGTCAAAGCATTGTTCAATCACTATCTCACACCATGCTGGGAACCCTCCTCCTAGAGTAGCAACACCGTAGAGTATTAAGGCTTTAAGTTTAAGAAAGGACATAACGTATTGTTTGATTAGTACAAGTAGGAACAGAAACATGCAAGTAAAACCAAGGAAAATGCTAAGCCAGTGCATCTACCAATGAACCCAAAAAGAATATGGCCTGAAACATTTCATGCACAGAACCCGTAGCTCATATAGGCAGTTAGGCAATTCATTGTTCATTTCCAAGATAAATTCACAACATAAAAAAACAGAACATGTCTAACAGTACAATGACATACAGAGATTAGCTTTGTTGTAAATATTTTGTTTAAAAATGTGCAAAATCAAAAGGAGTAAAAGAAAATATGTTTCTCTGCTTCATCCAACACAACCTTGGTCTGAGACCAGTTAAGTTAACTTGGTCTAATTTAGTGAGCAGCACTGACTACCATAAGCACTTCTTCTCTAGTGCTATTACTAATAGCTCTAGCAGAGCTTCCCAAGTGCTAGCAATGCTTTCCCCCTTCCCCAGTGTCAATTGCTCCTCCCCAGTGATAACAGTACTTCCCCAGTGATAACAATGCTTCCCCCTTCCCCAGTGTCAATTGCTCCTCCCCAATGATTACAGTACTTCCCCCATGCTAACAGTGCTTCCCCCATGCTAACAGTGCTTCCCCCATGCTAACAGTGCTTCCCCCATGCTAACAGTGCTTCCCCCTTCCCCAGTGTCAACTGCTCCTCCCCCCATGCTAACAGTGCTTCCCCCTTCCCCAGTGTCAACTGCTCCTCCCCAGTGATAACAGTGCTTCCCCCATGCTAACAGTGCTTCCCCAGTGCTAACAGTGCTTCCCCAGTGCTAACAGTGCTTCCTAAGTGCTACCATGGTCATAGGAGAGTGAATAACAGATTGATGTAAAGGCTATGTACACATAGGAGACCCTCCCCCTCTGACCTCATAGATGCAGTAAAGACATCAATGGAACTTGACCGTAACAATGGAAATTCCATGGAAATGCGTGGGGGAAATATCCCAAGTCTTCTCATTGTCCACCCAGTAAAATTAGCCTGCATTTAGGCTATTGTTTATGTGTATTTCACACCATGTTGAGGTAAAAATCTGAGTATAAATGCTTGTATGGATGTCAACCCCAACACATGTTCATGTCATTGTCACCAATCAACTGCATTGCAGTTAAAAACAACTGACTAGCACCACTGATTTCTGTATGCCAGCTATGGTACCAGCTAATAGAAAAAGGAGTTATAAGTCACTTCTTCTATACCTGAAAAGAAACAACTTCTACATGTTATGCACCGAAAACAGCCAAATATATACAAATCAGACTTTAGTAACCACATTGGGGACCTGTTACAATACATCAATCATGACGGATTAGACAAATATCCACTTTGTTAGATCAGATTTCTTCTATCCTCTTCGGTCTGCGTTCCATTGACGGCCTTTACTGCATCTATAGGAGACCTCTATCAGGACCCTCCGTCTATCAGGACCCTCCGTCTATCAGGACCCTCCGTCTATCAGGACCCTCCGTCTATCAGGACCCTCCGTCTATCAGGACCCTCCGTCTATCAGGACCCTCCGTCTATCAGGACCCCCCGTCTATCAGGACCCCTGTCTATCAGGACCCTCTGTCTATCAGGACTTGGACTGAAACACACAATACCAAGGAGCTGACTGAATTCCTATTGCACTCACTACATCAATGTACTGATAAAGTCTTGATCTGGTTATTGACATATGGATGGATGATGTGTGTTTTTTCTGCAGTACTGCTATCCAATATTCAACCCAGTGACCAGAATCTCTGTTGAATGTTGTGAGTCTTTCAGCAGGACAATAACCTAAAACACACATAAAAAGCACCCTGGAATGTTTCAAGAACAGATGCTGGACTGTTCTGGAGTGGTCTGAATCTGAATCACATCCAAAACCTATGGCGAGATCTGAAAACAGCAGTTGGTGGGAGGCACCCCGCAAACATTGAAGAATTAGAGCAGTTTCGGGCCAAATGGTAAGTAGAAAGGTGCAGCTAGCTCATTGATGGCTACTAGAAGCATTTGTTGGCAGGATTCTTGACCAATTTTAAATTAAAATTGTAGACTTAAGTTTACAAAAATAAAATTGGTTCTGCAATGTTGAAAATCCAATAAGGTGTGAAGAACAAAAGTTATTTTCAATTTAAATTCATTGAAATACGACATTTAAGAAAATTGCAAGGGTGCCATTATATTTGGCCGCAACTGTATGTTCGACTCGAGGACAACTTGAGCTAACCTTTGAGCTAACCCTAACTCTTTTCCTTAACCTACTGTAACGGATGACAAACGGCTAGCTAGTTAGCGGTGGTGCGAGCTAAATAGCGTTTCAATCGGTGGCGCCACTTGCTCTGAGACCTTGAAGTAGTGGTTCCCCTTGCTCTGCAAGGGCCGCGGCTTTTGTGGAGCGATGGGTAAAGATGCCTCGAGGGTGACTGTTGTTGATGTGTGCAGAGGGTCCCTGGTTCGCACCCGGGTATGGGCGAGGGGACGGTCTAAAGTTATACTGTCACACTACTTCACCTACTCTGCCACAGGTAATTATCTTAACCTGCTGCAAAAAGTCACTTCTGCTAGTGAAAACCAGCAGGCTTGCCCCTGAGAGCAGCAGGAGTTTCCACTATGCGATACACCTACATTTATGACATTATAAGAAGCTCTCCCCTCTCCACAAACATGGTTATTTTTATCAATTTGAAAACCTACATTTGAAAGGCTACATTTTTCAGCCAGTAGTCTATTTGTCTGAACACATAAATTGCTACATTGCAATATAAGGGGGTCATACATGCTTATGACAAGTCTTACACTTTTCAAACAAATATTGCACTGTAACACTGATACACTACATAAACATTATTGTTAAATGACAGAAATATCATCATTGTGTAAGTCAGGGGTTCTCAAACTCTTTGGGGCCAGGGACCACTTATGTGATAGGACATTTATCAGGGACCACTTCATAATCAGAACACAACTTGAGGTAGATAAAAATAGCATACAAAGAGTTTTACTAAGATTTTGGCAGTACAACTCTCAGGCCCTGGGAAGGAACATTTTATAGGCCCACCTCTTGGCATCGGAGAAAAAAATTCCTGCAATTCTACACATTTTGTCATGGGTCAGAGAGATTGTGTTGTTGTTGCAGCTTCAAAGCCAATATCCTGCAATTCTACACATTTTACCATTAGGAAATGAGAAAACTGTGCAGTTTTACATCTGAAATTACAGCACATTTATGTAAAAAATGTTTTATAATAATTGGGTGGGAATACAAGAAGTATTGAGTTGAAAAATGTATAATTGGTGGAGTCCTGTGGATACCAATATCCAGCTGAGCCTCCCAGTCCCATGTTGCCCAGGGTTAAGAACATGAATTGTAATGTAATATTGTACTACACCCTCTAAACTTATTCCCGGATCCATTGGCAAAAATGTGTTTAATCTGTTATTGTTAGTAATATTCATTCAAAAATGCAAAGTCAAAAATAAATATATATAATTTTTTTTAAATATTGAGATCTGGCCGCGGACCCCCTGCAGTAACTCTGCAGACCCCACTTTGAGAACCCCTGGTGTAAGTTACATCAATATAATGAGGAATACTGCTGGCCCAGACAGTGGTGTCCCACTTGGTGTCCCACTTGCAGCCAGCTGTCATATCAGGGGTCCCATTGTTTTTCTGTCAACAATTCTAATGCTAAGCTATAAACTGTTCTTGGTACATAATCCCATATTGTTGGTCACTGAATCTTCAGATTCACATGTAACTCGCTGAGTGGGTATCAACAAAATATCTCTCTATTTTGGATGAACGCTCCAATTAATTGTGTTTGATAAAGCTGCTAGTCTAAGCAGTTTGATTTACTGAGGTAGTCCTAGTAGACTTGTGCAGTAGGCTACAGTAATGTGATTTACTGGGGTAGACCTGTGGTAGTAGTAGGACTGTGCAGTAGGACAATGATATAGGCCTGTGGTAGACCTGTGTGCCTTAGGCATGTGCAGAAGCCTACAGCCGTTTGATTTACTGAGGTAGTCCTAGTAGACTTGTGCAGTAGGCTACAGTAATGTGCTTTACTGGGGTAGACCTGTGGTAGTAGTAGGATTGTGCAGTCAGACAATGATATAGGCCTGTGGTAGACCTGTGTGCCTCAGGCATGTGCAGAAGCCTACAGCTGTTTGATTTACTGAGGTAGTCCGAGTAGACTTGTGCAGTAGGCTACAGTAATGTGCTTTACTGGGGTAGACCTGTGGTAGTAGTAGGATTGTGCAGTAGGACAATGATATAGGCCTGTGGTAGACATGTGTGCCTTAGGAATGTGCAGAAGCCTACAGCTGTTTGATGTACTGAGGTAGTCCTGTGCCGCAGCCTACAATCACAGCGCGTTACAATCATAGCACGCTACAATCACAGCACGCTACAATCACAGCTGAAACAAAAAAGCCACCTGAAATTCTTCATAAGTGCTATCAATGCCTACCAGTTGCCAAGCAACAGATATGCTAGTTCAATGCACAAGCATCGAACGCTGCCACAGTTTCAATAAAGTACATTTTCCCAATAACAAGAAATGTTAGGCCTATAAAATAACAAGAAATGTTAGGCCTATAAAATAACAAGAAATGTTAGGCCTATAAAATAACAAGAAATGTTAGGCCTATAAAATAACAAGAAATGTTAGGCCTATAAAATAACAAGAAATGTTAGGCCTATAAAATAACAAGAAATGTTAGGCCTATAAAATAACAAGAAATGTTAGGCCTATAAAATAACAAGAAATGTTAGGCCTATAAAATAACAAGAAATGTTAGGCCTATAAAATAACAAGAAATGTTAGGCCTATAAAATAACAAGAAATGTTAGGCCTATAAAATAACAAGAAATGTTATTGGAAGCATGAAAACGGAGGTTTATAAATGGAACTGTATGAGTAAAAGGCCTAATATTACTGATAGATTGTCTGCAAAACTGCTGCTCTTTAATTATTTGTTACTTTTTGGGGGGTATTTTCTTAAAACTGCATTGTTGGTTAAGGGCTTGTAAGTAAGCATTTCACTGTAACACCTGTTGTATTCGGCGCATGTGACAAATAAAATTTGATTTCATTTGAAAACCGGCAGACAACTCAGCTCGTGTGTTGTGACAATCAACCTTAGTCATTTTGATAGTCATCCTGTGTTCTGAGGAAATATTTTTTCCCTTCTGAATCCTGTATCTTACTTGGGCTGCATAATGTTTCTATGATAATGCATCTGTATCACCATCTAACTTCAATTGAGAGTTTAGAGAGAGATGATTCTGTGGCGCCTATTAAGGGCTAAGCCTTCTAGCTCGGGTAGGCCGTCAGCACAAGGGTTGATTGGCTGGCAGACAGATAGGCAGGCAAGGCAGAGAGGCATTATTCTCCACCAGCCTCCTTTCAGCTACACGCTGGACTGCCTCCAGCTATCTTCTATCTGCTGCCATTTACCCAAAGTCGTCCAAGCATCTCCGATACCCAGTCTGTGTCCCAAATGGAACTCTACACAGTGCACCTCTTTTGACCAGAGCATAGGAATAGGTTGCGACACAGTACTCTCTTCTCATTAAAGGACTGACTGTATCAAGGCCATTAACATGGACAGATACACTAAGAATGCTCTTTTCTGTTACACTGACTGAAAGTCTTGTATGAATTCTGCATTTTATGACACCTCCCGAGTCCCCACTATGAATAAGTAATAGTGAATAGTATTAAACTAGTAATACAACTAAGAATGCTTTTCTCAGTAGGGGTTTAAAATAAGTAAATTAAACATCATGGGCCAGTTTCCCAGACACAGATGAAGTCTAGTCCTGGACTAAAAAGCACTTTCATTTCATATGTTTCTTTAGTCCAGGACTAGGCTTAATTAGTGTCTGGGAAACTGGTTCAAGTGTGGAATCTGTATCATAATGTCACCACTTTTACAAGTGTACTAAACAAATCATTATAATCTCTAAAACGGTGCCTTCTTTTAGGTACTCCCTTCTGTCCTGCGAAAATGTGTTTTATTGTGTGATTTTAAAAACAGGACCTGTATGCTACTATGCATCAGGTATTAAATAACAACTCTACAATAACTGTATAACAACCATATCCAATACATGTACAACAACTGTAGATACTGCCGTGCCATTGGTTAGTATCCTACAGTCATGATGTGCAATTTGCCCAATGATGTGTTGATTTGATTCTGTACAGCACTTTGAGATATCAGCTGATGTACGAAGGGCTATATAAATAAATTTGATTTGTGCTGGGTGTTTAGGCCTACTGGATGATGTGATGGCTGAATAGAATGGTCTACATCAACAACTGACTGCTGTCAGACAATATAGGCCTAATGTGTGTCAGATAGTGTTAACATTATTACTCTAATATCTACTAATCTGACACATTATGTGTTCACATTAAATTGATTGATCTCACCAACAATAGCTCAAGAATCTAGAACAGCCTTCCATTCTTAATTTGATTGAATATTATATTAGCAATGTGGTGAACGAGAAACTATGTAACGTTAACTAACGTTAGCTAGCCAGCAATCACAAAAACATTTGCACAGCTAGGCATGTAGGCTGTTTCACTGAGCTACTATTTTATTTCAAAGGAAGTGAGCAACATCTTTCAATATCCGATGAGTTTGTATTATTGTTATACGAAGATTGAAATAGATCAATCTCAGAAAACAGTGATTTGGCATTTTGATACTATTGATGACAGAGCTTGGCTAGCCACATAGCTAACTTATACTGCAACACATTTCAAGAGGGCCTTGACTGGAATCCTGCAGCCCTAGCCGTCATTCTTTGGATTTCAAATGAAGGCTTCCGCCATACATCACAGATCATTTTGGGGTTTGATCTTTAATTTCTCTTGAATGTAGTTACAATTTACTATGAACCTAAGAATTACACTGAGTACCTTACCTTCTTGATATTATAGACACGAGTGAGCATCCCGATGCCCCGGTCGTTCAGAATGGTAAATTTCTCGGCCAGCTTTTGCTGGCCTGGTTGGAGCGAGCCGCGCGACAATGTTGCCGACATAGCTACCGAATCTTGTAAAATAATCGTTGTAGAATTTGTTTGTTGTGAAAACAGTGACACTCGAGTGTTAAAATGTTATAAATCGCCCATTCTGTGGGTTGAGCGGTTTTGCCAAGCCCCACTCCTCTCTCCGGTCGCAGACTCGGTTTTTACTAGGTGTTGTCCTATCTGACGAAAACGAGGCTGTTTCCTGCAATCCAAAGGCACGTCACGTGAGCAGCTAGGGAAGGAACATACTATTTTATATGTAGGCTGCACCCACACTACACCCACGACAAAATAGTTCTAAATTATAGGTTTCTATTATTACATTTGTTTGGGCGAGTAATGCGTGCGTACATGTTTAATAATGGGAGGTCCCAGGAATCGAATCCACTATCCATCCTGGCGTTGCAATGCTCTACCAACTGAGCTACAGAGGACCAGCATGCATTCCTTGCATTCTTGTGGTGGTCATTATCATTAGTGTGACATTTTATTTTATTATTTTATTAAATACTTGTCATTTGCCATGGTATCAAGAACATACTCTTGCTAAACTGGTTTTAAAACTGGTTTTTAAAACTCATCTCAACCAATCACAATGCTTGTTTTGACCCACCTGTTGTAGAATACATTATTTAAACATAAATACTGTTCATGTGTAAAACTTCATATGGGCAAGCCCTTTAGGGCAATCCTCGATTCAATGGTATCTCGGTTGTGTTGGAAAATGATGATGACAGCATGTCAAATAGACATTGAAATAATATACCACTGCACCAGCCTACTGGACACACACACATTCACAGGCGTTTAGAATGGCATCATGTGATAGTGACATCTGTGACGCCCAGAAAAAAAGCCCAGGGACCCATATGGGTTGATTGACTGATTTGGGCTGATTGACTGATAGGAGTTCTCAATTTTCAAATTGGTGTTGACAAAACCTGTCCAGAAAACATGCAGGAGTCCATTTGAACCAGGAGCTAGGCACTGTTCACAGTGCATCCAAGGGAGTAGCATACCAATTATTCTTGCTTTGTTTTGAGAAGACAAATGTGATGCAGTCTCTTGCCCAGGAAATAGAGACATTTTCCAAGACCAATTTGAGAAAACAATGCACCCACGTGACAACATTGAGTGGCAGGGGGATTACTGAGACATGGAAAGGGTCAACTATTCATGTCGTAGAGGATAAAACTCAGCCTGAGAAAGCATGCGGCTATGTACAGGACAACAGCTGGGACTTACAAGTTAGAGTTATTAAACCTTATTTAATATTAGGTGAGTGGATGAGATGTGTGTTATTGACAGGGGACACTTAGCTGTCATAATACAATTGACAGGTGCCTACACAGACACACAGAGGTATCAATAAATGATATGGGGGTTTCAAGTTTGTTGCCACTGAGACTCTGAGTCCACTGGATTATTGCATGTAAACACATGTATTTTTCCCTACAGACAGTTGAAACTTTTACAGTACCATTACTGTAGTAAGTCAATATAAACATACATTGCCAAATCTCTATAGGCTCAGTTATATTTCCATTACAAAATGCCTCACAGGTTCACAATTTGATGGTTGTGAATTATTGTTGTAGGCTCACAATATGCTGCACATGACTTTGGCACTCTGAAAAAATACAAGGTATTGTTTAATGTAATAGAGACATGTTTATATAATTTTCTGTCTACTTCTGTTTTGTTTTGGCGTTTTATAAATGTTCTTCTCCATTTTAGGCGTCCCACATATTGAATGTAGCCTATGGTGTTGAAAACGCCTTTCCAGACCTGTTCATTTATAAAACACTGAGCATTCTGGCTGTGTCTGATACTGACATAACATCCTATTTCCAAGAGTGCTCAAAATTCATAGACCAAGCAAATAAAGAGGTAAGTTGTTAATGTTCTCACGACCTTGTAGGCTAATTGGGGGCAGTAATATCCAGTTTATTTTAATTTTAATATTTTCTTTTTATGCTTTAATACCCTATATTTCACTGCATTCATCTTACCTGACAGTAAACATTCCTAAGCATCATGAATGGTGACACAAGTGTTTTCCACTTGCTAACTTTTTTTTATTAATAAGCACTCTACTGTATACAGCACATCGGTCAAATGACTTTACTTTACGTTAAGCTACTTTGTTTAACTTTACTTTAGTAATTTCATTGACTGTTCAAGTTTATTACCTGGCCTATAACTGATACTGGACAGCAGTGAGCCAATGCAAAGCCTCCCTCACTACCTCTAGGTATCCCCAATGTGTAATAAAGAATACACGGCAGAGTTTTCAACATGCATAATTTATTCTGTTGTGGAAATATCATATATATAGTGGCCCTATATTTGCTATACAACCTTTTAGCAAAATGCGGTGCTGGTTACCCAACAACCTGACACTGCCTCATGCTGAAAATTCACCAAAGGTTTATGATTACAATAACTTGGCCTATTGGAAATAACTTTCCACTCTCCGTTGAATGGAGGTTGGTGGCTACTGGCTATTTTATTTCCCTATGTAACCTGTGATACCATGCAGGGGTAACTCTAATTTGACTAATCAAACCATCAATGATGCTTAGCTGACTGGGAGAATAATTCTATCACCTTACAGCTTGTAATTGTGCCATTGTGTGTGAATAGCATAAGAGTCTTCTATTAGACTACCATGAAGTGCAGGATGGTGTAATTGATCTTGTGTTACTGGGGCTGTGTGAATTGAAGGGATGGGATTCATATTTAAAGCAGCCAAGCACCTCATGTCTCATGCTTTTGGTCTAGATAGCACTAAACTGACATAAGGCTTTATAAAAATAAAATAAAAAATCCCAGAACACTTCAAAAGGTTTTTTAGATTATCAAGTCCCTCAGTTGAGCTATTAATTCCCTTTTTTGATCAAACTGGGCTGAAGTGCTTTTGGGTATGCCTTCATTCTACTGGCATAAGGCTTGTTTCCCTCTTCTTCACCCTCAGAATGGAGTTGTGTTGGTTCACTGCAATTCTGGAGTCTCGAGGTCTGCCTCGGTTGTCATTGGATACCTGATGTCCAGGGAAGGGAAGCCTTTTGATGACGCATTTGCCTTGGTAAAATCAGCCTGGCCAGCCACATGCCCAAACCCAGGCTTTGTCGAACAGTTGAAAGGTTTCAAACCTTAATGGGGCATACAAGCCAATGGTGGGGACTATGAATGAGCAACAACAGCAACACCTGCAGCGCCAGAGTAATGCATTTCATCATCAGCCACTGTTTCTCATAAAGAGATCATTCTGATAAAGATCCTTGGCTGTGTCCGAAATAGCACTCTATTCCCTATACAGTATTGTGCACTGGGGCCCTGGTCAAACGTAATGCACTATATAGGGAATTGGGTGACATTATGGATCTTAATATGGCCCCTAATCCCCTAATCCAAGGAACCCAACCATCATGTTGAGGTGTTCATTAGCCGTCATTTTGAAATGCCCTACAATGTCCTGTCAATTTACACTGTGGGGCCAGTGTTATCCAATAGTTCAACATTCCCGTTATCAATTTCTATAAACCACTGAGGGTGGTTTGAGGCCACAATGGAATTGAAAATAATCTAATTTGAATAGGAAAGGTATAAATATACAATTCTCAACTTTATGAACGATGCCATGTCTGTGCAACAATTCTTAAATTAATTTTGAGTCTTTCTTTTTTTGTACCAAAAATGTGTGGGGTAAAGGTAAGGTAAACGGACTAAACTGATACAAAAATATTATTGTTTAATGTAGAGTTTTAATTTGATTAACGTTCATTTTGGTTTAAGAAATATTACAGACATCCTTAGTTCTATTATTGTAAAAATCTATGGGATGTTGAATAACAGATCGATTCTAGTGGAGGCAAGATTTTAAATGTTAAAATGTACTTACATGATTTTGTAACAGACATATTATTTTAGATTTTATTATCTTTAGTTTAAAATGTGTTTTTTATTGTAAAAAATATTACTATCCTTCAAGAAGTCCTTTTAGATATTTAATGATTGTGGGTATATGAAATGACTTGTTTAGTAATGTTAATTTGTTTTATATTGTCACGCCCTCACCTTAGTTATCTTTGTTTTCTTTATTATTTGGTTAGGTCAGGGTGTGACATGGGTGGTTTGTTTAGTTTTTGTATTTTCTAAGGGGTTTTGTATGTCTAGGTGTTTGCCTTGTCTAGGTGTTTATATGTCTATGTTTGCCTAGATTGGTTTTCAATCAGAGGTAGCTGTTTATCGTTGTCTCTGATTGGGTACCATATTTAGGAAGCCATATTCCTTGGTTATTTTGTGGGTTGTTATTCTATGTTTAATTGCCTGTTCTGCACTAGCCATATTTCTTCACGGTTCGTTTTGTTGTTTGTTTAGTTCTGTTCCGTATTCTCTCTTTAATTAAAGAGTTATGTTCGCTTACCACGTTGCGCCTTGGTCTCCTCCTTATGACGACTGTGACAGAACAACCCACCAAAAAAGGACCAAGCTGCGTGTTAAAAAGGAGTGGACATCGTGGACCCGGGAGAAAGAGGAGTGTAGGACATCCTGGACCTGGGAGGAGGTAATGGCAGGGGACAAGACCCTGCCATGGAAGCAGGTGGAGATAGCACAGGAGGAACAAATCAAATCAAATCTAATTTATTTATATAGCCCTTTGTACATCAGCTGATATCTCAAAGTGCTGTACAGAAACCCAGCCTAAAACCCCAAACAGCAAGCAATGCAGGTGTAGAAGCACGGTGGCTAGGAAAAACTCCCTAGAAAGGCCAAAACCTAGGAAGAAACCTAGAGAGGAACCAGGCTATGTGGGGTGGCCAGTCCTCTTCTGGCTGTGCCGGGTGGAGATTATAACAGAACATGGCCAAGATGTTCAAATGTTCATAAATGACCAGCATGGTCGTATAATAATAAGGCAGAACAGTTGAAACTGGAGCAGCAGCACGGTCAGGTGGACTGGGGACAGCAAGGAGTCATCATGTCAGGTAGTCCTGGGGCATGGTCCTAGGGCTCAGGTCCTCCGAGAGAGAGAGAGAGAAAGAGAGAATTAGAGAACGCACACTTAGATTCACACAGGACACCGAATAGGACAGGAGAGGTACTCCAGATATAACAAACTGACCCTAGCCCCCCGACACATTAACTACTGCAGCATAAATACTGGAGGCTGAGACAGGACGGGTCAGGAGACACTGTGGCCCCATCTGAGGACACCCCCAGACAGGGCCAAACAGGAAGGATATGACAGCGTCGATATGAGTGTACATGGCTGGCACGGAAGCCCGAGAGGCAGTCCCAAGATGTTTTTTTTTTGGGGGGGGGGCACATGAGGAGATTGCATGAGTCAGGTCGGAGACCTGAGCCAACTCCTCGTGCTTACTGTGGGAAGCGTGTTACTGGTCAGGCACCGTGTTATGCGGTGGAGCGCTAGGTGTCTCCAGTGCGCTATTCTAGCCCGGTGCGCTCTATTCCAACTCCTCGCATTGGCCGGGCTAGAATGGGCATCCAGCCAGGAAGGAGGGTGCCGGATAAGTGCTCCTGGTCTGCAGTGTACCTCCTTGGACCAGGATATCCTGTTGCCGGCCCTGCGTACTGTGTCTCCGGTGAGTCTACACAGCCCAGTACACTCAAGACCTCCAGTACGCCTCCACAGTCCAGTACATCCTGTTCCTCCACCCCGCACTCGCCCTGAGGTGTGTGTCACCAGCCCACTACCACCAGTGCCGGCATCACGCAGCAGGCTTCCAGTGCGCCTCCAGGGTCCAGTACGCCCTGTTCCTGCTCCTCGCACTCGCCCAGAGGTGCGTGTGCCTACAGGCCTACAGTGCATCTCGGCAGTACAGAGTATCTGGCGACAGTGCCCAGTCCGTAGCGTCCGGCGACAGTGCCCAGTCCGGAGCGTCTGGCGACGGTGCCCAGTCCGGAGAAACCGGCGACGGTGCCCAGTCCGTAGCGTCCGGCGACGGTGCCCAGTCCGTAGCGTCCGGCGACGGTGCCCAGTCCGGAGCGTCCGGCGACGGTGCCCAGTCCGGAGCGTCCGGCGACGGTGCCCAGTCCGGAGCGTCCGGCGACGGTGCCCAGTCCGGAGAAACCGGCGACGGTGCCCAGTCCGGAGAAACCAGCGACGGTGCCCAGTCCGGAGAAACCGGCGACGGTGCCCAGTCCGGAGCGTCCGGCGACGGTACCCAGTCCGGAGCGTCCGGCGACGGTGCCCAGTCCAGAGCGTCCGACGACGGTTCACAGACCGGAACCTCCGACGACGGGCCACAGTCCGGAACCTCCAAAGACGGGCAACAGTCCGGAACCTCCAAAGACGGGCAACAGTCCGGAACCTCCTACGACGGGCAACAGTCCGGAACCTCCTACGACGGGCCACAGTCCGGAACCTCCTATGACGGGCCACAGTCCGGAACCTCCTACGACGGGCCACAGTCCGGAGCCTACAACGATGGTTCCCAGCCCGGGGTCTCCAGCGACGGTCCCCAGCCCGGCGTCTCCAGCGACGGTCCCCAGCCCGGGGTTTCCAGCGACGGTTCCCAGTCCAGAAAATCCAGGGATGATCCAAGTAGCGGGGGTCCCCAGCCCGGGGCCTACGGTGAGGATCCGCAGTCCAGAGCATCCGGTGATGATCCACGGGTCAGTGCTACAAGAGCGGACTCAGTATAAAGGGGGGTGGCGTACAGAACCAAGGACAAACGGGAGACTCTGGCGGCTTAGGACAGATGGGAGACTCTAGCGGCTCAGGACAGATGGGAGACTCTGGCGGCTCAGGAATGACGGGAGACTCTGGCGGCTCAGGAATGACGGGAGACTCTGGCGGCTCAGGACAGACGGGAGACAGCGCTGGGCAGGAGGAAGGCTCTGGCAGTGCTGGACAGGCGGGAGCACCTGTAGGGAGAAGACGGAGAGACAGCCTGGTGCGGGGGGCTGCCACCGGAGGGCTGGTGCGTGGAGATGGCACCAGATAGACCAGACCGTGCAGGCGCACTGAAGCTTTTGAGCACCGAGCCTGCCCAACCTTACCTGGTTGAATGCTCTCCTCCGCGAGGTGGAATAGCCCGCACTGGGCTGTGCTGGCGAACCGGGGACACCATGCGTAAGGCTGGAGACCAGATGCGTAGAGCCGGCTTCATGGCATCTGGCTCGATGCCCACTCTAGCCTGGCCGATACGAGGAGCTGGAATATACCGCATCGGGCTATGCACACGCACCGTGGACGCCGTGCACTCCACCGCATAACACGGTGCCTGCCCGCTCCCTCTCGCTCTCTGGTAAGCACGGGGAGTTGGCTCAGGTCTCCTACCTGACTTAGCCACACTCCCCGTGTGCACCCCCAATACATTTTTGGGGCTGCCTCTCGGGCTTCCAGCCACGCTGCCGTACTGCCTCCTCATACCGGCGCCTCTCCGCTTTCGCTGCCTCCGTCGCCGATATCCCAAGTCCAGGAGTCTTGTGTTTTCGGCCGCTGCTGCTGCTGCCCGTTACCACGCTGCTTGGTCCTCTTGTGGTGGGTGTTTCTGTAACGGATTTCCTCCTCTTCGTCTGTGGAGGAGTAAGGATCGGACCAAAACGAAGCATGGTAAGTGTCCATATTGATCTATTCAAAAACACAACTGAACACTGGAAATAATAAACATGAAATATACCAAACCGAAACAGTACCGTGTAGCCCAAACACTCACACGGAAACAAACACCCACAAACCAAAAGTGAAACCCAGGCTACCTAAGTATGATTCCCAATCAGAGACAACTAACGACACCTGCCTCTGATTGAGAACCATACTAGGCTGAACACAAAAACCAACATAGGAAAACAAACATAGACTGCCCACCCCAACTCACGCCCTAACCATACTAAAACAAATAATAAAATAACAGAACTATGGTCAGAACGTGACAGTTTACATGTCTATGGTTGCCTCGATTGGTTCTCAATCAGAGGCAGCTGTTTATCGTTGTCTCTGATTGGGAACCATATTTAGGTAGCCATATTCCTTGGTTATTTTGTGGGTTGTTATTCTATGTTTAGTTGCCTGTTCTGCACTAGCCATATTGCTTCACTGTTCGTTTTGTTTAGTTCTGTTCAGTGTTCTCTCTTTAATTAAAGAGTTATGTTCGCTTATCGCACATGCGCCATGGTCTCCTCCTTATGACGACCGTGACATATATGAACATGTTTGACTGCAAAATAAAATGTTGTGAACTCTTGTTCAAGAACAGGGATGAGCAACTTTGATGGGGGTGGGGGCCACAAAAAAATCAGTGCCCACAATGGCTCGTGGGTCTGCGTACACACATCCATACAGGCATGCAGTCAAACTGATTTGTGCAATCAATCTATTTACGCAGTTCACTTTTTTGTTTTGAAGTTCATTTCCTGCAATTTGGCCATAGGGTGTGGAGAAAATGTTGCAGTTTTAAAGCAAGTTTTCTGCAATTCTACTCATTTTGCCATGGGGCGGCGATAACTTTTTGCAATTTTATGACACATTTCAAGCAATTCTACTCATTTTGTCACGAGGCAGAGCGAAAGAATGTGTAGTTTTACAGCTGATTTTCTCATGCATTTTGCCATGGGGTGGAGAGAAATTGTTGCCGTTTTAAAGCAAATTTCCTGCAAATCTACACATTTTACCGTGACTTATGTCATTAATCAATCTAAAAATTGTTAGCTGACATGGCTAATTCAGTAACTGTCAGTGATTGACATAACAAGAGAAAAACTGCTGATTCACAACCAAATTTGCACCTTGTGTATTCTACTATTCTAACTCTCAACAGTAAGTTGAAGAGAAAAAAATGAAGAAAAATAAATATACTTTTAAATGTTGGTCGGGGGCCTGTTTTTTTATTTATTTATTTTTTTAGTGATATTTTTAAAAATTGTTTTACAAGATGCCTTGCCTCCAAAATACAGTAGTGTTGTCAACAAAAACATACCAATGTCACAGCTGTGTTACACTGCACCAGTTTAACACTCTCCCCTCCCTATAAATGTAAAGCCAGTAGGATCTATCAGAGAAGCCAGGAGTCCTGGTCTGAGGCTGGAGGCCGTAGCCTGGAAGTGGTTTAGCTCTGGCCTCCTAGGGTGTGCTTGTCAAACAGGTACTCTGCCATCTTGTTGTTGACAGCATCCATCTTGGTGAGGTTTGTGATGTGGTCACCCAGCTTCTTAATGGCCTCCACCTGCTCATTCAGGTAATGGGTCTCCAGGAAGTGACACAGATGGGGGGTCAACCTTGTCAGAGGCAATCTTGTGCAGGTCCAGCAGGGCCTGGTTCACATTCTTCTCCAGCTGCAGAGCACACTGCATGGCCTCCAGCCCATTACCCCACTCATCACGATCTGGCTTCCTGATGTCCTGGAGTAAAATGCGTCCACCTCTCTTGTTCTGGAAGGAGAGTAGCTTGTCGGCGTACTCCCGCTCCTCGTCGCTGTTCTCCTTGAAGAAATGCGCGAAGCCAGGCAGAGCCACATCGTCACGGGAGAAATAGAAAGCCATTGAAGTGTAAGTATAAGAGGCAAAGATCTCCATGTTGATCATCCGGTTGATTGCAACTTCGCAATCGTGGTGATAGTTCTGGCGGACCTGAGACTCCATTTTCATTTTATATCAAAATGAACGGTACAAATATAGAGATTCTTAGATTATTTTACTAAGACAGTTCAAGTAATTATTACGTTATCAATCCGGAATGTTATATTGCGCGGGAGGCGGGCAGAAGAGTTCCGTTCAATCACTGTTGAAGCAAGAAGTTCTTTGTGCGTCTTCCCAGAGTTGTGAACTGGAAGGCGGGGGCCTGTTTTTGGAAATTGATCTGAGGGACTACAAAAGGTGGGCCGTGGGCCGCTCGTTGCAGATCCCTATTCTAGATTGTAAACTTATTTTATTTGAGTTTCTTGGATTTTTGTCACCCATGAGCAAATTGGGAAGGGACTGTGGATATGTCACTGTCTGTATAGTACATTTGTATGTTCGTTCATCACACGTGATATCTCAGACAGCACTCGCCCGATTTTGACTAAACTTTGACCTTTTACAAAATTACACTGATTGGCCCAAGGGGGACGTTATAGTAATCAACTGTACGTACATTAGTCACACGTTAGTCAAACACCACTGGCCCGATTTTGATGAAACTTGGATTAATGAAGCGTCATGCCATAGAGATCTGTCATTGACAAAATTACACTGATTGGCCCAAGGGTGGCACTGCATCAATCGTGATGGATGACATGTTTACTGTTTTGCTTTGTTTTGGCTTCCATACACAATGTACTGCTTACATTTCCTCCATAATATTTGTTTTGGCAACTAGTGTGAATTATTAATCACGAACCTATCTTTTGATTAATGCATGAATGAACCCTTTTGATCAATGTGTGTGTGTATTCAGAATATACAGTGCCATCAAAGTTTTCCTATCCATTGACTTTTTCCACATTTTGTTGGGTTACAGCATGTATTTAAAATGGATTAAATACATTTGTTTCACCCATCCACACACGATACCTGATAATGGCAAAGTGAAAACATATTTTTGAAAATGTAGCACATTTATTGAAAATGAAATACAGAAACATCTCATTTACATAAGAATTCATGCCAGAGTCAAAACTTTGTAGAAGCACCTTTGGCAGTGATTACCACTGTGAGTCTTTTGGGGTACGTCTCTAAGAGTTTTCTACACCTGGATTGTGTAACATCTGCCCATTATTCTTTTCAAAATTATTCAAGCTGTCAAATCGGTTGTTGCTCATTGCAAGACAGCTATTTTCAGGTCTTGCCATAGATTTTCAACTAGATTTAAGTCAACTGTAATTCAGCCATTCAGGAACATTCACCGTCTTCTTAGTAAGCAATTCCAGTGTAGATGTGTTTTTTGTTATTGTCCTGCTGAAAGGTGAATGTATCTTCCAGTGTCTGGTGGAAAGCAGACTCAACAAAGTTTTCTTCTAGGATTTTGCCTGTGCTTAGCTCCATTCCATTTATTTTCGATCCTGAAAAACTCCCCAGTCCTTAATGATTACAAGCATACCCATAACATGATGCAGCCACCACTATGCTTAAAAATATGGAGAGAGGTACTCAGTAATGTGTTGTATTGTATTTGCCACAAACATAACACTTTGTATTCAGGATAAAAAGTTAATTGCTTTGCCACATTTTTTGCAGGATTACTTTAGTGCCTTGTTGCAAACAGGATGAATGTTTTGGAATATTTTTATTCTGTAGAGGCTTCCTTCTTTTCACTCTGTCAATTAGGTGTCACGTTCTGACCTTATTTCCTTTGTTATGTCTTTGTTTTAGTATGGTCAGGGCGTGAGTTGGGTAGGTTGTCTATGTTCGTTTTTCTATAATTTGGGATTTCTGTGTTCGGCCTAGTATGGTTCTTAATCAGAGGCAGCTGTTAATCATTGTCCCTGATTGAGAATCACACTTAGGTAGCCTGGTTTCACTTTTGAGTTATGGGTGTTTGTCTTCCGTGTCAGTGTTTGTTACCACACGGGACTGTTTCGTTTATTCAAGTTTATTGTTTTGTTCCAGTGTTCTGTTGTGTTTGATTAAACATTATGGACACTTACCAAGCTGCGCATTGGTCCTCCGATCCGAGACGTACCCCTTCTCGCTACTCCTCCTCAGAAGAGGAGGACGAGATCCGTTACATGAGGTCAGTATTGAGGAGTAACTTCAATGTTGCTGATCCATCCTCACTTTTCTCCTATCACAGCCATTAAACTCTGTAACTGTTTTAAAGTCACCATTGTCCTCATGGTGAAATCCCTGAAAGGTTTCCATCCTCTCCGGCAACCGAGTTAGGATGGATGCCTGTATCTTTGTAGTGACTGGGTGTATTGATACACCATCCAAAGTGTAATTAAGAACTTCACCATGCTCTAAGGGATATTCAACGTATGCTTTTTAAAATTTTACCCATCTTTAAGAACTTCACCATGCTCTAAGGGATATTCAACGTATGCTTTTTAAAATTGTACCCATCTACTAATATGTGCATTGGACAACCTCCCTGGTCTTTGTGGATGAATCTGTGTTTGAAATGCACAGCTTGACTGAGGGACCTACAGATAATTGTATGTGTGGAGTACAGAGATGAGGTAGTCATTAAAAAACAGGTTGAACTCTATTATTGCACACAGAGTGAGTTCATGCAATTTATTATGTGACTAGTTAAGCACATTTGTATTCCTGAACTTATTTAGGCTTGCAATAACAAAGGGGTTGAATACTTATTGGCTCAAGATGTTTAATTAATATGGGAAAATTTGCAAAAACACAATACCACTTTGACATTATGGGGTATTGTGTGTAGCCCAGTGACAAAAAAAATCCAAATATAATACATGTTTAATTCAGGCTGTAACACAACATAATGTGGAAAAGGTCAAGGGGTGTGAATACTTTCTGAAGAAACTGTATATATTGAATAAAATACTGCTACTGAAGAGTTCATCTCCATTCAATTAAGTTTATAAAGTTATTATATTCTATTATTTCATATCAATTACATCGCTAACACAGCACATCTGATTACAATTACAATATTATGTCCTCATGCATAATAACCACTTAAAAACCTGTTATAATCATGAAATATAACATTTAGTATATGGGCTACTTATGTAAACTCTGCTACACCATTGGACAGATGTACCCTGATTAATGGGCTAAATATCACACATCATCAAAGCAGTGTAATTTGATGATGAATAAATTTTGATTACCCTACTCATCATCTGTAAATAAGGCACCATGATGCCAAATGCTGTTGGCGCGTTTGCTTGTCATGTTTAATCACAAGAGAGCGGCTCCAATATTGCCGCCTAATCGAGGGGATGCTGTGGTGGACAAGACAACTAACTGTATTTAGACTACTGAACATCAATAGCAGCGAGCTGGGAAATGAGAAGACAAAACAGACTGACCAGTACTAGACTCTAACTACATGGCATGGATTTTGCATCCAACAGAACAGGTGTGGCCATGGGCTCTCCATCGCTGTGAGGAGTCGCTCGCGGGAAAGCTTAACCTCTCACATGCAGACAGGCTTCGGCGGGGATTTCTATATTCTACATGGGCACGCTCTCTTCGAAGCTCACGCGACGGAAGACTGCAGTTGTCTCGGTCATAGTCACGGAGCGGGATGATCCGGTGTGGACAGCAGCGAACGAGAACCACCTGACCGAAACTGGACGGAATGCCGTAATTAAAAATGCGGTTCAAAAGGTCGCTCCAGAGATGCAGAATGTTTCTGTCATCAGCGAGGAAGGCAAGTGCTGAAACTTTCGTTGCCCTTATCAACGCAGCATATACCCTGTTGTCAGGGTGAATGTCAGTGCGGCTGAATAGAGAGAATAAGAAAATGTCAAGTTGCTTTATTTTGTAAAGACAACTTAATACTTGATATTTAAAATATTGAATTAGTTAGGCAGGTATTAATGTCAGTCAGTTACTTCGCTCATTCAGTAGGCCTACTTCAACTAAACATACTGTAATGAAACAGGCAGGGAGCAGGTCTCGAACCCTCGACCTTCTAGCCCGAAGTCCAGCACGCTTTCGACTGTTCCGCAAAAGCATGCTCATGCGGCAGAGTCTATATCGTTACAATACTCACGTTGCCTATGACAGACTACAACTTGATGGTTATTAGATAGCAAATTTTAAACTGTAAAGTAAGCAAGATGAGTCTCATAGTTTGCAGTAGTCTAAACACTATTCCATATAGACCTCATGATTTCCCTAGATACAGTATATAACCTGTCTTTACCAGTGTCTGAAACTGCATGGACAATCTTCAAAACTGTAGGGTAAAACCCAGTGACTTCTAGTCAAACCAAACTGTATTTACCAAGGTTTAGGCTAACATGTTGACCACTTCATGCCAGTTTTTGGTTATCTCAACATTTACTGTGCAATGCCCATGGTAGATTGAGTGAAACACATACACACTCATTGGGACCCAGACCCACAGGACCTTGTTGCACCATGCAACACACCCACATTGGAGTTTGCAAGCTGCATAATGGCTTCCAAGGCTTTGACAACATCATGCAGCTTGCACATCAGAGTCTAATATTGAAGTCATTTTTCAAATGTGCAAGGCCTCCCCTGTAGCCTACAAAAATACCCTCCAAATTGAACATTGTTATAGCCCTTACAGCTGAGGTCACTGAAATATTTTTTCTTTGGGGATAATATTATACCACCCTTATACCTATTAAACCACCATCAATTGAAGTTACAAATCTTCCTTATTAAGAACAAACTGGTCAGATAACAACATAGGTTGGACATGAGGCAGGACTCATTTACATCACCCTCAGAATACAATCAAAACACACTTATGAAATATTGTAAATGACGATTAGCCTGTAATATACCTCAGAGGAGGCTGGTGGCGGGAGCTATAGGAGTAATCAATGGAACAGAGTCAAACTGTTGTTTCCATGTGTTTGAGGTGTTTGGTACCATTCCTTCACTTTCTCCACAATTTCTTACGATACATCCTTATTCTAGAATTGATTAGATTGTTTTGTTTCCTCATCAATTTACACACAATACTCCATGAAGACAAAGCAAAAACTGTTTTTTAGACATTTTAGCAAATCTATACAAAATAAAATCAAAAACTGAAATATACCATTTGCATAAGTATTCAGACCCTTTATTCAGTACTTTGTCACAGCACCTTTGGCAGCAGTTACAGCCTCGAGTATTCTTGGCTATGACGCTACAAGCGTTGCACCTGTATTTGGGGAGTTTCTCCATACCTCTCTGCAGAACCTCTCAAGCTCTGTCAGGTTGGATGGGGAGCGTTGCTGCACAGCTATTTTCAGGTCTCTCCAGAGATGTTCGATCAGGTTCAAGTTCGGGCTCTGGCTGGGCCACTCAAGGCCATTCAGAGACTTGTCCTGATGCCACTCCTGTATTGTCTTGGCTGTGTGCTTAGGATCGTTGTGAACCTTCGCCCCAGTCTGTGATCCTGAGGGATTTAAAAAAAAATCTGATCCTGAGCTTTGTCTTGGCTGTGTGCTTAGGGGCGTTGTCCTGTTGGAAGGTGAACCTTTGCCCCAGTCTGAGGTCAAAATCAAATCAAATTGTATTTGTCACATGTGCCAAATACATCAGGTGTAGACCTTACAATGAAATACTTACTTACAAGCCCTTAACCAACAATGTTTTCAGAAAAAAAGTGTTAAGTAAAAAAATAGAAAATAAAAGTAACAAATATTTAAACAGCAGCAGTAAAATAACAATAGCGAAGCTACATACATGGGGTACCGGTAGAGAGTCAATGTGCGGGGGCACCAGTTAGTCGAGGTTTTTGAGGTAATACGTACATGTAGGTAGAGTTAAAGTGACTATGCATAGATAATAAACAGAGAGCAGCAGCAGCGTAAAAGAGGGGTCTGGGTAGCCCTTTGATTAGCTATTCAGGAGTCTTATGGCTTGGAGGTAGAAGCTGTTAAGAAGCCATTTGGACCTAGACTTGGCGCTACGGTACCGCTTGCCGCGCAATAGCAGAGAAAACAGTCCATGACTAGGGTGGCTGGAGTCTTTGATACTTTTTAGGGCCTTCCTCTGATACCTCGTGGTATAGAGGTCCGGAATTGCAGAAAGCTTGGCCCCAGTGATGTACTGGGCCTTACGCACTACCGTCCGTAGTGCCTTACGGTTGGAGGCCGAGCAGTTGCCATACCAGGCAGTGATGAGACAAGTCAGGATGCTCTCGATGGTGCAGCTGTAGAACCTTTTGAGGATCTGAGGACCCATGCCAAATCTTTTCAGTCTCCTGAGGGGGAATAGGCTTTTTCGTACCCTCTTTACGACTGTCTTGGTGTGTTTGGACCATGATAGTTTGTTGGTGATGTGGACGCCAAGGAACTTGAAGTTCTCAACCTGCTCCACTGCAGCCCCGTCGATGAGAATGGGGGAGTGCTCGGTCCTCCTTTTCCTGTAGTCCACAATCATCTCCTTTGTCTTGATCACATTGAGGGAGAGGTTGTTGTCCTGTCACCACATGGCCAGTTCTCTGACCTCCTCACTATAGGCTGTCTCATCGTTGTTGGTGATCAGGCCTACCACTGTTGTGTCATCGGCATGCTTAATGATGGTGTTGGAGTCGTGCCTGGCCATGAAGTCATGAGTAAACAGGGAGTTGAGCACGCACCCCTGAGGGGCCCCTGTGTTGAGGATCAGCGTGGCGGATGTGTTGTTACCTACCCTTACCATCTGGGGGCGGCCCGTCAGGAAGTCCAGGATCCAGTTGCAGAGGGACGTTTTTAGTCCCAGGGTCCTTAGCTTAGTGATTAGCTTTGAGGGCACGATGGTATTGAACGCTGAGCTGTAGTTAATGAATAGCATTCTCACATACAGTTGTCGGAAGTCGGAAGTTTACATACACCTTAGCCAATTACATTAGCCAAATACATTTAAAGTCAGTTTTTCACAATTCATTGAACCCTAGTAAAAACCCCTGTCTTTGGTCAGTTAGGATAACCACTTTATTTTAAGAATGTTTAATGTCAGAATAATAGTAGAGAGAATGATTTATTTCAGCTTTTATTTCTTTCATCACATTCCCAGTGGGTCAGAAGTTTACATACACTCAATTAGTATTTGGTAGCATTGCCTATAAATTGTTTATCTTGCGTCAAATGTTTCGGGTAGCCTTCCACAAGCTTCCCACAATAAGTTGGGTGAATTTTTGACCATTCCTCCTGACAAAGCTGGTGTAACGGAGTCAGGTTTGTAGTCCTCCTTGCTCGCACACGCTTTTTCAGTTCTGCCCACAAATGTTGAGGTCAGGGATTTGTGATGGCCACTCCAATACCTTGAATTTGTTGTCCTTAAGCCATTTTGCCACAACTATGCTTGGGTTCATTGTCCATTTGGAAGACCCATTTGTGACCAAGCTTTAACTTCCTGACTGATGTCTTGAGATATTGCTTCAATATATCCACATAATTTTCCTTCCTCGGGATGCCATCTATTTTGTGAAGCGCACCAGACCCTCCTGCAGAACAGCAGCCCGGCAAGATGATGCTGCCACTCCTGTGCTTCATGGTTGGGATGGTGTTCTTCGGCTTGCAAGCATCCCCCTTTTTCCTCCAAACATAACGATGGTCATTATGGCCAAACAATTCAATTTTTGTTTCATCAGACCAGAGGACATTTCTCCAAAAAGTACAATCCTTGTCCCCATGTGCAGTTGCAAACCGTAGTCTGGCTTTTTTTGGCGGTTTTGGAGCAGTGGCTTCTTCCTTGCTGAGCGGCCTTTCAGGTTATGTCGCTATAGGACTCGATTTACTGTGGATATAGATACTTTTGTACTTGTTTCCTCCAGCATCTTCACAAGGTCCTTTGCTGTTGTTCTGGGATTGATTTGCGCTTTTCACACCAATGTACGTTCTTCTCTAGGAGACAGAACGCGTCTCCTTCCTGAGCGGTATGACGGCTGCGTGGTCCCATGGTGTTTATATTTGTGTACTATTGTTTGTACAGATGAACATGGTGTCTTCAGAAATTACTCCCAAGGATGAACCAGACTTGTGGTCTATAATTGTTTTCTGAAGTCTTGGCTGATCTCTTTTGATTTTACCATGGTGTCAAGCAAAGAGGCACTGAGTTTGAAGGTAGGCCTTGAAATACATCCATAGGTACACCTCCAATTGACTCAAATGATGTCAATTAGCCTATCATAACATTCTAAAGCCATGACATAATTTTCTGGAATTTTCCGAGCTGTTTAAAGGCACAGTCAACTTAGTGTATGTAAACTTCTGACCCACTGGAATTGTGATACAGTGAATTATAAGTGAAATAATCTGTCTGTAAACAATTTTTTTTAAATGACTTGTGTCATTCACAAAGTAGATGTCCTAACCGACTTGCCAAAACTATAATTTGTTAACAAGAAATGTGTGGAGTGGTTTTAATGACTCCAACCTAATTGTATGTAAGCTTCCGACTGTAGGTGTTCCTTTTGTCCAGGTGGGAAAGGGCAGTGTTGAGTGCAATAGAGATTGCATCATCTGTGGATCTGTTGGGGCAGTATGCAAATTGGAGTGGGTCTAGGGTTTCTGGGATAATGTTGATGTGAGCCATGACCAGAATTTCAAAGCACGTCATGGCTGCAGACTTGAGTGCTACGGGGCAGTAGTCATTTAGGCAGGTTACCTTCGTGTTCTATGGTGGTTTGCTTGAAACATGTTGGTATTACAGATTCAGTCAGGGACAGGTTGAAAATGTCAGTGACACTTGCCAGTTGGTTAGCGCATGCTCGCAGTACACATCCTGGTAATCCGTCTGGCCCTGCGGCCTTGTGAATGTTGACCTGTTTAAAGGTCTTACTAATTTCGGCTACGGAAAGCGTGATCACACATCGTCCGGAACAGCTGATGCTCTCATGCATGCTTCAGTGTTACTTGCCTCAAAGTGAGCATAGAAGTAATTTAGGTCATCTGGTAGGCTCGTGTCACTGGGCAGCTCACGGCTGTGCTTCCCTTTATGTTCTGTAATAGTTTGCAAGCCCTACCACATCCGACGAGCGTCAGAGCAGGTGTAGTACGATTCAATCTTAGTATTGTATTGTATTGACGCTTTGACTATTTGATGGTTACACGGAGGGAATAGCGGGATTTCTTATAAGCTTCCAGGTTAGAGTCCTGCTCCTTGAAAGCGGCAGCTCTACGCTTTAGCGCAGTGCGGATGTTGCCTGTAAACCATGGCTTCTGGTTGGGATACGTACGTACGGTCATTGTGGGGACGACGTCATCGATGCACTTATTGATGAAGCCAGTGACTGATGTACTGTTTCGGAAGAATCCCATAACATAATCCAGTCTGTGCTAGCAAAACAGTCCTGTAGCTTAGCATCTGTTTCATCTGACCACTTTCTTATTGGCCGAGTCACTGGTGCTCCCTGCTTTTGTATTTGCTTGTAAGCAGGAATCAGGAGGATAGAATTATGGTCAGTTTTGCCAAATGTACGGCGAGGGAGAGCTTTGTACTCATCTCTGTGTGTGGAGTAAAGGTGGTCTAGAGTTTTTTGTCCCTCTGGTTGCACATTTAACATGCTGGTAGGAATTAGGTAAAACTGATTTGAGTCAAATCAAATCAAATCTTATTTGTCACATACACATGGTTAGCAGATGTTAATGCGAGTGTAGCGAAATGCTTTTGCTTCTAGTTCTGACAATGCAGTAATAACCAACGAGTAATCTAACCTAACAATTCCACAAATACTACCTTATACACACAAGTGTAAAGGGATGAAGAATATGTACATAAAGTTATATGAATGAGTGATGGTACAGAACGGCATAGGCAAGAGGCAGTAGATGGTATCGAGTACAGTATATACATATGAGATGAGTAATGTAGGGTATGTAAACAAAGTGGCCTAGTTTAAAGTGGCTAGTGATACATGTGTTACATAAAGATGCAGTAGATGTTATAGAGTACATTATATACATATACATATGAGATGAGTAATGTAGGGTATGTAAACATTATATTAAGTGGCATTGTTTAAAGTGGATAGTGCTACATTTTTTACATCAATTTCCATCAATTTCCATTATTAAAGTGGCTGGAGTTCAGTCAGTATGTTGGCAGCAGCCACTCAATGTTAGTGGTGTCTGTTTAACAGTCTGATGGCCTTGAGATATAAGCTGTTTTTCAGTCTCTCGGTCCCTGCTGTGATGCACCTGTACTGACCTCGCCTTCTGGATGATAGCGGGGTGAACAGGCAGTGGCTCAGTTGGTTGTTGTCATTGATGATCTTTATGGCCTTCCTGTGACATCGGGGGGTGTAGGTGTCCTGGAGGGTAGGTAGTTTGCCCCCGGTGATGCGTTGTGCAGACCTCACTACCCTCTGGAGAGCCTTACGGTTGTGGGCGGAGCAGTTGCCGTACCAGGCGGTGATGCAGCCCGACAGGATGCTCTCGATTGTGCATCTGTAGAAGTTTGTGAGTGCTTTTGGTGACAAGCTGAATTTCTTCAGCCTCCTGAGGTTGAAGAGGCGCTGCTGCGCCTTCTTCACAACGCTGTCTGTGTGGATGGACCAATTCAGTTTGTCCGTGATGTGTACGCCGAGGAACTTAAAACTTACTACCCTCTCCACTACTGTCCCGTCGATGTGGATAGGGGGGTGCTCCCTCTGCTGTTTCCGGAAGTCCACAATCGTCTCCTTTGTTTTGTTGATGTTGAGTGTGAGGTTATTTTCCTGACACCACACTCTGAGGGCCCTCACCTCCTCCCTGTAGGCCGTCTCGTCGTTGTTGGTAATCAAGCCTACCACTGTAGTGTCGTCCGCAAACTTGATGATTGAGTTGGAGGCGTGCATGTCCACGCAGTCGTGGGTGAACAGGGAGTACAGGAGAGGGCTCAGAACGCACCCTTGTGGGGCCCCAGTGTTGAGGATCAGCGGGGTGGAGATGTTGTTACCTACCCTCACCACCTGGGGGCGGCCCGTCAGGAAGTCCAGTACCCAGTTGCACAGGGCGGGGTCGAGACCCAGGGTCTCGAGCTTGATGACAAGTTTGGAGGGTACTATGGTGTTAAATGCTGAGCTGTAGTCGATGAACAGCATTCTCACATAGGTATTCCTCTTGTCCAGATGGGTTAGGGCAGTGTGCAGTGTGGTTGCGATTGCGTCGTCTGTGGACCTATTGGGGCGGTAAGCAAATTGGAGTGGGTCTAGGGTGTCAGGTAGGGTGGAGGTGATATGGTCCTTGACTAGTCTCTCAAAGCACTTCATGATGACGGAAGTGAGTGGTACGGTGCGGTAGTCGTTTAGCTCAGTTACCTTAGCTTTCTTGGGAACAGGAACAATGGTGGCCCTCTTGAAGCATGTGGGAACAGCAGACTGGGATAAGGATTGATTGAATATGTCCGTAAACACACCAGCCAGCTGGTCTGCGCATTCTCTGAAGACGCGGCTGGGGATGCCGTCTGGGCATGCAGCCTTGCGAGGGTTAACACGTTTAAATGTTTTACTCACGTTGACTGCAGTGAAGGAGAGTCCGCAGGTTTTGGTAGCGGGCCGTGTCTGTGGCCCTGTATTGTCCTCAAAGCGAGCCAAAAAGTTATTTAGTCTGTCTGGGAGCAAGACATCCTGGTCCGTGACGGGGCTGGTTTTCTTTTTGTAATCCGTGATTGACTTTAGACCCTGCCACATACCTCTTGTGTCTAAGCCGTTGAATTGCGACTCTACTTTGTCTCTATACTGACGCTTAGCTTGTTTGATTGCCTTGCGGAGGGAATAGCTACACTGTTTGTATTCGGTCATGTTTCCGGTCACCTTGCCCTGGTAAAAGCAGTGGTTCGCGCTTTCAGTTTTGTGCGAATGCTGCCATCAATCCACAGTTTCTGGTTTGGGAATGTTTTAATCGTTGCTGTGGGTATAACATCGCCGATGCACTTTCTAATGAACTCACTCACCGAATCAGCGTATTCGTCAATGTTGATGTTGGACGCAGTGTGGAACATATCCCAATCCACGTGATCGAAGCAAGTCTTGAAGCGTGGAATCAGATTGGTCGGAGTTTCCCTGCATTAAAGTCTCCGGCCACTAGGAGCGCCGCCTCTGGATGCATTTTTTTCTGTTTGCTTATGGCCGTATACAGCTCATTGAGTGCGGTCTTTGTGCCACCATCGGTTTGTGGTGGTATATAGACAACTTCGAAAAATGCAGGTGGAAACTCTCTTGGTAAGTAGTGTTTTCTACAGTTTATCATGAGATCCTCTACCTCAGGCTATCAAAACTTAGATTTCCAGAGAATCTTGGTGGTTCCAAACTTCTTCCGTTTAAGAATGATGGAGGCCACTGCATTCTTGGGGACCTTCAATTCTGCAAAAATGTTTTTGGTACCCTTCCCCAGATCTGTGCCTCAACACAATCCTGTCTCGGAGGTCTACAGACAATTCTTTCAACCTCATGGTTTGGTTTTTTCTCTGACATGCACTGTCAACTGTAGGACCTTATATAGACAGGTGTGTGCCTTTCCAAATCATGTCCAATCAATTGAATTTACCACAGGTGGACTCCAACGAAGTTGTAGAAACATCTTAAGGATGATCAATGGATAAAGGATGCACCTGAGCTCAATTTCAAGTCTCATAGCAAAGTTTTGTTTTAAACATACATTTGCAAACATTTAAAAAATCCTGTTATTGCTTTGTATTTGGTTACTTTCAGGAGGCGGATGGCTTTTAGATAGTTACTTTTGGCCACCTGTGAGAGTAAATGTAATTCCTGTTGGTCAGGTTAAGTTTGTGCACTGGAATGTTACATTTTCCTTGAATATTATTGGACATTACATATTCTAATACAAAACTATTAACATGATCATTTACACATTGCAACAAAGTGGTTACTATTAGTGTTGATACGTTTGATACTGGAGCTCCGAGGCATGCATAGAAATCGCTTAGAAGTTTACTTTCGAAGCAGTGTGCCGATACCTGCATCACTTTATCAGAGTGAAATGATCAATGACGTCCAAAGCTTTGTTTCAACGAAAAAAACACCTGATTGGTTTGGTATTTGTTTCAGTAGAAGATAAAAACAATTCCCTTCGCACGCGCTACATCGTGTGGGACATCATATATAATTATTTGGCTGCTCTAAATTATTTTGACCAGCAGGTGCCACTAGTGTACACTGTTTTGCTCAAAGCCTCGAGTAATGAACCTATTTCGACACAATTGTCTGGAAAGCCTCAATGCATCAAGAAGCTTCGTTTCCGCATCACTAGTTACAAACCGATTGGGGATATTACATTGGGATTTGGATAGGTTTTTAAGGAACTCATACACTCCTGTAAGCTTCGTTAATGCTACAAACGTGCCAGTATTCAATGGTAACGTGATAAAAATTCAACAGAAGAGATGAACCGGACTGAAATTTACTCTCACGAGTGACCAACAATAACTTCCTGAGCAGCCATATTATTATAGATGACGCCCCACACCCTGTAGCACGTGCGCAGTCTTTAGGTCTATTACCAAACCAATGAGGTGTTTTTTTGATGAAACAAGCTTCAGGCATCATTGATCACATGCTTGTGAAAAAGTGATACAGGCATCGGTACACTGCTTAGAAGTCAACTGCTTAGCGATTTTGACACATGCCTTGGAGTGCCGGCATCAAACGTAACATCACTACTTGCAACCCAGCAGTTGGGTCATCCAAACAACCCAATATTTTTTTAGAGTGTAAGCCCTCAAAATTATAGCATATTCACTTAGGTTCTCACTTGGTGAAGCCTATTGGTCTGAAAATGGAAGTATGCAACAAGCATGTCTCTGTCACAAACAAATTCAGTCATATGTGGTAACTCTACAATGCACTCGAAAAGCAAAACATTCTGGGAAATATGCAAATAAAGCTTTACGCTAAGCAGTGTGTTAATTAAACACTGTTCAGTATAGTATATAGTAGTGGTGCATGGGTCAGCTGTTTGCTCAACCACACCCACCCTCAATTGCTAATAACCAATCTGCAACCACCTGACTGTGGTAATAAAGTAAAAATCTGAGGCCCACACCCAACCACAACCCTCAAATATGGAAAATGTGCTATAGGCTACAGTCAAAGACAGCAGAATTATTTTTTGACAGGGGGTGCCGGATTTTCTTTTAGATATGTTTCTGCTTATAATTTCCAATATTTTGGTAGGCTATTTGTTAGTCAACTTGTCTATAATTAGATATATGTAGCTTCTCTTTTGTCATTATATGTTTCCCTAGATGACTAAATAAACCCATTTCACCATGTCATAAATTAATGCTTCAATCTAGCTGACATCGGTAAAGTTTTCTCTGTCATCTTCTTTTGCGGAGCAAAGAAGTTTATTCTAACCGGTGAAGATATTCTGTGCAAAATTTCCAAATGACGTCAGGAAATAGAAAGCTATGAAAATGACCCAACATGTTTCTGCTAACATTTCCGTTTGGCTTAGATGCATATTTTATGTGGTTGAAATACTATCAGCTTTTATGATGTTGATAAAGATAGCACATCTACAGATGGTATCTGAGCATTAGCATTCTCTCAAGATGCTGAAAGAAAGAAATAATATTTCTCCCCTCCTGTTCCAGTAACATTTTTGCCTACATTTGGTGTAGCATTTTATTGCAAGAAATGCTTAATTCTGCAGGAGTTAATATTAAGGCTATGTGAGAAGGTTAATGACTTACAGTCAATGTCCAGATAACATTTTCCATTGTACCCATCTGACAGTAGGCTTCAGTTCCCTTGACGTGCCATAGGCCTATTTGAAGTCCCTGTCTTGTGATTATTTCTATAGTACCTCAATCGTCACACATAACATAGCCGACATTGCTATCATCCTCTTCTACCACTTCACAAAATCTTTCCAAAACATGACTTTTCTGTCTCTCCTTTCTCTTTATTTTCAACTTTCGCAGATGTTCTCTTATTGAAATAAACTCCGCCATTGTCCTTTTTGCCTCCATGGATTGGCGTTAAGTTTTTCTGCCCATTCCCAAAAGCATTTGGTGATTTCCGTGTATAGGCTATTTGGTGTGCATACAGTTAGGCCATAAAGCTTAGTCTTATGCCCTAATGCTAGACAGCCTAAAACAATGAAAGAAAAACCTCAATGTACCCTATAGATATAAATTGCATAAGAATGATACATTGATGGATTTTTTTAAGGTTTTGTTTTCTCTTTATTCAACCGCCCACCACCCACCGGCCCTTCATAAAGATATAACCCCCGGGACTTCGGGTTATGAGTCAACCCGCGCACCACTACTTTACAGGTCCGTACATTCAGTGTTAATTTAATACTGGAGAATTTGCTGTGTAGCATATTGCTGTTGTTTTCGTCTTCATTACCCTTTAGAAATCCATGATAATGACTAAATCTATCTGTTTTATTTTAAGCCTACTGGACTGGGTTGAGTAGGCAGAACAAAGACAGTGGAATTCATAATGGGTCCTCTCCACTACTCTCTGGGCAGTAGAGTAAGAACACACACACACACACACACACACACACACACACACACACACACACACACACACACACACACACACACACACACACACACACACACACACACACACACACACACACACACACACACACACATTTCCTCTTTGGACAGGATATTGAGTGCACTGCAGGTTCAATCTCTAATTCACTCTCCAGACCTGGGTTCAAATACTATTTTAAATAATTTAAATACTTTATCCGGGTTTGATTGAGCTTGTCTGGTTCAATAGTACACTCCCAAAACTGTAAACCCCCGCCCACATGGCACTCTAGGCAGGCTAGAGCAAACTGCCAAAGTATATGAAAGAGATCAAATACTATTTAAACCCGGGTTTGTTGCTATCTGCTGCCAAAGCTTATTAGCAATTAAAGACAGCCACATGAGGCATAATTAAGAGGAATGAACTCAGCCCAATCACAGTGAAGAGCTGTTAAATTAAAATGAGTACACACCAGGGTGAGTCTGCACTGTATTTTTCCAGCGGTAGTTCCTCATTACATCCCATCATCTCTACAATCAACAAAATTGTTATTTTTAGATGTTAATTTGCTCTTAATGGTGCCAGTGAACTGTGTATTAGCCTAGTCTGTGTGAATGGAGAAATATTGTAGATGTGATAGTCTCCTCTCACAACCGCTGAGAGAAGAGAGATGTGAGAAGAGAAAATTGAAAATGAGTGATACAGCTTTTTGCATAGTGAAAGGCATATGTTCCTTTCATTGAATACAAAGAGATACATAGCTCTTGACTTCCTATAGGGATTTAGCTAATAGACTAGTAATCTATATTTAATAGTACATAATTAAGTCTTTGACTTCTCACGGTAATGAGCAGTCCTGCCTTGTAACATCTTCCATTCACAGGCCACAGCATTACCTTGTAGGGTAGAAGTTTGAGCCTGATGTATGCCACCTGTATTTCTGAGACCTAGAGTCTAGACCACACTGTTAGTTAGATACTGAGAAAGATTCACTGCCCTTGCAATGTCAAGCCACAGGCCACACAGTATACGAGAATTCCCCGTTAGCAGTCAGGTCAATGAGCAACAGAAACCTTTAAAGGCACGCTATGTAATTTAGCTTCCCCAGTGACTGTACAACAAATGACACACACAATGACAGCTGAAACAAAACAAGTGTATGATTTACAGTAATCAAGTCACCTTTTCCACTTCTTTCATTTTGTATTTGCAAATACCCATTTGCACTGATTGTAAATACATGTCTCTTAAATGATCAAAATGTAATCAGTCCACAAGAATATAAACAAACATGAAGTATTCTTTCTGTTGCCACCTAGCAGAAGATCAGTCAAACTGCTAATCACGTGGAGGGAAATACTAATGCACTGGGGTTCTGGTTAGGTTTATAAAGAGGATTTTAATCTAACATGGATGGCCACTAGATGGCGCCCTGTAACTATAAACCTGCAAAAAATGGATGAAGAAATATAGGTGGTGAGCAGGTGTATTGAGTGCAACATAGCATGCCAGTGTGTGTGTGTGTGTGTGTGTGTGTGCGCGCGTGGGCGTGGGCGTGGGCGTGGTGTTTCCCCTAGGATTTGTTTTTCAGCAGCAGTGGCAAACGTAAGGTTGCTTCTGGTGACTTTTTAAAAGGACATTATATTTCAAAATGAATTCAAATGAAAGTTTATTGACACATATTTAAGTTGAAATATAATTTCCCATTGAAAATACTATAACCTGTAGCCTAACTGATGCTGCATAGCGGCTTTAAATAATAGGCTGAAGCATGGGGTCCTCCATCTGCATTTACCTAATTGAAAAAACAAAACAAAAAAACATATACACTGTAACTTGTTACTCTGATCTTAAATGTGTGTCTCGGCAGAAACCTTTTTTAAAACTAAATCATTTTGGAAGTGGCGGCAACGATTTAGCAGCAGCGGGGTACTGCTGCATAATGAATAAATAAAATAAAATAAATAATCTTTCCTCAGGACACAAGATGACTATCAAAATGACTATAAGGTCATTGTCACAACACGCAAGAGCTGAGTTGTCTGCCGATTTCAAATGAAATCAAATTTTATTTGTCACAAGCGCCGAATACAACAGATGTAGACCTTAAGGTGAAATGCTTACTTACAAGCCCTTAACCAACAATGCAGTTTTAAGAAAATACCAATTTTAAGAGATAAGAATAACACATAATTGAAGAGCAGCAATAAATAACAATAGTGGGGCTATATACAGGGAGTACCAGTACAGAGTCAATGTGCGGGGGCACCGGTGTTGGAGGTAATTGAGGTAATAACTACATTTAAAGTAGTGACTATGCATAGATAATAACAAAGAGTAACAGCAGCGTAAAAGAGGGGGGGGGGGCAATGCAAATAGTCTGGGTAGCTATTTGATTAGCTGTTCAGGAGTCTTATGGCTTGGGGGTAGAAGCTGTTTAGAATCCTCTTGGACCTAGACTTGGCGTTTCCGTACCGCTTGCCGTGCAATAGCAGAGAGAAGAGTCTATGACTAGGGTGGCTGGAGTCTTTGACAATTTTTCCTCTGACACCGCCTGGTATAGAGGTTCTGAATGGCGGGATGCTTGGACCCGGTGATGTACTGGGCCATATTGCCTTGCGGTCGTAGGCCGAGCAGTTGCCATACCAGACAGTGATGCAACCCGTCAGGATGTTCTCGATGGTGCAGCTGTAAAACCTTTTGAGGATCTGAGGACCTATGCCAAATATTTTCAGTCTCCTGAGGGGGAATAGGTTTTCAACCTGCTCCACTATAGCCCCGTCGATGAGAATGGGGGCGTGCTCGGGCCTCTTTTTCCTGTAGTCCACAATCATCTCCTTAAGGGGAATATAGGGGAAACACTGATGTCTCTACTGTGTGTGTGTGTTGAGCAGGTGTATGGAGTGCAACATAGTACACCATCTCTTTGAGGGAGTGTGACCTCTAGGAATCAATGTGCTCAGACTGTAGTGGTGGATTGGCCATTTGGCAATTCTGGCAAATGTCAGATGGGTTGGACCATTTTTAGTTGGGTGGGCTGGTCGAAATTGACACACACTTGCAAACATTTTTTTGTATATAAAAATAAAACAATGAAAAAGGTGACATGGCCGGCGGCCCATGGACCTTACGGATAGTCGGGACAGTCGCGTCCCACTTGGGCAAAAAACAGGGAAAATGCAGCTCGGCAAATAAAAAAAATTATATAAAATCAAACTTTCATTAAATCACACATGTAAGATACTCAATTAAAGCTACACTTGTTGTGAATCCAGCCAACATGTCAGATTTTAAAAATGCTTTTCGGCAAAAGCATAAGAGGCTATTATCTGATGATAGCACAACCAGTAAACAAAGAGGGTAGCATATTTCAACCCAGCAGGCACTACACAAAACGCAGAAATAAAATATAAAACATGCATTACCTTTGACGAGCTTCTTTTGTTGGCACTCCAATATGTCCCATAAACATCACAATTGGTCCTTGTGTTCGATTAATTCCGTCCATAAATATCCAAATGTCAATTTATAAAGCGCGTTTGATCCAGAAAAAAACAGCTTCCAAAAAACGCAACGTCACTACAAAATATTTCAAAAGTTGCCTATAAACTTTGCCAAAATATTTCAAACGACTTTTGTAATACAAATTTAGGAATTTTTAAACGTTAATAATCGATCAAATTGTAGACGGGTCTATCTGTGGTCAATACAGGTAGACAACAAACCAACCCTACTTTTCGCATCTTGCGCAACTCTCAACAGTGTTACCCAGTTCCTAGTTGGCCTACTTCTTCATTGCACAAATTAATAACCTCAATCAAATTCCAAAGACTGGTGACATCCAGTTCCTAAGAAATATTGTTTGCCAACGAGAACTCACTGAACAGACTGAGACCTAAAAAAAAATGTCTGAACGGTTAGTCCTCGGGGTTTTGCCTGCTACATAAGTTCTGTTATACTCACAGACATGATTCAAACAGTTTTAGAAACTTCAGAGTGTTTTCTATCCACATGCACTAATAATATGCATATCTTATATTCTTAGCATGAGTAGCAGGAAGTTGAAATTGGGCATGCTATTTATCCAAAAGTGAAAATGCTGCCCCCTATCCCCAAGAGGGGATATTTGTATTCAATTTTTTGGGGTGATTTCTCTGTTATACTAATCTATTCATTGGGTGCACGTTTCATCACAAAATTGTTTTGAACGTTTGTTTTAGGACTGATGCCCAGCTGAGCATTCTACTTGATGAAGTCTCAATTGGTGTCATCATTGTGATGTCTCCAGATTGACTTTAGATGCAGTATAACTTTAGCTAGCTAGCTAAGATTGAGGGGAGAGCACAATATTTTTAGCTAGCTAGCGTTAGCATTGCTAGCTATTTCTTACAAACTTTGCTAGCTCATGAAAACATTGCTGTTATTTTTGTTCCTTATATAATGACAAACTGGGGCGTAGGTTTAACTACTTTTAATGAACATATACTTCAGCTAGAAAACTCCATGTTTAGCCATGCAAGGCATTCTTCAACAATCAGCATAGCCTGCTGGGTAACGTAGTCTAAATGTAATTAACACGTAACAACACATCTTCTTTCCTTTAAAAGAAAACTATTTTTGTATGTAACTACACGTCACATCACATTTGTTTACTCAACCTGCATAACATGCAATTTTCAATAACACACATTTCTTTCCCCAAATTAGTTTTCTTCTATCTAAAAATAAATATAGTCTGTCCAACAATACTCTATTGTGGCTCTATTTCTTTTCACATAACCCAAACACTCAGTCCAGGTGCCCCTTTTTTGTATTTTTTAGCAATTCTCAATAAGACTTTCAGGGGCTCTGACAGTCCTTTTTGGTCGTTCTGCTGAAGTGCTTCCTGAAACAATTGGACAGCGTTCACTGTCAGTCAGTTCTGACTGAATTGTCCATTTCTAAAGGCATTTGACGCTTCCGCAGTATCCTCCTGATGATCCTCAGTCCCTTGAGTGAATGGCTGAAGCCTTAGATCCACTCTGTTTCGTCTCAGTTGTGATCCATAATCCGTTTGTATCTCATAGGATCGCGGTGCAACTTCGATCTGCACACACCCTTGCTGCATCCATGTTCCTGTAGTGATGTCTCAGAGTCGTACATGATCTCCAGGTTTCAGTTCAGGTAAGTGTCTTGCACTTTTGTTGTGTCGCTGTTTTTGTTTGTGTTTCTGTTTTTCCTTTGAGAGCACCTCTGGGTGTTAGCAAGTCCTCATGGATGGGTAGGTTGTTTCTGATGCGACGACCCATCAACATTTGTGCAGGTTAAAGTCCGTTCTGCAGCGGTGCGCTGCGGTAGATCATCAGAATTTTTCCATCGTGTGCCTTTTTCATCAGACCTTTGACAATTTTGACTGAACTCTCTGCTAAGCCCTTGGACCTAGGGTAGTTGGGGCTGGAGGTGTTGTGTCGGAATCCCGAGTTGTTAGCGAACGATCGGAATTCAGAACTTGAAAACTGCGGGCCATTGTCCGAGTACAGTTCAGACGCAACCCCATGTCTTGCAAAGACTGATTTCAGGTAGGTGATTACAGCTTTGCTGGAGGTAGTTGGCAGTGTTGCTACTTCAGGGTAGTTTGAGTAGTAGTCGGTAACAACAATGTGACTTTTGCCATTGCAGTGAAAAAGGTCAACTCCAACTTTGTAGTAGGGTCTGTTGGGTACTGGATGAGGCATTAGCGGCTCTGCTTGCTGCTTTGGCCTGTAGGTCAAACACAGTTCACATGAAGCAGTGGTCTGGCTGATTTCCTGGTTCATTCTTGGCCAGTACATTACTTCTCGTGCTCGTCGTTTGCATTTTTCCTCACCCAAGTGGCCCTCGTGTATTTTCTGTAGCATTTCTTTGCGTAGTGTCATGGGAATGACAATCTTGTTTCCTTTGAACACTATGTCATCCACAATGGTGAGCTCTGCTCTGCACATCCAGTAATCCTGTATTATTCTTGGACAGTTGTTTTTCTGTGCAGGCCATCCTATCAGTGTTGTTTCTTTCAACTCTGTCATTGTTTGGTCAGCTGCGGTCTCTCTTTTGTTCTGCTCCATTCTCTCAGAAGACACAGGAAGTGATGCTACGATCATGTCGACATAGGCCTGAATCTCAGTGTTTTTCTGTGTGCCGAAGCTCTCCTTCTTGTCGACTGCTTGAGAAAGAGTGTCGGCGGCGAACATGAACTTTCCCGGGGTATAGATCATCTTCAGATCATACTTTTGCAGTCTGATCAACATTCTCTGGATTCTCATTGGACAATCATTCAGTGGCTTACACATGATTGACATCAATGGTTTGTGGTCAGTTTCTACTTTGAAGTCTCGTCCGTAGGCGTATTGGTGAAACCTTTCACAAGCGTATGTGCTCGCCAGTAGTTCTTTCTCTATTTGTGCATACCTTGTCTCTGCACCTGTAAAGGCTCTGGACGTATAAGCGACGGGTTGCCATGTGTCGTCATGCTGTTGCAGAAGAACTGCTCCCAGGCCAAACTGTGACGCGTCTGCAGAAATCATTGTGCTTTTCTCTGGATCATAGAACCTGAGCACGGGCTCCTCTGTGATTGTCTTCTTTAGGTTTTTGAAGCACTTTTCCTGTTCATGGGACTATTCCCATTCCTTTTTCTGTTCCAGAAGACATCTAAGTGGAGCGGACTGTGCTGACAGTTGAGGTATTCACTTTGCAAGATCATGCCCATGAAGCGTCTCACATCGTCCTTGTTCTTCGAGCGCTCCATGTTGTTGATGGCTGATGTTTTCCTCGGGTCTGGTTTGACTCCATCCTCAGAAAGTACTCCTACGAAGGTAAGTGTTTTCACACCAAACTCGCATTTGTCCTTGTTTAGTTTTAGGTTGACCTTCCATGTCTGGTCCAGCACTTGCCTCACTCTCGCATCGTGTTCTTCTTTTGTGGACCCCCAGACGATGATGTCATCCATCTTAGTCTCCATTCCTGGAATGTGCTCGAAGATCATGTGGATTGTCTTGTGGTACACCTCTGGCCTGAGAGAATCCCATATGGTAGACGAAGAAATCTGTACCTGCCCTCGAGTGTGTTGAATGTGTATAGCCTTGAGCTTGCATCATCTAGCTTAATTTGCCAGAATCCTGATGAGGCATTAAGCTTACTGAACCACTTTGCTCCAGCAAACTGCGACATTATCTCTTCTCTGGTTGGCAACTTGAAATGCTCTCTCTTGATTGCTTTGTTGAGATCTATCGGGTCTAGACATATCCTGAGATCGCTGTTCTTTTTCACCACAATAACCAGTGAGATTACCCAGTCTGTAGGTTCATCCATTTTTTTGATGACGTCCATCTTTTCCATGCGTCCAAGGTCCTCTTTGAGCTTTTTCCTCAGTGCAAATGGAACTTTTCTGCATGCATGCACAACTGGAGTAATTTTGTCATCAGTACATATTTTGTGTTCTCCTGGTAAACATCCAAGACCCTCAAACACATCCTCATAGCCAGTACTGATTCTTGGACATTTTCAGTCTGTGATGTCACTACATACACTCTTTTCAACAAATTGAGCTTTTCACATGCATTGATTCCTAGAATAGGCTGTACACTCTTTTCCACAATCAGCAGCTGTGCTCTGAACCGTTTTCCTTTGTGCTGTAAAGTTACTATGCAGCTCCCTTTGACTGGTACGTTCTCCCCAGTATAACCAGTAACCTTCATTTTCACCGGGTGTATTTTGCTCTTCACCTTCAGTGTTTTGTAGTCATCCAGGGACAACAGGTTTACCTGTGCTCCAGTATCAAGCTTGAATGGTATTATAGTATCATTCCCCTTCAGTGTTTTGTAGTCATCCAGGGACAACAGGTTTACCTGTGCTCCAGTATCAAGCTGGAATGGTATTATAGCTTCATTCACCTTCAGTGTTTTGTAGTCATCCAGAGACAACAGGTTTACCTGAGCTCCAGTATCAAGCTTGAATGGTATTATAGTTTCATTCCCCTTCAGTGTTTTGTAGTCATCCAGGGACAACAGGTTTACCTGTGCTCCAGTATCAAGCTGGAATGGTATTATAGTATCATTCCCCTTCAGTGTTTTGTAGTCATCCAGGGACAACAGGTTTACCTGTGCTCCAGTATCAAGCTGGAATGGTATTATAGTATCATTCCCCTTCAGTGTTTTGTAGTCAACAGGTATTATAGTTTCAGTCACAGTCAATGGCACAATCCATTCAGCATTTACTGCATTGCATGTTTCCACAGAATCAACAAAGAATTCCTCCGTCTCCTTGACCGTGTGAACCTTTTTCTTTGTAGCCTCAGCTTTGCAGCATTTTGAGAAATGATTATTTTCCCACAGTTGTTACATGATTTGCCATATGCAGGGCATTTTTTTGGCTTGTGGATAAATCCACATTTTCCACATGTAGTGTTTTGATTTCTCTCTTTTGCTTGTTTTTGTTTTGTAAGGTGTTGTGTGTGGTGCTCCTCTCTTTTTATTGCATACACTGACGTCTCATCCCAGCACAGCTCTTTAGCTTGTGTTCTGGAGGTTTCAGCTGCTCGACACATATTCACTGCTTTATCCAAAGTTAAATCTTGCTCACGCAGCAATCTCTCCTTGAGTCCATTATCAAGTATGCCACAGACTATCCTTTCTTTCACTAGTGAGTCTTTCAGATTTTCAAATTCACACGTTTTGCTCAGTGTGTTCAGCTCAGCCAAATACTGGTCAAAACGGACTCCCTGTTTCTGATCATGAGAGAAAACCTTGTATCTCTCAAACGTGACGTTCTGGCTTGGTACAAAGTACTCCTCAAATTTAGCCATTAGCACAGTCAATGTGAAGTTTGCCTCGTCTTGCTGAAAGCTATTTTAAATGTCCAATGCATCTTCTCCAATAACATGCAGAAAAATGGACGCTTTCAATTTGTAATCGTCTCCCCCTGCTCCACTGGCTGCTTGGTAGATATGGAATCTCTGCTTGAAACGTTTCCAATTGTCAGCTAAATTGCCTGTTAACTGCATAGGAGTAGGAGGCCTAAGCCTATCCATGACGGAGAACAGGAACAGTGTCAATTTCTCTTATTTCAGTATGTTGCTCATCAACTTGCTCGTCAACAGATTCCAATGCAGCCTCGCTCTCGCTGCTGTCACTCTCGCTTCTGCGGCTCGTTGTCCTGGTTTTCTGATGAGCTGAGCTGAACTCGCAGTCAAAGTCAAATGTGGCATTAACAAAAAGACCTGCTCCGACTCTGTCATCAATTAGACATCCAAGATTATGCATAGTAAAAAACGGAAAGGGTGCCTATTTTTTTTATTTCACCTTTATTTAACCAGGTAGGCTAGTTGAGAACAAGTGTCACACCCTGACCTTAGTGTTCTTTGTTTTCATTGTTATTTTGGTTAGGTCAGGGTGTAACATGGGTGATGTATGTGTTTAGTCTGTCTAGGGTTTTTGTATGTTTATAGGGCTGTTTCCTTTCTAGGTAGTTTGTATGTCTATGGTTGCCTAGATTGGTTCTCAATTAGAGGCAGCTGTCTATCGTTGTCTCTGATTGGGAACCATATTTAGGCAGCCATATTCTGTGGGTACTTTGTGGGTGGTTGTCTTCTGTCTTTGTGTCTATGCACCAGATAGGACTGTTTCGGTTTTTCACATTTGTTGTTTTGGTATTTTGTAGTGTTCATGTTTATGGTCTTTATTAAACATGCTGAACTCTAACCACGTTACGCTTTGGTCTGATCCTTCGTCCACTGAAGAAAACCGTTACAACAAGTTCTCATTTACAACTGCGACCTGGCCAAGATAAAGCATAGCAGTGTGAACAGACAACAACACAGAGTTACTAATGGAGTAAACAAACAAGTCAATAACACAGTAGGAAAAAAATAGTCTATATACAGTGGGGCAAAAAAGTATTTAGTCAGCCACCAATTGTGCAAGTTCTCCCACTTAAAAAGATGAGAGGCCTGTAATTTTCATCATAGGTACACTTCAACTATGACAGACAAAATGAGAAAAAAAATCCAGAAAATCACATTGTAGGATTTTTAATGAATTTATTTGCAAATTATGGTGGAAAATAATTGCCGTTTGCTTTCCTGACTAACTGCGTGTATTGGTTCCTGACTTCCCTGAACAGTTGCATATCGCTGGGACTATTCGATGCTATTGCAGTCCGCCACAGGATGTTTTTGTGCTGATCGAGGGCAGTCAGATCTGGAGTGAACCAAGGGCTATATCTGTTCTTAGTTCTGCATTTTTTGAACGGAGCATGCTTATCTAAGATGGTGAGGAAGTTACTTTTAAAGAATGACCAGGCATCCTCAACTGACGGGATGAGGTCAATATCCTTCCAGGACACCCGGGCCAGGTCGATTAGAAAGGCCTGCTCGCAGAAGTGTTTTAGGGAGCATTTGAAAGTGATGAGGGGTGGTCGTTTGACCGCGGACCCGTAGCGGATACAAGCAATGACGCAGTGATCGCTGAGATCTTGATTGAAGACAGCGGAGGTGTATTTGGAGGGCCAGTTGGTCAGGATAATGTCTATGAGGGTGCCCATGTTTACAGATTTAGGGTTGTACCTGGTGGGTTCCTTGATGATTTGTGTTAGATTGAGGGCATCTAGCTTAGATTGTAGGACTGCCGGGGTGTTAAGCATATCCCAGTTTAGGTCACCTAACAGAACAAACTCTGATGGGGGGCGATCAATTCACAAATGGTGTCCAGGGCACAGCTGGGAGCTGAGGGGGGTCGGTAGCAGGCGGCAACAGTGAGATACTTATTTCTGGAGAGATTCATTTTTTAAATTAGAAGTTCGAACTGTTTGGGTATGGACCTGGAAAGTATGACATTACTTTGCAGGCTATCTCTGCAGTAGACTGCAACTCCTCCCCCTTTGGCAGTTCTATCTTGACAGAAAATGATATAGTTGGATATGGAAATTTCAGCAATTATTTTGGTGGCCTTCCTAAGCCAGGATTCAGACACGACATGCCTATAAACGTGGGTATTATGTTTAGAGTTAGTGATCTAGTTAATATGTTTTCAGATTCCACTTCCTCAGGTGAACCCCAAATGAAATAGCCTATAATATTAGTTAGTGCACATAAAGATGTAATTCATCTCTCTTGAACAAAACAAATGTCTGGAAATTATGGATTCCTTTTTGACAGTAAAATATAACTACAGTAAATTCTAATTGTCAACCTAAAATACTTGACAATCACTGGATTAGGTTGCACATCAAAATGTCATGAATCATGCATTCTTGCTTGGATTTGTTTGATGAAACAACTTGTATATTGAATACTTCAGTAGTCTATGTATTATACTTCCTAATAAAGCACTATGAATTACTTTACAAGATGATTACTCATGATTTGTGTCAGACCAAATAATTGCCTGGTGCCACCAATTGTAAGGACTCAGACACCAATAGCGTTTGCTGGCCAAGAGTACATAGCATTTGCGAACCGAGTGCGCACCGACTTTACAATTGGCAGACGAACGCTAAATCCACATTCGGTGCGATGTGTGTGAGCCTTAAAATTTAGTGTCACCAGTAACACCAGGGGAAAATGTAAGTCCGGAGCCCTGTAATAGTAATCATTAATTAAGGTGTTTATTTAGGGGAACACATATGACGGCACTAATTTGCTAAATATTTCCTAAATCAGCTTGTCTTTATAACGTTTAAGTTTTAAGCAGACAGACAGACTGGTGTGGATAAAATGCCAGGGTCGAATTCTTGTCCCAGTCCGCCTCTGTCAGACTGTATTTTTGTATTTTTTTATTTAACCTTTATTTAACTAGGGAGGCCTGAATTGAACCAAAAGCTTTATTTGACATTTTGGCTTGTTTAATCTTAGAGGATTATCTTGTCACACCCAGAAAGCTGATCCTTGATAAAACATCAATTAATTTACCTTATTGCTTTTCCCTTTCCTCTTGTTTTGTATGGATTCATAGGGGCCATGTGCCTGAGGATTACAGAGACCTTTGATCAATGTTGATGTGGGCCAGGAGTCAGGATTACATCTAATGTTTGATCCTGTTTGTTCCTCTTGCTAACTGTGAATAAGAGAAGCAGTTGATTATGGTTCCCATTGATAGTTTTTGTTGACTGATTAGTCAATTATTTAAGTATTTCTGCCATACAAGCTTTCACATGTATTTGTGAATAGCTATAGCTATTTTGATATGGAAAAAGGAACCACATAAATACTATTGATTACCAGGCCTAATGATGCAGCATTCTATTCATGAACATTGCATATGATTGCTATAAGAGCAGTACAATGAGTAAACATTATTATTTTTACCTTTGCAGCTGGAGGATTCCTATGGGCAAATTTTAGTCTATTCTTGTGGTGTTTTGAGATTTATTTGATTTATTAGGATCCGCATTAGCTGACGCCAATGGTGACAGCTAGTTTTACTGGGGTTTGACATAACGAAAAAGACATTACAGACAAAATACTTTACAATTGAAATACATTTAAAAAACATGAACATGTAGTGTGCGTGCATCTATCAGTTACACATACATGTCAGTACATACTGTACACACAACAAGTAGGTCACATGGGGGTGTTGTAGACCATCCTGTAGACACAGAGAACATTTAGAACATTTAGGCCTGTTTCAATGCCACAAAAATAGTTCTAATTCCAGGGCTGTGGGGTGTTTGTGGGCTGACATTAATTCAGTGGAAAAGGAAGGAGATGTCAGGGAGCCAATGGGTTTCTTGATTACACAGAGAATATATGAGTCTATTCAATTAGGTTACTATTTTTTATCCCTGGCAGATGTATTACCTTCTGATATACGTAATAATATTTAATACAAGGCATATATCACCTTTGACAACGAGTGCGTAAGACATACTTTTTTAACACGGTTTGGCTTCATTATAAGTGCAGACATCATTAATTAATTTTTGTCAGATAATTATCTTAGCAACAATTTTAGAATGTCTAGTAAATGAACCTGGGACATTTTTTGCTATATTAAATTAACTCCTAATATTAATTTCCCACCTTGTCCAACAAATCAGTGTTGATGTCTTTGTAGGTGGTTATAAATAGTGATGGGCACGATAATTCAATAGTACTGTAGCGATCTGTTTCATATTGTTTTATCAAAGATACTTTTTCTCTTTCAGCTGTGGTTTTATCCTAGCCAGCCTTTTAAGGCCATGAGCTTTTTGGCAATTTTTGGGGGTAATATTGCCAGGCAACGGGATGTTACCTTACCTTTACCTTTTTGCTCTGAGCAGTGGAACTCATCTTGGCATTCAATGAAAATGACAGAATCTTCAAAAGAGGCGGGAGCGCAAATATTTGTCAAACCAAGATGGCAGCTGTGGTGAAAACCCCCATATGAAAAACACCACTAATTTTACCTTTCTAGTAAACAAATATGTATGTTTTCCAAATGATACAAGCAGTTTTGTAGTGTGGGTAACTACCTACAACTAACTAGCTATTTGTTTTGTAACTTAAGTATGTTTACAAATCTTGTGTATACCCGTTTAGATGTAGCTAGTTAGCTAGCTAGTGATTTATGCTAACATTAGCTACCGTAGCTAGCTAGCATCTAAGACTTAATTGCTGCTATAATTGAAAAAGGCTATAAGGACACTCCTGACGCCCAAACCGATATTTAATTTCAGTATTGATTAAAATTAAGTTAGGGTAAGGGTCAGGGTGAGGGTTAAAGGTTTGGTTAATGTTACAGTTAAGGTAAGGTAAGGGACATTTTTAGGTTTTTGCTAGTCAGTTTAAGCATCAGCTGTGTCCTTATAGTCTTTCCCATTATAATTGCTGGTGGGTGTTGATTTTATCATTGGGGGTTTAGCTAGCTAGCCTTTTGTTAGCTAGCTAGCCTTAAGCCAAACAGGGAAGCAGAAAGTTTTGATTGGTGTAATCAGCTAGCACCAAAAAAGAGCATGACCTTTTCCAGTCTGCTTCTCTCCGCTTTTATCGATATGGACTTTCTAGCCCATCACTAGTTATATAAATAGGCTATATTAGCCATAGCCTTGTGTTATTAACTACAATGTTATTACAATAGCGGGCAGGGAGGATTTTTTTTTAGAAGCGAGACAGAGAGACCATGAACTAACAATCAGTCTGATGGCAGTCACTCTGTCATTAGTGATCTTTTTCCCAGGCAGCTTTTACTTGATGCCTGCCCTGACAAACATTTACTAAGCGTACATCCAGTCCAAACACTACAAAAATACTCTACAGCAGTTGTATTGGTGACATTCAACCTCAATATTTACTGCCAATTTGTCTGTATGGACTGATGACTTTGACCTTGTTATTGTTTCAGAATGATGATGCACCTGAGCATCACCTAGGTTGCTTCCCAAATGGCACCATATTCTCTTTAGGGCACACTACTTTTGACCAGAGGTAGTGCACTATATAGGGAATAGGGTACCATTTGGAACAAAGCCAAAGAACACAGGTTCATCCAAAGTCACTCTCAGACCTCTGGAGTGGCCCTTACTCTGATTGGTTGTTGAGTTGTTGATAGCTCTGTGAGGTTTCTAACAGATGAGGGTGAGCAGGTTAATAAAACCAATGGCATCTCTATGTGTGTGTATGTTTGTGAGAGTGTGTGTGTGTGTGTGTATGTGTGTGAAGGCAGGAAATGTGGATGACATTTGGTTTTGGAGAGTGTTAGTTGAGGCAATAACAGTTTTACGTTTGTTGCCTTCAAGCCATTGTTTTTGAAGCTATTACGTGAATGCTTCTATTGACAATAACATTTCAGAATACAGCCGACTGCACAGTGCATATGGCTTCAAGGTAATTGTTTCAGTATTTATCAGGCACAAACACACATACTCTTAAGTCTTGTCGATTGATGCATTGCACTCTTTTTGTTTAATAAGCCCTCCTGCATAAGCATTCGCCATACCTTACTTCATTGTTAACTCACAAACATGCGAGATACCAGACCCGGTCTCAGGGATGGCTAAATCTGGAGATCCCTTCAATCTCCGCTGAGTTAGGTAAATTAGCTTTTAATTTTTTTGCACTTTACTTGTGGAATGATCTACAAGGCTTTCTAAAATGTGATGAATTGGTGCCTCTAGGGCAATTCAAAAGGATGATTGAGGACCATTTTACTGAAAAATGAATGCTTTTATCTTTGATAGTGTTTTGCTTTTAGTGTATTCATGTGAATATTGATGTGTGTAGTGATGTGTATAGTGTATATTGATGTCTATTGATGTCTATTAATGTGTATGCAGGGCTCATCTGTGAAAGAGACCTTGGTCTCAGCATTTCTCCCTGTCGAAATAAATGGGATTTAAAAAAAATAAAAATAAAGAGGGAGAATTGTCGCATCAAACAAATTGATGTGGAACCCATTGCTACTACGGAGTCGCAGAGTGCAAACTCACAAACTGTAATGAAGAAAACGGAGAACAGGAGCAATTTTACTAGATTGGCCAGTAACAGTTTCAGTGGGACCATAAATAGTATTGTATACCGCTGGCAGCTCCAACAGAAAGCCATATGGTGCATCCCAAATGGCACTCTGTCCCCTATATAGTGTAAAAGGAGTGCACTAATGTTTAAATAATATAGTGCCATTTGGGATGCAGAGTAATGTCTCAACTGTTACAACTTCCTTTCCATTTCATTGAATATTTCAATGGATATCAGACATTTTAATTGGACATCTAGTGTTTTACTGTTGTGCCGAAACCCAATAATGAGACAAATGTTGTTTAATGTGATTGTGAACTGTTAAAAGCAAACGTACAAAACAAACAGGTCCTTTGCTAAACCCTCTGTGGACAATGAGAATCCCTTCCTGTATAATATGTGCTTGTTTGTGCTATGCCCATTAAGATGGTTGTAGTAGAAAGGTCATACAGAGAGAATCATACTGCAGATATTTAGCTGCTTTGTTAGAAGGTGAACAGTACAGAGTTAGGTGTCACGCCCTGACCTTGGAGATTTTTATTATTCTCTATGTTTGGTTAGGTCAGGGTGTGACTCGGGTGGGAAATTCTATGTTTTCTATTTCTTTGTTTTTGGCCAAGTGTGGTTCTCAATCAGAGGCAGCTGTCTATCGTTGTCTCTGATTGAGAATCATACTTAAGCAGCCTGTTTTCCACCTGAGTTTGTGGGATCTTGTTTTCTGTTTAGTGTCTGTACATGACAGAACTTTGTGCTTTCGGTTTCACTTTGGTTATTTTGTTTGAGTGTTTAAAAAAAAAAAAATATCATGAACACGTTCCAAGCTGCACTTTGGTCCACTCCTTTCGACGAGAGCCATTACATTATGTGCTGTGCGGTCTGACAGTAAAACCAGAGTTATTTTCAGGGAAGTAGACTTTGTTTTAATAGGTAATGGTAAATTCAGGATATTTCCTGCTGACCTCTTAAAAAAAAAAGTTGATGTGTTGTCACATACACCAGGTAGGTGCAGTGAAATGTGTTGTTTTACAGGGTCAGTCAAAGTAGCACAGCACCCATGGAACTAATTAGAGTTAAGTGCCTTGGTCAAAGGTACATCCACAGATTTTTAAGCTTGTCAGCTCAGATATTTGAAACAGAAACCTTTTCATTACTGGCCCAACACTCTAACCGCTAGGCTACCTGCCACCCTAGCAGGTACCCAGGTCCCCCTTGCAAAAGAGGTTTCTAACCTCAATGCTCTTTTCCTGGTGAAAGAAATGTTTAATTCATAAAGGAGCATGAAAATGTATTTCCAATACATTGAACCTATTATTGCCCTAGCAGGTTCTTAGCTCCCCCTCGCAAAACAGGTTTCCAACCCCAAGGTACTTTTCCTGGTGATAGAAATGTTTAATTCATAAAGGAGCATGAAAATGTTTTTCCATTAAATTGTACCTATTTGGTTTGCTCTGAGCAAAGCATGCATGGCAATTTCAATGAAACATTACTTGGATTTGCTAGGCCTAATGTCAGACATGTTGTAACAAGATCAGAGCACAGTACAGTCTGGTTATCAGTGACCCTCATCAAGTGTCTAATTTGTCAGTCTTCTGAAGCAAATGGAGCATTATAGCGTTTTTACAATTGCAATTGTGTGGAAATCTCACAATGTGGCATTCTGTGGCAGAGCACATATGTATGTTGTCATAGACAACTAGTCAAACCGCCTGCACATAACATTTAGAGAGGGGGAGGGGGATGTAGCCACATACCATCTACCTACTGGGCACAGATGTCAGTTCAACATCTAATTTTGATTTGGTTGCGTTGTCAACAAGCGTGAATTCAACTTTAAATCAACAAAGAAATTCACCATGTCATTCGATTTATGTAAAAAGTTGTGTGAAAAAAAGGCTAGATTCGCTTACGTTTGACTTTTTCAAATCCAATCAGTTTTCCACGTTGATTCAACGTGTTCACATTGATAGTGGATAGGCCACTAACTGTCAGCCTGATGTGAAATGGTTAACATCAGTATAACCTGTGGCTGTGGTTTCTGTTTCAGAACTCATTATTTCATGTATTCATTATGTTTCCTGGTGGGATGTGATTGGACACATGTATCTGGTTCTTATCTTTTACCATGGCAACCAGAGAACAAAGCAGTTAGTGTGTTCTGTTCTCACGAGCATGAACGTGCCATGATCCAATCAGAATCAGATCGCCTGCTAATGGGCTGCAATGGCAGGATACACACACAGCATGGGGATGATTTGATTAGGAATTGCAGTACATCTGATGTGTCATTGAACTATCAAGTACCATTTGCATATTTACATTTAGTTAATTGTTGGTGGCTCACTCTTTCAGTATGTACACAAATTAAGTCATTGCTCTTTCTCAATAACTCATAAAGATTGAAATGAATCCTTGATCTCCATGAAAGTTACTGATGGTGTGTGTGCGTGTGTGCGCGTGTGCACATGTCTGTGTGTTTGGTCTAAGCTTCATGCAAGTCAGATCGGTTCAAATACATGAGAGACAGACATTCCACTGACACACCATTGTCAGATTCAATCTTTTGTCTTCTGCTCTTCTCTTCATAAGACATCACAGCAGCATGTCTGGAATAGACTAATCGTTCAAAGTTAACGAGAAATATGTCCTGATATCATTATCGGTTTTATATCACTGGGGAAACAGTATTACAGCGCAACAGCCTAACTGAATCTTCATATTTTGTAATATATGTTCTATAGAAGGATTTGAACATTCTCCACCAAAGGAGGCTGGTGGGATAGGCTATAGGAGGACGGGCTCATTGTAAGGGCTGGAAATGAATTAATGGAACGGAGTCAAACGAGTTGTTTCCATGTGTTTGATGTGTTTGGTATCATTCCATTGATTCCATTCCAGCCATTACAATGATCCTGTCCTCCTATAGCTCCTACCTCCTCTGTTTTCCACTAGGGCTAGGATTTGCCAGGGGCCTCAATATACAATATTATCATGATACTTAGGTGCCGATACTTATTGCGATTCCCACGATTCTATAGTGTATGGATTGTGATTCAATACTGCATTGATTTTTTTCCCCCCATCGCTATTCTGAAATGGATCCTCCACTTATAGAAAGAGAATGTCTCCACTCTCTCCACTATTCTACTCTCAGGGCTTTAGAATTCCCCAACGTTCCTACTCACTAGAGACAGAAAACATGTATTTGCTCTAAGACTATATTATTGTTACACAGCAAGTTCTCCAGTGTTAAATCAACACTGAGAGTGTGGACCCATATAGACACTGGAACATTAGCACACTGATTGGTGTAAAGCCTTATTTCAAGTGCCTTGCCTTTCGAGTGAATCATACAGTTACCACCCATGACTGTGTTTGTTAGTGACAGAGACATAGTTGTTGCATTTATCAATTTTCAGTTCTATGGGATATGTTATGTTATCATCCGATGGAATATGTTATCGTTTAAGGTTCAATATCTAACACAATACGTATTTCATAAGGTCTTATTTAGAGGAACTACACTCTAAACATAACAATTAACTCTGTAAGTTTTGAATTAGCACTTATTGGTGTAAAATAACCCTCCAGTGTTAAGTGCTAATAACCAGTGTTTAACCAAAACCATGCCCATCATTATCATATTTCCCGGCATGCACTATTGCAGGTTAATTTTAAGAATAGTTTATTTCAATATCTATCTTTTTGCATGTACATTGATTGATTGATTAATCTTATGCTTCTCAAATATAAATTACATACATTTTCTAAACCTTCTCCAATATGTTACTTGGACTTATTGCAATCATTTCTGAAATGGTTGTTCCAGTTGAGATGCTTTAAGTAGTCTCATACCTAAAGGATTTTCTCAAATCTGGCAGTCATTCTGAATGTAGCTTTTGGGTGATGAAAATGTAAAAGGTTGGATATCTCCTCTCTGGTTGGATTTCAATAGGAATTGCATATCACTTTGCAAGCCAGCATAATGTGACAGGTTGCGTGAATAACCCAACATGTTGGGTTGTTCGCCTTATCCGAACGTGACTTAATTTAAGCATCAATTGGGTTTTGATTCACTTTCATACTGGGTTGACCAAGCAGCTGGTTCTTGTTTTTAAATGTAATCCTTAGATTTCACAACAGGAATACCTATGTAAGAATGCTGTTCATCGATTACAGCTCAACATTCAACACCATAGTACCCTCCAAACTCGTCATTAAGCTCGAGACCCTGGGTCTCGACCCCGTGCTGTGCGACTGGGTCCTGGACTTTCTGACGGGCCGTCCCCCAGGTGGTGAGGGTAGGAAACAACATCTCCACCCCGCTGATCCTCAACACTGGGGCCCCATAAGGGTGCGTTCTCAGCCCTCTCCTGTACTCCCTGTTCTCCCATGACTGCGTGGCCATGCACGCCTTCAACTCAAGCATCAAGTTTGCAGACGACACAACAGTGGTAGGCTTGATTACCAACAATGACGAGACGGCCTACAGTGAGGAGGTGTGGCGTCAGGAAAATAACCTCGCACTCAACATCAACAAAACAAAGGAGATGATCGTGGACTTCAGGAAACAGCAGAGGGAGCACCCCCATATCCACATCGATGGGACAGTAGTGGAGAAGGTGGAGTTTTAAGTTCCTCGGCATACACATCACTGACAAACTGAAATGGTCCACCCACACAGACAGTGTGGTGAATAAGGCGCAACAGCACCTCTTCAACCTCAGGAGGCTGAAGAAATTTGACTTGTCACCAAAAACACTCACAAACTTTTACAGATGCACAATTGAGAGCATCCTGTCGGGCTGTATCCCCACCTGGTACGGCAACTCCACCCACAACCGTAAGGCTCTCCAGAGGGTTGTGAGGTCTGCACAACGCATCACCGGGGGCAAACTATCTGCCCTCCAGGACACCTACACCACCCGATGTCAAAGAAAGGCCAAAAAGTTAACGAAGGACAACAACCACCAGAGCCACTGCCTGTTCACCCCGCTACCATCCAGAAGGCGAGGTCAGTACAGGTGCGTCAAAGCTGGAACCGAGAGTCTGAAAAACAGGCCATCAGACTGTTCAACAGGCCTCACTAACATTGAGTGGTTACTGCCAACATACAGACTCAATCTCTAGCCACTTTAATAATTAATAATTGGATGTAATAAATGTATCACTAGTCACTTAAACAATGCCACTTTATAATGTTTACATTACTCATCTCATATGTATATACTGTACTCTATACCATCTACTGCATCTTGTCTATGCCGTTCGGCCATCGCTCATCCATATATTCATATGTACACATTCTTAATCATTCCTTTACACTTGTGTGTATAAGGTAGTTGTTGTGAAATTGTTAGATTACTTGTTAGATATTACTGCATGGTCGGAACATCTGCTAACCATGTGTATGTGACCAATACAAATTTATTTGATTTGATTAAAACCTAATTATGATGTGTACAATATTAATATTACATATTGGATCTTTAAAAAATATAAAACTTTTACATTACCCTGCAGTTTACCTATAAAATGGGCGGATGGTGAATATCACAAAAGATACAAATGAGCTCTCCACAATGAACTGCAAAAGAAAACTTGTAAAAATAGACAATGTCCTGCAACCATGGAGAGGTAAATAACTGTCTATTTATGGAAAAATTTCCCTGATGAACTCCTTAGTCATATCTCAGTTTATTCACTTTCTTATGGCGCTGCCTACTCCTGATGATTCGCTTTTCAACTCATATGAGCAAAAACTATTTAGCTTTATCTGGGATGCTAAACCAGACAAGATAAAGCGTGCCTAACTATATAATGAATATGAACTAGGTGGATTAACATTATTTTACTTGAATGGTTTAAATGGCTCTCAAGTAAATTACTAAGAAAAGCTCTTCCATTGCTTATAAATTGCCTTTTTGCCATTGTGCAGATTGCCATGTCTTATTTTCGATTAGTTGAAAATGAAACTTTTTTCAAAGTATCTCTCTTTTTCAAACAAGCATTGCAGAGCTGGCTACACTTTCAATTTCATCCCCCTGAAGAGATAGAAGAAATATTACAAATATTATGGCTAAATTCAAATGTGCTGGTTGATAAAAGACCTGTATTTATTGAAAATATGTTTGAAAGTGGTATTTTGTTTTTAAATTATATTGTAAATTGGAATGGTAGAGTTATGTTTTTCATGGAGTTATCAGAATTGTATGGGAAGGTCTGCTTAATCCAAGATTACAACCAATTCATTACAACATTACCCCAAAAATGGAAGAGGCAGGTGGCAGCGGGAGGAGGTAGGGAACTGGTCTGTCTGCCTGATATAAAATGGATCAAATCCTGCGGAGGAATAAAAATAGGAAAGTATACCAGTTTCATTTGATGACCAGGATGTTGACAGCTGTGCCATACAGATTTCAAAATAGTTGGGAAGAGATTTTTTATGTACCGATTCCATGGTACAGGGTGTAAGAGCTGATATATAAACAACGCAAGATTCAAGACCGTGCTTTTCAGCTAAAATGATTGTACAGAATTCTTGCCACCAACAAAATGTTGAATATTTGGGGCATACAATCATCACAGCTCTGCAGATTTTGTTGTGAGGATACAGGATCAATAGACCATTTGTGTTGGTATTGCCTTCAGGTAGCCTGTTTCTGGTATCAGGATCAGGAATGGCTGAAAAAAAACACAACATTGATCTAAAATTGACCCTGGAAATAGTTTTTATTTTTTATTTATTTTTTACATTTGAACCTTTATTTAACTAGGCAAGTCAGTTAAGAACAAATTCTTATTTACAATGACGGCCTGCCGGGTAACAGTGGGTTAACTGCCTTGTTCAGGGGCAAAATGACAGATTTTTACCTTGTCAGCTCGGGGATTCAATCCAGCAACCTTTCGGTTACTGTCCCAACGTTACTGGCCCAACGCCCTCTTAGTAAAAGTATTTACCTTCAACGCGTAATCTGTGGATGCTATTCGATTAGATAGATTCAAATTGTATGTAATCATCACAGCATAGTTGAAAGATATATGGTGCATATACTGTAAATCCGAAGAGGGTTGCAAGCAGAGATAGGTGGGATGGGCTGAGGGAAGCTGAGGGTTGGGATGTGGAATTGGAGAAAAGTGGGAGTTGAGTTGCTGGGCGGGGGACAGAATGACAGTCAAAGTTAAAAGTACAAAAATAAAGTCAAAATAAAACATGACAAAAATTATGTTTGAATGATACTGAGGGGCAGTATTGTTAGAGATGTATGTTTGGCTGAGGTTGATGCCATTCAGGTGTTTGTACACATACCGTGGGGAGAACAAGTATTTGATACACTGCCGATATTGCAGGTTTTCCTACTTACAAAGCATGTAGAGGTCTGTAATTTTTTATCATAGGTACACTTCAACTGTGAGAGACGGAATCTAAAACAAATATCCAGAAAATCACATTGTATGATTTTTAAACAATTAATTTGCAATTTGCATTTTGTATGACATAAGTATTTGATCACCTACCAACCAGTAAGAATTCCGGCTCTCACAGACCTGTTAGTTTTTCTTTAAGAAGCCCTCCTGTTCTCCACTCATTACCTGTATTAACTGCACCTGTTTGAACTTGTTACCTGTATAAAAGACACCTGTCCACACACTCAATCAAACAGACTCCAACCTCTCCACAATGGCCAAGACCAGGGAGCTGTGTAAGGACATCAGGGATAAAATTGTAGACATGCACAAGGCTGGGATGGGCTACAGGACAATAGGCAAGCAGCTTGGTGAGAAGGCAACAACTGTTGGCGCAATTATTAGAGAATGGAAGGAGTTCAAGATGACGGTCAATCACCCTCGGTCTGGGGCTCCATGCAAGGTCTCACCTCGTGGGGCATCAATGATCATGAGGAAGGTGAGGGATCAGCCCAGAACTACACGGCAGGACCTGGTCAATGACCTGAAGAGAGATGGGACCACAGTCTCAAAGAAAACCATTAGTAACACACTACGCCGTCATGGATTAAAAACCTGCAGGGCACGCAAGGTCCCCCTGCTCAAGCCAGCGCATGTCCCATCTGAAGTTTGCCAATGACCATCTGGATGATCCAGAGGAGGAATGGGAGAAGGTCATGTGGTCTGATGAGACAAAAATAGAGTTTTTTGGTCTAAACTCCACTCGCCATGTTTGGAGGAAGAAGAAGGATGAGTACAACCCCAAGAACACCATCCCAACCGTGAAGCATGGAGGTGGAAACATCATTCTTTGGGGATGCTTTTCTGTAAAGGGGACAGGATGACTGCACCGTATTGAGGGGAGGATGGATGGGGCCATGTATCGTGAGATCTTGGCCAACAACCTCCTTCCCTCAGTAAGAGCATTGAAGATGGGTCGTGGCTGAGTCTTCCATCATGACAACGACCCGAAACACACAGCCAGGGCAACTAAGGAGTGGCTCCGTAAGAAGCATCTCAAGGTCCTGGAGCGGCCTAGCCAGTCTCCAGACCTGAACCCAATTTTAAAAAAAACGAAACCTGAAGGATATGGAGAAGGTCTGTATGGAGGACTGGGCCAAAATCCCTGCTGCAGTGTGTGCAAACCTGGTCAAGAACTACAGGAAACGTATGATCTCTGTAATTGCAAACAAAGGTTTCTGTACCAAATATTAAGTTCTGCTTTTCTGATGTATCAAATACTTATGTCATGCAATAAAATGCAAATGAATTACTTAAAAATCATACAATGTGATTTTCTGGATTTTTGTTTTAGATTCCATCTCTCACAATTGAAGTGTACCTATGATAAAAATGACAGACCTCTACATGCTTTGTAAGTAGGAAAACCTGCTAAATCGGCAGTGTATACACACACTCTCATTCAAATGCTAACACGTACACACATGTAAATAGTACCATACATGCACGCAAACATATTCAGTTGGCCTTGCTGTTATGATTTTCTTAAAGGGGGGCGGGAGTTTCTCAGATGGTTGAGGGGCAGCTCTTGGGGAACTGTGGGGGGGATCTTGGAGGGCTGGTGGCCTGGTGGTGTCGCTGGGTCCCCCATTTTTGACCTTGTGGGAGATCTGTTGACGTGCCCTTGAGCAGGGCGTTGACGCAGGTTGCTTCTGTGGGTCGCTCTGGATGGGAGTCTGTTAGATGACTAATGTGATGTAGATGTTGAGCGGCTTCACTGCAAGTAGATTGTATGTTATATATATATTCAATAAAAAAAGGGTTGTAAAAAAAAAGCTACAATTGACTTGAAAGGCAAATATGCAAACATGCCAATAAAGCTTTACACTAAGCAGTGTGTTAATGCAACACTGTTCAGTGTCTATTTCATTTTACACTGGGGAATTTGCTGTGTACATCATGGATTAGAAGCTTTGCCATTACGTTAGTGTGCTCTGCTAACTTTGAAAGGGCTACACTGACTGTGTCTCCATGGCAACCTGTTTAACCACTGACTGACTGTCCCTAACAGTCAGGGCCGTTTCTAGTGTTTTGGGGACCCTAAGCGAGATTTGGTTGGGGGGGCCCCCCTACCTTGCGGGCAAAACATTGTAGTGGCCCCCTCTTGGTGGTGGAAATAAAAATGTGCAGCTTTAAAGTTAATGTCCTAACAGTAAGTTGAGACTCCGACTGACTTCCTAATTTGTTTTCTGCTTTTTTTTTTTTCGGGGGGGGACGACCTAGCAGCCACTTACGTCACATATGCCTAGATACAGCACCGCTAACAGTGATTGGTTGTATAAAAAAGCTCTCTCTCTCTCTCCGTTTCTTTCTCTTTCCTTCTCCTTCTTTCTGTCTAGCCCACCCAACTCTTTCTCACTTACTTACTCACTCACACTGTCTCTCTCTCTCTCTCTCCCCCCCTCTCTCGATCTCTCGCTCTCTCTGTTTTAATTACAGTAATGGATTTCTGTTAATATTGTCTCATTTTCACCCTGATGACTTTGCGCTCTAGGCCTAACAAGAAAAAGACTCCGGAAAACCATTAGTATATTAATGACGTCCATATTTAAACACTGCTAGTGGGATGAAATAATGACACATTCCTAGATGACAATAATACATTCGTATTCTAATAGTATGTCGGATGGTCATCATTTCTCCATAGACATGAAGGAAATTAGTTCTAGAAATAGGTAGAATCATATTTGGTGCAGATTGTCAGGGTTTGTTAAATGTACACTATTTTCAGTGAGCATGAGTCCCACTGAACTGGAGTTAAAATAACACTTTTGAAAGTGTTAAAGATTTAACTCTGTTGTAGTGTTCCCCATTCAACTCTTAAACTGTGTAACTGAACTTGGTTGTGGTGTTTGCATAGGTCTACTGTGGAGTAATACACAGCACCTACAGTGTAAAACATAACACTTGATTTAGAGTAAACTAGACTAACTTTGCTTAGTGCTGACCTTGTTACACTTTCTCAGTGTAAGAAATTAACACCTGTTGTGTTACAGTAAATACTTTTTTGGTGTTGTTTTAACACTGTATTATGTAAAGCCTATTTTGCATATTTCCCATGACTGTATTTGTTAGTGACAGAGACACGGTTAATGAATTATTTCCTTTTAAAGGTACTCACTTGGCTTTCACTAAGTGAGTACCTACGCGAATGCTGTCATTAAAATACAACAAGGTGTTTGATGGCCTGGTTTTACCATTTTACCTTTATTTAACTAGGCAAGTCAGTTAAGAACAGATTCTTATTTACAATGACAGCCTAGGAACAGTGGGTTAACTGCCTTGTTCAGGGGCAGAAAGACAGATTTGTATCTTGTCAGCTCGGGGATTCAAACTTGCAACCTTTCAGTTACTAGCCCAACGCTCTAACCACTAGGCTACCCTGCCGCCCCAACACAGTGTTGTTAGGAAGCTCGTGGTTTAAAGGCCACGTCATGCCTGCAAGTAACATTTTTTTTGCAAAGTGATGTGTAATTCCTATTGGAATCCCGCCAGAGTTAGAATATCCAACACTTAGCATTTTTATTCCTGCATTCAGAATGATTGTCAGGGGTAGGGACATTGGTAAGAAGACTATCTAAAACATTTAAACTGGAACAACAATTTCAGTAATGGGTGCAAAAAAATCTAACTAACTATTTGGATTAGTTTAGAAAATGTATGTCATTTATCTTTGTGTAGCATAAGATTAATAAATGAATCAATGTACATGCAAAAACATAGATATTGAAAACAATCCCCCCCAAAAATCAACCTGAAGTAGAGCATGGTGGGAAATAATGATGATAATGATGGGTGTGGTTTTGATGGGACCGTTTTACTCGCCAAAGTGTTATTTTACACCACTGAGTGTTAATTTCATTTTTACAGAGTAAATTTAACATTAGAAATGTTCCACAAAAAACATCTACACCGGACAATTTGCTGTGTAGTTTGCCCTGATAAATCTGATTCAATATACTGTAAGCTACTCTTGCATCTGTCACAGTCTTGACCAGTGTGTTGCTGTGCTGAACAATGTGTAAAATCTGTTGTCTGTAATGTAATTCTTACCTGACAGGTGACTCACTGCACTCCATCTCTCAAAAGCATTTCCTTGATTGCTCTTGCCTCTGTCCTCACTAAGGTGAAATTGCGGGAACCTGGTTACCAAGATTAACCGTGTTTTACTGCCCAAAACCACTACCTTTTCCTGGGATAAATAAGTGCGAGAAACCGGTAAATTATAATACATTATTTATATGAACAGCATGGCATGAAATGGAACTTTTAAATGATGTGTGATGTCTAAATCTGGCTTCTCTATGGACTCTGCATGATGAATCATCAACGCTCAGGGTAGGGAAAGACAGCCCCTCTCAGTATGGAACCCATTTCACAATGCATGTATTGTAGACCTATCATCTCATCATGGTAACTTTTTTTCTTGTGACAGGTAGGCCTACATTTGCTGCAGCATAGCCTATGCTAGAGTAATATAAAGACAGAGTGCATGTTTAATTCACACATCTCCAATCTGGCTTTCAGGGGTCACCTTGTTTTTAAATTGTAAAACTTCATATTTTTTTAATTGTAGCTGCAGAGTTTTAAAACAGCCTTTCACTCGAATATTGTTGCTATAAATCAGTGCACGTGCGAACACTCTCTCAAAGTCTTTCTCTCTCTCCATCAACCCCATTCAAATTGCATCTAAAATAGATCATCCTGTTCTAGATTGATATACAGTATAGCCCTATATACAGTTGAAGTCGGAAGTTTACATACACTTAGGTTGGAGTCATTCAACTCGTTTTTCAATCACTCCACAAATTTCTTGTGAACAAACTATAGTTTTGGCAAGACAGTTAGGACATCTACTTTGTGCATGACACAAGTCATTTCTCCAACAATTGTTTACAGACAGATTATTTCACTTATAATTCACTGTATCACAATTCCAGTGGGTCAGAAGTTTACATACACTAAGTTGTCTGTGCCTTTAAACAGCTTGGAAAATTCCAGAAAATGCTTTAGAAGCTCCTGATAGGCTAATTGACACAATATGAGTCAATTGGATGTGTACCTGTGGATGTATTTCAAGGCCTACCTTCAAACTCAGTGCCTCTTTACTTGACATCATGGGAAAATCAAAAGAGATCAGATCAGCCAAGACCTCAGAAAAAAATGTGTAGACCTCCACAAGTCTGGTTCATCCTTGGGAGCAATTTCCAAACGCCTGAAGGTACCACGTTCATCTGTACAAACAATAGTACGCAAGTATAAACACCATGGGACCACGCAGCAGTCATACCGCTCAGGAAGGAGATGCGTTCTGTCTCCTAGAGATGAACGTACTTTGGTGCGAAAAGTGCAAATCAATCCCAGAACAACAGCAAAGGACCTTGTGAAGATGCTGTAGGAAACAGGTACAAAAGTATCTATATCCACAGTCAAACGAGTCCAATATCGACATAACCTGAAAGGCCGCTCAGCAAGGAAGAAGCCACTGCTCCAAAACCGCCATAAAAAAGCCAGACTACGGTTTGCAACTGCACAAGCGGACAAAGATTGTACTTTTTGGAGTAATGTCCTCTGGTCTGATGAAACAAAATAGAACTGTTTGGCCATAATGACCATCGTTTTTTTGGAGGAAAAAGGGGGAGGCTTGTAAGCCGAAGAACACCATCCCAACCCATGAAGCGTGGGGTGGCAACATCATGTTGTGGGGGTGCTTTGCTGCAGGAGGGACTGGAGCACTTCACAAAATAGATGGCATCATGAGGCAGGAATATGATGTGGATATATTGAAGCAACATCTCAAGACATCAGTCAGGAAGTTAAAGCTTGGTCGCAAATGGGTCTTCCAAATGAACAATGACTCCAAGCATACTTCCAAAGTTGTGGCAAAATGGCTTAAGGACAACAAAGTCAAGGTATTGGAGTGGCCATCACAAAGCCCCGACCTCAATCCTATAGAAGATTTGTGGGAAGAACTGAAAAAGCGTGTGCGAGCAAGGAGGCCTACAAACCTGACTCAGTTACACCAGCTCTGTCAGGAGGAATGGGCCAAAATTCACCCAACTTATTGTGGGAAGCTTGTGAAAGGTTTCCCGAAATATTTGACCCAAGTTAAACAATTTAAATGCTATGCTACCAAATACTAATTGAGTGTATGTAAACTTCTGACCCACGGGGAATGTGATGAAAGAAATAAAAGCTGAAATAAATAATTCTCTCTGCTATTATTTTGACATTTCACATTCTTAAAATAAAGTGGTGATCCTAACTGACCTAAGACAGGGAATTTAACTAGGATTAAATGTCAGGAATTGTGAAAAACTGAGTTTAAATGTATTTGGCTAAGGTGTATGTAAACTTCCGACTTCAACTGTATATAGTAGATGTCCTAGCCTACCTCTTTCAGGTAATACATTCACTGCAGTATTAGCCTTATATTTAGCTAATTAATTATGGGTTAGCCTCTGTTTCTTTCACAATACGCAAGCACCTGTGCTTTGCTGGCCTCTTCTTAAAAAACCATCCTTAGCACTTGAAAGCAAGGAAGGAATGAAGCAACAATAGAGAGTGAAATAGGAGGTAAACTAATAACATTAGGGGAAATATTATGAAAATATATATGCGCAGTCTACTAATTATACAAATACAGTAGGCCCTATTATATTTTTAAAAATTAAATCAAATTCACCAGCCTATACTTGGTAGCCCGCATGTGCTGCACTAGAATCTCTGCTTTATCATGGTTTGAACAATGTGCATTATTCCACTCCATATACAGTAATACAATATAATACAGTAATACAGTTCACACTCAAAAAGATTAGCCTACTGAAGCTAGTTTAATTTATTTATCCACGAGAGCATATACTGTAGTTAGCTACATCTATGGGCTTTTATGTTTTTCTGTCTTGTGTAATGTGCAGTAGACTCTATCATATGTGTATTGGATAATGGCACAATCATTTGCGCTTGTTAGGTCTTTGTTCTCATTAAATGTTGTTTATGTAGGGCTCATAAAATGTATTTAATATATGACTCATCAAGCTCAGCTAGAGTCAGGTTAGAATTTTTATACTGATCAAAGCTCTAATCAAATCTAGACATATTTACAGTATATACTTTATAATGCTTTTGAATGACACTTACGGTTTTGGCAGGAAATGTGTGTTACCTGGAGAAAAGTGATTTATTCTCGGGATGGAACATTTGTAAAATACAGGGAAAATATTCAACCCTAGTCCTCACTCCTTCTGTGACATTTTGAGAAGGAGGTGAGTAGAAAGGACACAAGGAATCACAGAAACGATTCAGGACACGATTCACAGTGTGTTGTCTGAGGTGTGGTTCTAACAGTCTGCTCCTCCTTTCCTGCCAGGTGACTCACTGCACTCCATCTTCACTGTGCACCAGCCATCCCACCCAGCATCCCACCAGCCACCCCACCCCTCGTCCTGGCCACTGAGGACCAGGTGTAGCACTGTGGGGGTCCGGCCTCAGCTGCAGCCAAGGACAGGGCCTAGGACAGGAGGATCAGGGAAGGAGAACAATGTAACTGCAGCCAAAGACAGGATCAGGTAAGGGCCCCAATGGGAGACTGGACGGCTACAACAGGCTGTCACAATTGCCGGTTCTCATGTTGACTTATTACTATATCTATCACCTCACTTCACAGGGTTGTTTTCACATGTAAGAGCAAGGATAGATATAATGGCAAAAGGATCCCAAGAGGGCACATAGGAGGTAGGGAAATCTTGCAAGTTAAAAAGCTTAGAATCTGTTTCATTGTTCCCTGTCCCAGCACACTGGTTCTTCGAGCCGGATAGTTTGATGTACACTTGGATTTGTTATTTAGAGTCTATATCACATTAAAATATCCTCTTTGATCCTCTTTGATTCATTAGCAAAATGCACTGTTTTGCGTGGGTGATATAAATGGTGGGAGTAATGAAATGTAATGCTTTGGCATCTTTTCTAATGCAGAAACACACAGACACACATGCTCAGGCTCAGGTAGCCATAGCAACAAGTCCACTCTGCTCCTCTGTTGCTCTCATAAACATATTTCAGTCAAAGTCCTGGTATTGAAATCACGAACACTTTGCAATATTAACAGTCCTTTGCACATCGAAGGAGCAACAGTCTACCTCAATGTTTCAGCCTGCAAAGAGCCAAGGTACAACGCAGTGAAACTAGAATGTAGAGCAGCCACATACTAAGCCAAATATATGTAATAATATACTGTATGTCTCTTAGCAGACACTTTTATGGAAAGCAACTACATTACAGTAAGTGCATACATTTTTTGAATGTATATGTGTGATCCCTGTGGGAGTTGAACCCTTGACCTTGCGGCACTCTACTTATCCACACATGATAGCTAGCTGCCAGGACCAGTACAGCTCTGACCCCAATCAGAGGATGTAGTTCTGAGTAACACCACATAAGACTGAGGTAACAGGAGCCATTTATCACAGTGACACGGTGACTGTGTCTTAAATGGCACCCTATTCCCTATATATTACTGAGATGGCGCCGAAGAACATGGCTGACGTTTTACATTCTCCCAACCAATTGTGAAATTTTGTTTAAAAAATGGTGTTTTGTGAAACTTATTTTTAAACTTATTGCGTACGTAATGTTGCTGCTACCGTCTCTTATGACCGAAAATAACTTCTGGACATCAGAAAAGCGGTAACTCACCGAGGACTGGAAGAAACTGACGGGAAGGATATCCTGCTTTCACTGGAACACACCCAGATCCACGACTTTTGTGTGAAGAAAAGACATCGGGAAAGGGGGTGCAGATCGGGGATCCTTCTGAGAATCTGGAGGCAAGCGAGCAAACTCCCAATGCCTTCCATTCTCCTTGCTAACATGCAATCGTTGGAAAATAAAATTGATGACCCACTATTAAGATTATCATACCAACGGGACATTAAAAAAAAGTAACATCTTATGTTTCACCGAGATGACAATATAGAGCTGGCAGGATTTTCCATGCACTGGCAGAACAGAGACGCTCACCCAAATGCTCACCCAGAAGCGGCGCTCCTAGTGGCCGGGGACTTTAATGCAGGCAAACTTAAATCAGTTTTACCAAATTTTTACCAGCATGTCACATGAGCAAACCAGTGGGAAAAGAATCCGAGACCTTTACTCCACACACAGAGATGCAAGCTCTCCCCCACCATCTATTTGGAAAATCTGACCATCATTCTATCCTCCCGATTCCTGCTTACAAGCTAAAACGAAAGCAGGATGTACCATTGACTAGCTCAGTATAGAAGTGGTCAGATGCTACACTACAGGACTGTTTGTGTATTTGATTGTGTTTCAGGAGATGGCTTCCTGAAATCCCCCAGCAGCTGATTGGTCGACTCCACGGTTAATTGGAGCTGACCCCGCCCCCTTGTCAAGTTACAGCTGTATCCCATTAAATCAAATCAAATCAAATCAAATTTTATTTGTCACATACACATGGTTAGCAGATGTTAATGCGAGTGTAGCGAAATGCTTGTGCTTCTAGTTCCGACAATGCAGTAATAACGAGCAAGTAATCTAACTAACAATTCCAAAAAAAACTACTGTCATACACAGTGTAAGGGGATAAAGAATATGTACATAAGGATATATGAATGAGTGATGGTACAGAGCAGCTTAGGCAAGATACAGTAGATGATATCGAGTACAGTATATACATATGAGATAAGTATGTAAACCAAGTGGCATAGTTAAAGTGGCTAGTGATACATGTATTACATAAGGATGCAGTCGATGATATAGAGTACAGTATCAACGTATGCATATGAGATGAACAATGTAGGGTAAGTAACATTATATAAGGTAGCATTGTTTAAAGTGGCTAGTGATATATTTACATCATTTCCCATCAATTCCCATGATTAAAGTGGCTGGAGTAGAGTCAGTGTCATTGACAGTGTGTTGGCAGTAGCCACTCAATGTTAGTGGTGGCTGTTTAACAGTCTGATGGCCTTGAGATAGAAGCTGTTTTTCAGTCTCTCGGTCCCAGCTTTGATGCACCTGTACTGACCTCGCCTTCTGGATGGCAGCGGGGTGAACAGGCAGTGGCTCGGGTGGTTGATGTCCTTGATGATCTTTATGGCCTTCCTGTAGCATCGGGTGGTGTAGGTGTCCTGGAGGGCAGGTAGTTTGCCCCCGGTGATGCGTTGTGCAGACCTCACTACCCTCTGGAGAGCCTTACGGTTGAGGGCGGTGCAGTTGCCATACCAGGCGGTGATACAGCCCGCCAGGATGCTCTCGATTGTGCATCTGTAGAAGTTTGTGAGTGCTTTTGGTGACAAGCCGAATTTCTTCAGCCTCCTGAGGTTGAAGAGGCGCTGCTGCGCCTTCCTCACGATGCTGTCTGTGTGAGTGGACCAATTCAGTTTGTCTGTGATGTGTATGCCGAGGAACTTAAAACTTGCTACCCTCTCCACTACTGTTCCATCGATGTGGATGGGGGGTGTTCCCTCTGCTGTTTCCTGAAGTCCACAATCATCTCCTTAGTTTTGTTGACGTTGAGTGTGAGGTTATTTTCCTGACACCACACTCCGAGGGCCCTCACCTCCTCCCTGTAGGCCGTCTCGTCGTTGTTGGTAATCAAGCCTACCACTGTTGTGTCGTCCGCAAACTTGATGATTGAGTTGGAGGCGTGCATGGCCACGCAGTCGTGGGTGAACAGGGAGTACAGGAGAGGGCTCAGAACGCACCCTTGTGGGGCCCCAGTGTTGAGGATCAGCGGGGAGGAGATGTTGTTGCCTACCCTCACCACCTGGGGCGGCCCGTCAGGAAGTCCAGTACCCAGTTGCACAGGGCGGGGTCGAGACCCAGGGTCTCGAGCTTGATGACGAGCTTGGAGGGTACTATGGTGTTGAATGCCGAGCTGTAGTCGATGAACAGCATTCTCACATAGGTATTCCTCTTGTCCAGATGGGTTAGGGCAGTGTGCAGTGTGGTTGAGATTGCATCGTCTGTGGACCTATTTGGGCGGTAAGCAAATTGGAGTGGGTCAAGGGTGTCAGGTAGGGTGGAGGTGATATGGTCCTTGACTAGTCTCTCAAAGCACTTCATGATGACGGATGTGAGTGCTACGGGCGGTAGTCGTTTAGCTCAGTTACCTTAGCTTTCTTGGGAACAGGAACAATGGTGGCCCTCTTGAAGCATGTGGGAACAGCAGACTGGTATAGGGATTGATTGAATATGTCCGTAAACACACCGGCCAGCTGGTCTGCGCATGCTCTGAGGGCGCGGCTGGGGATGCCATCTGGGCCTGCAGCCTTGCGAGGGTTAACACGTTTAAATGTCTTACTCACTTCGGCTGCAGTGAAGGAGAGACCGCATGTTTCCGTTGCAGGCCGTGTCAGTGGCACTGTATTGTCCTCAAAGCGGGCAAAAAAGTTATTTAGTCTGCCTGGGAGCAAGACATCCTGGTCCGTGACTGGGCTGGGTTTCTTCCTGTAGTCCGTGATTGACTGTAGACCCTGCCACATACCTCTTGTGTCTGAGCCGTTGAATTGAGATTCTACTTTGTCTCTGTACTGGCGCTTAGCTTGTTTGATAGCCTTGCGGAGGGAATAGCTGCACTGTTTGTATTCAGTCATGTTACCAGACACCTTGCCCTGATTAAAAGCAGTGGTTCGTGCCTTCAGTTTCACACGAATGCTGCCATCAATCCACGGTTTCTGGTTAGGGAATGTTTTAATCGTTTTAATCGTAGACTCCTTCTCCAGTTATAAAAGCCAGTGTTCTGTTGTTCAAAAGAGAGATCATGGCTGAGAGAGGAGGCTGATGGCTGAGGGTCATATTATGTTTGTTGTTTCTGAGAGTGATACAGGCAGTTGGTATGTACTGTGTTAGTTTGTTGCATAATCAGATAGAGCTTATTTGATGTCCTTTGTTTCTTAGTATGTTTGTGAAATTGTTTAATATTCTGTTTCATTTGTTCCCAGGGGGTAGGCACCTAGGGAGTGCTTAGGCAAGAGGCCCGCGGGCATACATATACCCGTAGTATATTCACTGTCTAGGCACACTAGGTAAGACCTGGGCGGACCACCCCTGCATTTTGGTTAGCGCACCAGGTATACTAAGTTAGATAGGTAGTGGGTAGGCAGGTTAGATAGGAGAGGGGGCTTTGATATTTACTTTCTTTGCTTTGGTTCCGTCCAGATGCTTTTCCCCATATTACTGTGTGACGGAATAAATTCCTTGTAAACACTCTCTCTGCCTTTTGTCATCCTTACTCACACCTAAGGTCCATACCTCTTTCACTTCACGGGGAGTTGAGTTGTAGCAGGGTGTTGCGTTCCCTCTTCACAGAGGCGTGCGTAACAATGACGTCATCCCCACAGTGACTGTACGTACATATCCCAACCAGAAACCATGGATTATAGGCAACATCCGCATCGAGATAAAGGCTAGAGCTGCCGCTTTCAAGGAGTGGGAGACTAATCCGGACGCTTATAAGAAATCCCGCTTTGCCCTCAGACGAACCATCAAACAATCAAAGCATCAATACAGGATTAAGAGTGAATCCGACTACACCGGCTCAAACGCCGATGTGAGTAAGACCTTTAAACAGGTCAACATTCACAGAGCCACTGGGCCAGATGGATTACCAGGACGTGACCTCAATTCGCATACCGCCCCAACAGATCCACAGATGACGCAATCTCAATCACACTCCACACTGCCCTTTCTCACCTGGACAAAAGGAACACCTATGTGAGAATGCTGTTCATTGAATACAGCTCAGCATTCAACTCCATAGGTTTCACAAAGCTCATCACTAAGCTAAGGACTCTGGGACTAAACACCTCCCTCTGCAACTGGATCCTGGACTTCCTGACGGGCCGCCCCCAGGTGGTAAGAGAAGGCAACAGCACGTCTGTCACACTGATCCTTAACACTGGGGCCCCACAGGGGTGTGTACTTAGTCCCTTCCTGTATTCCCTGTTCATCCACAGCTGCATGGCCAAACACGACTGCAACATCATCATTAAGTTTGCTGACGACACAAGAGTGGTAGGCCAGATCACAGACAATGATGAGACAGCCTATAGGGAGGAGGTCAGATAACTGGCAGTGTAGTGCCAGGACAACAACCTCTCGCTCAATGTGAGCAAGACAAAGGAGCTGATCGTGGACTACAGGAAAAGGCAGACCGAACAGGCCCACAATTAACATTGACGGGGCTGTAGTGGAGCGGGTCGAGAGTTTCAAGTTCCTTTGTGTCCACATCACCAACAAACTATCATGGTCCAAACATACCAAGACAGTCGTGAAGAGGGCATGACAAAATATTTCACCCTCAGGAGACTGAAAAGATTTGGCATGGGTCCCCAGATCCTCAAAACGTTTTACAGCTGCACCATCGAGAGCATCCTGACCGGTTGCATCCCCACCTGGTATGGCAACTTCTCGGCATCTGATCGTAAGGCGCTACAGAGGGTAGTGCGAACATCATTGGGGCCAAGCTTCCTGCCATCCAGGACCTATATAATAGGCGGTGTCAGAGGAAAGCCCAGAAAATTGTGAGAGACCCCAGTCACCCAAGTAATAGACTGTTTTCTCTGCTACCGCACGGCAAGTGCCAAGTCTAGGACCAAATGGCTCCTCAACAGCTTCTACCCCCAAGCCATTAGACTGCTGAAGAATTCATAAAAATCGCTACCGGACAATTTACATTGACTCCACTCCCCTCTTGTACACTGCTGCTACTCACTGTTTGTTACCTATGCATAGTCACTACCTATGCATAGTCACTTTGGTACCGGTGCCCCCTGTATATAGTCTTGTTATTCTTATTGTGCTTCTTTTTATTATTACTTTTTATTTTAGCTTACTTGGTAAACAGTTTCTGCTTCTTGAACTGCACTGTTGGTTAAGGGCGTAAGTAAGCATTTCATGGTAAAGTCTATACTTGTTGTATTCGGCGCATGTGGCAAATAAAGTTTGATTTGATAGTCCACTACTTTTGACCAGAGCCTTATGGACGATAAAGTAGTGCACTATAAAGGGAATAGGGTGCCATTTGAGACACACATAGTATTAAGGCTGTCTTTTCTCCTCCAGTTACAGCACCATGCTAATGTCACTATCCCTCTCTTCGTTATGGAGCTAATGATGCCTGTGTGGCCAGCTTAGGAGGACTTTCTGTGATGAATGTGTGAACTAACTAGGCTAGCCCACATCTGTAGCTCCTCTCTTCATTGCAGGAGTCAATGTGCAGGGATACAGGTTAGACGAGGTAATTGAGGTAATATGTAAAAAAGTAGAGGTAAAGTGAAAATGCATAGATAATAAACAGAGAGTAGAAGCAGCGTAAAAATGGGGGTGTCAATGTAAATAGTCTGGGTAGCCATTTGGTTAGCTGTTCAGGAGTCTTATGGCTTGGGGGTAGAAGCCATTAAGAAGCCTTTTGGACCTAGACTTGGTGCTCCGGTACCACTTGAGAGATCAGTCTATGACTAGGGTTTCTGGAGTCTTTGGCAATTTTTTGGGCCTTCCTCTGACACCGCCTGGTATAGAGGTCCTGTATGGCAGGAAGCTTGGCCCAGTGATGTACTTGGCTGAACGCATTACCCTTCGTAGTGCCTTGCGATTGGAAGCATACCAGGCGGTGATACAACCAGTCAGGATGCTTTCGATGGTGCAGCTGTAGAACTTTCAGGATCTGAGGACCCATGCCAAATATTTTCAGTCTCCTGAGGGTGCATAGGCATTGTCGTGCCCTCTTCACGACTGTCTTGGTGTGTTTGAACCATGACAGTTCGTTGGTGATGTGGACACTAAGGAACCTGAAGCTCTCAACCTGTACTCCACTATCATCTCATTTGTCTTGATCACGTTGAGGAAGAGGTTGTTATCCTGGCACCACACTGCCAGGTCTTTGACCTCCTCCCTATAGACTGTGTCATCGTTTTCGGTGATCACTGGTGTGTCGTCAGAAAACTTCATTATGATGTTGGAGTTGTGCTTGGCCATGCACTCATGGGTGAACAGGGAGTACAGTAGGGGACCGAGTACACACCCCTGAGGGGCCCCTGTGTTGAGGATCAGCGTGGCAGATGTGGCAGATGTGTTGTTACCTACCCTTACCACCTGGGGGCGGCTATCAGGAAGTCCAGGATGATGTTGCAGAGGGAGGTGTTTAGTTACAGGGTCCTTAGCTTAGTGATGAGCTTTGAGGGTACTATGGTGTTGAACGCTGAGCTGTAGTCAATGAATAGCATTCTCATGTAGGTGTTCCTTTTGTTCAGGTAGGAAAGTGCAGTGTGGAGTGCACTATAGATAGCGTCATCTGTGGATCTGTTGAGGCGGTATGCAAATTGGAGTGGGTCTAGGGTTTCTGGGATAATGGTGTGATGTGGGCCATGACTTGGCTTTCAAAGCACTTCATGACTACAGATGTGAGTGCTATGGGTTGGTAGTCATTTAGACAGGCTACTTTTGTGTTCTTGGGCACAGGGGCTATGATGGTCTGCTTGAAACATGTTGGTATTTCTGACTCGGTCAGGGACAGGTTAAAAATGTCAGTGAAGACACTTGCCAGTTGGTTAGCGTATGCTCAGAGTACACGTCCTGGTAATCTGTATGGCCCTCGGCCTTGTGAATGTTGACCTGTTTAAAGGTCTTACTCACATCGGCTACGGAAAGCGTGATCACACAATCGTCCGGAACAGCTGGTGCTCTCATGCATGTTTCAGTGTTGCTTGCCTCAAAGCACGCACAGAAGTAATTTAGCTCGTAGGCTTGTGTCACTGGGCAGCTCACAGCTGTGCTTCCCTTTCTAGTTCATAATAGTTTGCAAGCCCTGCCACATCCGATGGGCATCGGAGCCGGTGCAGTAGGATTCAATCTTAGTCCTTTATTGACGCTTTGCCTGTTTGATGGTTTGTCGGTGGGCATAGCGGGATTTCTTATAAGCGTCCGGGTTAGAGTCCTGCTCCTTGAATGCGGCAGCTAAAACCTTAAGCTCAGTGCGGATGTTGCCTGTAAACTATGGCTTCTGGTTGGGGTATGTACGTACGTTCACTGTGGGGAAGACATCATTGATGCACTTATTGATGAAGCCAGTGACTGATGTGGTTTACTCCTCAATGCCATTGGAAGAATCTTGGAATATATTCCATTCTGTGATACAACGACAGATACCTGCCAGACCAGTGAATGGCCAATAATGAACATGATTTGACTTCTATAAACATTTGTCTTCAAGCTTTAGTGACCAAGTAATGCACTGACAGACACACAGCCTTGATGTCAGAGCTCAGGGAAAACAATCATCATCAGGACAGGAAGTTGATGGTTAGCAGAGAAAGCACTGTGTGGGCGTACATGGTTATAACACACCTTTTTAGTTAAATGGCTTTCTAAGTACCTTCAGACAGTATGTTTATGTTTATTGCCACGTGCTACGAGGAAGGTTGACATCCACACATTCATTAGTGTGCACTGTTGAAGTGAGCTTAGCTTCGTACGGCTAGCAAAACAGTCCTGTAGCTTAGCATCTACGTCATCTGACCACTTCCGTATTGAGCGAGTCACTAGTACTTCCTGCTTTAATTTTTGCTTGTAAGCAGGAATCAGGAGGATAGAGTTATGGTCAGATTTGCCAAATGGAGGACGAAGGAGAGCTTTGTACGCATCTCTGTTTGTGGAGTAACATCTTGATAAATGTTACCTAAGTTAATAACATGTTGTTAATTCCTGTGGAATCGACATTGAATGTGAACACGTGTCACTTATCAAGATATTACATTTTGTTCCCAGTTTGTGAAGCATAATGAAGACTTTGTAAATGGATACAGAAGATTAAGGAAATGCAGACAATTTTAATGAATCTACAGGGGATTCTGTTTTATTTAATGTCTCTCCAGTTTCCCCCTTAAAATGCTGCAGTAATCAGTACCATCAGCTTTTACAATGGAGCCCATAAAAATATAATTCTGGAAATTTCTGGAAACTCAATAACTGCATCTCAAATGGCACCCTGTTCCCTGCATTGTGCACTACTTTTTTACCAAAACACTATAGGTCCTTGTCAAAAATAGTGCGCTATCATTAGGAATAGAATGCCATTTGGGACGTACACAATCAATAACCAACGAGCCAGGACATAATATACTATATGTTAATGTAATGAAACAAGGAGATGATCACCCTAACCCTATAGCCTTATATCCACCCTCATATCTAAATCTCTTTTCTCTTGGGCATTGTCTGTCCCTTGTGCTCATCCAAAGTAAATGCCAACATTATTAATCTAAATAAAGAGATTAAATTTTCACTTATTGCCTTATTCAGGATTGGTCTCCATGGTGATAGCAGCGTTTCACAGCCATATTTGTTTATATGAGGTCAGTAAGAGACTTTCAATGGGCCTAAATAACCTCTCACTCAATGTCAACAAAACAAAGGAGATGATCATGGACTTCAGGAAACAGCAGAAGGTGCACGCGCCTATCTACATCAACAGGACCGCAGTGGAGAAGGTGGAAAGCTTCGAGTTCCTTGGCGTACACATCACTGACAAACTGAAATGGACTACCCACACAGACAGTGTGGTGAAGAAGGCGCAACAGAGCCTCTTCAACCTCAGAAGGCTAAAGAAATTTGGCTTGTCACCTAAAACCCTCACACATTTTTACAGAAGCGCAATTGAAAGCATCCTGTCGGGCTGTATCACTGCCTGGTACGGCAACTGCACCGCCTGCAACCGCAAGGCTCTCCAGAGGGTGGTGCATTCTGCCCAATGCATTACCGGGGGCAAACTACCCGCCTTCCAGGACACTTACATCACCAAATGTCAAAGGATGGCCAAAAAGATCATCAAGGACATCAACAACCCGAGCCACTGCCTGTTCACCCCGCTATCATCAAGGCGGCTAGGTCAGTACAGGAGCATCAAAGCTGGGACCGAGAGACTGAAAGACAGCTTCCATCTCAAGGCCATCACTAGCACATTAGAGGCTGCTGCCTATAGGCATAGACTAGGAATCACTGGCCATTTTAAGGAATAGAACACTAGTCACTTTAATAATGTTTACATATATGGCATTACTCATCTCATATGTACAGTTGAAGTCAAACATTTGCATACACCTTAGCCAAATACATATAATCTCAGTTTTTCACAATTCCTGACATTTAATCAGAGTAATCAGCTCTTATTTCTTTCATCACATTCCCAGTGGGTCAGAAGTTTACATACACTCAATTAGTATTTGTCAGGATTTGGCCAGGATTGTTCCGGTTTTGGCCACTAGATGCCCCCATTGTGCTTTTTGACCCTTTTGTTTTCCCTTGTTTCCAGGTATTATTTGCACCTGTGCCTTGTTTCCCTTGAATGTATTTAAACCCTTAGTTTTCCTCAGTTCTTTGCTCTGTGTTTGAATGTTAGCACCCAGCTATGAACTGCTGTGAACATTTGTTGCTCCAGTTGGACTCTCTTGTGGTACTCTGTTTTTGTTCTCGTTTATTTATTTTTGATTATCTTTTGAGGCTTTCTTCTGCTGCACCTACCACCTTGTGGATTTACCTTTTGACTTGGAGGATTACCTTTTTCTCTTGGAATTACTTTTGACGTTGTGGATTTATATTTTTGCCTGAAGAACTTTCCTTTTTACTTTATTAAAACACTGTCTTAAGTACTGCTGTGTCTGCCTCATCTTCGTAACCGGGTCTTGACAGTATTTGGTAGCATTGCCTTTAAATGGTTTACCTTGGGTCAAACATTTCAGTTAGCCTTCCACAAGCTTCCCACAATAAATTGGGTGAATTTTGGCCCGTTCCTCCTGACAGAGCTGGTGTAACTGAGTCAGGTTTGTAGGCCTCCTTACTCGCACACGCTATTTCAGTTCTGCCCACACATTTTCTATTGGACTCACGTCCGTAGCCATGTAGTGCTTTGAAAGGTTGGTAATGGCTCACATCAACACCCTTATCCCAGAAACCCTAGACCCACTCCAATTTGCATACCGCCCAAACAGATCTACTGATGATGCAATCTCTATTGCACTCCACACTGCCCTTTCCCACCTGGACAAAAGGAACACTTATGTGAGAATGCTATTCATTGACCACAGCTCAGCGTTCAACACCATACTACCCTCAAAGCTCATCACTAAGCTAAGGATGCTGGGACAAAACACCTCCCTCTGCAACTGGATCCTGGACTTCCTGACGGACCGCCCCCAGGTGGTGAGGGTAGGCAGCAACGCATCTGCCACGCTGATCCTCAACACTGGAGCTCCCCAAGGGTGCGTACTCAGTCCCCTCCTGTACTCCCTGTTCACCCACGACTGCATGGCCAGGCACGACTCCAACACCATCATTAAGTTTGCAGTCGACACAACAGTGGTAGGCCTGAGCACCGTCAACAACAAGACAGCCTATAGGGAGGAGGTCAGAGACCTGGCCGGGTGGTGCCAGAATAACAACATATCCCTCAACGTAACCAAGACTAAGGAGATGATTGAGAACTACAGGAAAAGGAGGACCGAGCATGCCCCCATTCTCATCGACGGGGCTGTAGTGGAGCAGGTTGAGAGCTTCAAGTTCCTTGGTGTTGTCATGACGTTGCCCTCTTTGGCTGTGGCGAGCCCCATCCCCCTCTCCCTGCCTCCCCCTTTCCTCCTTCAACTAGGCTGCTGTGGTCAGAGAGACGTCGTAAATTCCTGAGGATCTCCTCATGGACACACAGTATAGAGAGAGTAAAATTTCATAGAGAACAGGGGAATTTTTTCCACCTCACAGAACTCGAGGTCCGAACAAATGTCATGTTCTGGAGAAAGTATAGAAGATCGGTGAAGAATCCAGCTACGAACTGGTCCATTTGTTACAACTTGGGGAAGCTAATGGGAGACGGTGTGGCCACATTACCATAACACTGTTTATATAATAGCCTCAGATTTTAGGTTTACATCTGATATTTGTATAAGATGAATGAGTGAGTATGATACTGTTTTCACAATTTTACAGTGTGATTTTGGACTGTTTAATGAAGGAAAACTCAAAAAGGGAATTGGAGTTAACTAAATCAGAGGACCGCCCCTGAGCCCAGTTAGGGTCAGGCGTCCTGGGACAGCCCTTTTCTGCAATTCCGAATAAAACTAACTTTGAGAAATTATCATTAGGAGAGGACAAAGGTTGTAGACCATTGTTGAATCTTTTAACCATACTACGTGGTTAAACTCTTAGACTATCGATACCGACAGAATAAGAACAAGTCTTTGATATTAATTACTAGTCTGCAGCTAGCAATTCGGTACCATTGAACGCGAAGAACGACAACCGCCAACACATCCATTCTATAACTAAACGAATGTATGTCACTCTGAACAATCCACTCTAACCACAACAGAGAGAGGGAGAGAGACGGACAATTCTACAAAAGAAACACATTTTTCACCAGCGATCAAGACGACACACTGAGTGTAAATATATATATTGATTGCAATTGTTCCCGAATGAGTGAGCGTTCATGTGCAAAGGATTAGCATTTCAATTGTTATAATTATTACTCTGTAGTGACTTCTTATTCGACCACCACTTCCCCTTTTGTCTAACAAGCCGCCATGCCGGTTTAACCCACTAGGGCACATTCACCTATCATTTCTTGTAACCACATTTACCTTGTTTGTTTATGCATTTCTGTGAATTACTTGTTAGTAATAAATACATGATTTAAGACAATTGATGTATGGATGACTCATAGTGAAGACTGGGTTCGTGCAGATAACCAACAATTTACGACGTTTGGAATGAGACTAACGTGAGGTAAAGTAAATAATTCATTCATTTGAAGACTAATTGATCAGATAAAATATCTGAAAGTTATTTTAAGAACTTTGTAATCTGAATATTTTTCCTTGGTGCCCCGACTTCCTAGTTAATTACAGTTACACGATTAATCAGTTGATTGTGTAATACTAATTACAGAGAATCTTTGATAACTATAAGTCTTCAATTTAATGATAGTAAAGACACGACAGTGTCCTCATCAACAACAAACTAGAATGGTCCAAACACACCAAGACAATCGTGAAGAGGACACGACCAAGCCTATTCCCCCTCAGGAAACTAAAAAGATTTGGCATGGGTCCTGAGATCCTCAAAAGGTTCTACAGCTGCAACATCGAGAGCATCCTAACTTATTGCAAAACTGCCTGGTACGGCAATTGCTCATCCTCTGACCGCAAGGCACTACAGAGGGCAGTGCGTACGGCCCAGTACATCACCAGGTTAAGCTGCCTGCTATTCAGGACCTCTACACCAGGCGGTGTCAGAGGAAGGCCCTAAAAATTGTCAAAGACCCCAGCCACCTCAGTCATAGACTGTTCTCTCTACTACTGCATGGCAAGCGGTACCGGAGTGCCAAGTCTAGGACAAAAAGGCTTCTCAACAGTTTTTACCCCCAAGCCATAAGACTCGTGAACAGGTAATCAAATGGCTACCCAGACTATTTGCATTGTGTGCCCCCCCAAACCCTCTTTTTTACGCTGCTGCTACTCTCTGTTTATCATATGCATAGTCACTTTAATTATACATTCATGTACATACTACCTCAATTGGGCCGACCAACCAGTGCTCCCGCACATTGGCTAACCAGGCTATCTGCATGGTGGCCCCGTGGGTCAGAAGTTTACTTACACTCAATTAGTATTTGGTAGCATAGCCTTTAAATTGTTTAACTTAGGTCAAATATTTTGGATAGCCTTTCACAAGCTTCCCACAATAAGTTGGGTGAATTTTGGCCCATTCCTCCTGACAGAGCTGGTGTCAGGTTTGTAGGCCTCCTTGCTCGCACATGCTTTTTCAGTTCTGCCCACAAATCTCAAATAGGATTGAGGTCAGGGCTTTGTGATGGCCACTCCAATACCTTGACTTTGTTGTCCTTAAGCCATTTCGCCACAACTTTGGAAGTATACTTGGGGTCACTGTCCATTTGGAAAACCCATTTGTGACCAAGCTTAAACTTCCTGACTGATGTCTTGAGATGTTGCTTCAATATATCCACATCATTTTCCCCTCCTCATGATGCCATCTATTTTGTGAAGTGCTCCAGTCCCTCCTGCAGCAAAGCATCATAATGATGGTCATTATGGCCAAACAGTTATATTTTTATTTCATAAGACCAGAGAACATTTCTCCAAAAAGTATGACCTTTATCCCCGTAGTCCGGCTTTTTTTATGGTGGTTTTGGAGCAGTGGCTTCTTCCTTGCTGAGCGGCCTTTCAGGTTAGGTCGATATTGGACTGGTTTCCATCAGCATCTTCACAAGGTCCTTTGCTGTTGTTCTGGGATTGATTTGCACTTTTCGCACCAAAGTATATTCATCTCCAGGAGACAGAACGCGTCTCCTTCCTGAGTGGTATGACGGCTGCGTGGTCCCATGGTGTTTATACTTGCGTACTATTGATTGTACAGATGAATGTGGTATCTTCAGGTGTTTGGAAATTGCTCCCAAGGATGACCCAGACTTGTGGAGGTCTACAATTTCTTGGCTGATTTCTTTTGATTTTCCCATGATGTCAAGCAAAGAGGCACTGAGTTTGAAGGTAGGCCTTGAAATACATCCACAGGTACATCTCCAATTGACTCAAATGATGTCAATTAGCCTATCAGAAGCTTTTAAAGCCATGACATCATTTTTTTTGAATTCTCCAAGCTGTTTAAAGGCACAGTCATCTTAGAGTATGTAAACTTCTGACTCACTGGAATTGTGATACAATTGCAGTGTAGCCTAGTGGTTAGAGCGTTGGGTTAGTGGTTGAAAGTTCGAATCCCCGAGCTGACAAGGTACAAATCTGTCGTTCTGCCCCTGAACAAGGCAGTTAACCCACTGTTCCTAGGCTGTCATTGAAAATAAGAATTTGTTCTTAACTGACTTGCCTAGTTAAATAAAGGTTAAAAAAATAGTGAAATAATCTGTCTGTAAACAATTGTTGGAAAAATGACTTGTGTCATGCACAAAATAGATGTCCTAACCGACTTGCCAAAACTATAGTTTGTTGACAAGAAATTTGTGGAGTGGTTGAAAAACTAGTTTTAATGACTCCAACCTAAGTGTATGTAAACTTCTGACTTCAACTGTATATACTTTGTTGTGTTCTATACTATTCTACGGTATCTTAGTCACTTAATGTTTACATATCTGGCATTACTCATCTCATGTGTACGTATATACTGTTTTCTATACTATTCTACTGTATCTTAGTCCGTTCCGCTCTGATATCTCACGTCCATATGTATATAGTCATAATTAATTCCTACTTAGATTTGTGTGTATTGGGTATATGTTGTGTAATTTGTTAGATATTACTTGTAAGATATTACTGCACTGTCAGAGCTAGAAGCACAAGCATTTCGCTACACCCACAATAACATCTGCTAATCATGTGTATGTGACCAATCAAATTTGATTTGATGAGGCTAAGCTAGATGAGGCTCTGCCATATTGTTTTCATCTGTCTGTCCGGTTCATCCAGATCTTCTATCACAGAACGGCTAGGGGATAGGGTTTGTGTACTGGACTTGACTGTCATGATACCAACTTTAAATGAGCAGTTATACTTTTTATTTACAAGTTCTGAGCATATCACACACCTGAAGGGTAAAATGTAAATCACCTTGTATAATATTTTACTGCCGTTGGAGATAAACATGCAGACAGTACTGTCTGTAGGTCTGTAGGTACTTAGAAAGCCATTTAACTAAAAGGTGTGTTATAACTATGTACGCCCCCACACAGTGCTTTCTTTGCTAACCATCAACTTCCTGTCCTGACGATGATTGTTTTCTCTGAGCTCTGACATCAAGGCTGTGTGTCTGTCAGTGGATTACTGGGTCACTAAAGCTTGAAGACAAATGTTTATAGAAGTCAAATCATGTTCATTATTGGCTATTCACTGGTCTGGCAGGTATCTGTCATTGTATCACAGAGGATTGAAAGCAGAGTTAATCAGAGCAGATTTAATGCCTTTGCCCCTTAATGCCTCTTGCGTGGATGGAAACTGTGTGTGTGTGTGTGCTCTGTATCAGATGTACACTGATGACCTGCTCTGGCTTTATGCAGGGGGTTGAAAGGAAGGATGTGGATGTGGCCTTGAGTAGCACACTGTAACATAGCCTATATACTGTAGGTTAGAAAGGAAGGATGTGGATGTGGCCTTGAGCAGCACACTGTAACATAGCCTATATACTGTAGGTTAGAAAGGAAGGATGTGGATGTGGCCTTGAGCAGCACACTGTAACATAGCCTATATACTGTAGGTTAGAAAGGAAGGATGTGGATGTGGCCTTGAGCAGCACACTGTAACATAGCCTATATACTGTAGGTTAGAAAGGAAGGATGTGGATGTGGCCTTGAGTAGCACACTGTAACATAGCCTATATACTGTAGGTTAGAAAGGAAGGATGTGGATGTGGCCTTGAGTAGCACACTGTAACATAGCCTATATACTGTAGGTTAGAAAGGAAGGATGTGGATGTGGCCTTGAGTAGCACACTGTAACATAGCCTATATACTGTAGGTTAGAAAGGAAGGATGTGGATGTGGCCTTGAGTAGCACACTGTAACATAGCCTATATACTGTAGGTTAAAGTACAGTACGTACGATTCTATACATCCAATTACCATTTCTGCTTATGTTTATTGACATATGCCCTCTCCGAGGGAGATTGACATTCACACATTTATTAGTGTGCACTGTTGAAGGGAGCTTAGCTTCCTACGGCTAATTTGTTATTCATAAATAAGACATTCATTCTTTAGGATTATGGAAATGGCCTTTCTGCATAATAATATTATTGCAGGAGAAATTAGTTTTACATTGCCCTAGAACTAACTGAGCTATGTTCTCTACTGTAGAATTCTGCCCAAAGACAATAAGACAGAAAGACGTGGGATGTTTTTGTGATGCTGAATGGAAGTAAATGTTATGTATTTGGTATACAGTTGTCCTTCAGTGCTTCAGGGAAGAAAAACAGTTTGTTTAAAAGAAAAAACTACTTCAAGCATTAGAATAAGCTTCCCTAAAACCAATACATAAAAAGTATATAAAAAAATAATAAGCTCCCCTGTCTCTCGGCATCAGGTCCTTCTTCTCTGTTCTTATATATATATATATATATTTTTTTACAGCAGTCAAGTCATTACCCTCTGTACTAAGAAGCCATTTGTATAACAATAAAATGTGTGTTACCACGGCAACCCATTTTATCAATCACGAAGCAGGGAGCAAATAGGAAGAATAACGTTTGATTGATTTGCTCAGGGTGAATGTTCATGTTTACCGTTATTGACGGTTTATGTTGTTGTTTTCCAATTATCTTGGAATGAAAATAAGTTCCGACAGTCAAAACATAATTTCTGATTACAACAAAACATCTGGAAAAGGCACTGCCTTCTGAAGGCACTGTATACACTTGCTCCTCATCCCCACCCTTCCCCAATACATGTGTAAATTGTGCCTTCCTGTATTATACTTATGCAAAAAATATACAGTATATTCTACTGCCGTTTACTTTATGTTCGTATTCTTATCTTTTATTATTTATTATTGATGTTGCATTGTCAAGAAGGAACCTGCAAGTAAGCATTTAGTTGGACGATGTTTGCCATGCGTATCCCGTTCACACAACTAATAAAACTTGAAACTTTTGCTGATCTTTTCTCTTCTCTTCGTTATTGAAAACTATAGGCTACACTGTTACGGAGTGTAAACACTTGCTTTCACCAATCCCTTGTAATTACAGTAAAATACTGTGGAAAAACAAACCCCTCCCCTCAATGAATTTCATTAATTCATTGAATTAATTCCGATTACAGTAGCATTTACTTTTTTACAGTATAATAGAGTCAATTTTAAAGTATTGTACTGTGTGTCATGATACCGTATTTATATTACAGTAGGTGTACTGTAATATTAAATACAGAATTTTACTTGCCACCGAGCTGCCTGTAACTACTGTCAAATTCACAGTAACCCCTTTACAGTGTAATCTGTGAATTAGGCCTATACCCTGTGAATAATTGCTTACATTGCATTATAACACTGTCATAGTACACTAGGTCTATACCTGCAAGCTGTAAGTAAAGTGTTACATTGTTATATATTGTGGATTGTGTAATCTTGCACATGATATAGACTAATACTTGGGCAAGACAACATGTGTGACTATCATGAGGAGCTCTCTTTTTCCACTCTAGATTCATTTAATAGAGGAAATGTGCTTCTGCTTGGCGTGCCATGCTAATCTGAAAACAATTGAGTTGTTCTGCGTGTTGCTATCTCCTGTTCTGTAATTATATGAAGACAAAGCAAGCAGACCTCAATGATATGATTAGGATTATTCTGTTCCGAGAGACCTGCACAGTGCAGTGTGCACCCTTGAAATGAATTCTAGGTAGAGAAGTGACGTGGTGAAATGGAGAAATGTGTTAATCCATTGCAGTGGTATTGCTGTTCCAGTGATACTATTTCTCAGTGGGATAATAGCTACAGTATAATCTTATATGTTAATCACAAAGAGGTAGCCCCTTTCTCTGTTGGACCTTGTTTTTCTCCAGCTTCTGCCATTATTTTTGAATGATTAAGGGCACGTGTAGAGTACTGACCTTTAGCACAAGCCTTCTAGCTACATTACCTTTATCTCTCCATTCTTATATTCCCTCTCTTTCTTTTCTTCCCTCTTTCTCTATATTTTCTTCTTCCCTCTGTCCCACTAATCAGCCACGGTGTCTGTTTTGCTTCACAAACAATTGGGACATTTTCATCAGATCATTCCTTCCTTCCTGCAGTGAAAGCCGGAGTGACAGTAGTGGAATGGGGGGGTGAGATGTAACAGCCTCAGCAGCAGGACAATATACTGTAAGAGGAGGCACTGAGGAGTCAGGATGCAAGATGCTGCTACCGATCTGCTTTAGTTCATTGCTACTGCACCTTAGTGATAATAAAGGAACCAAACGCAGCAAGCTCTAGGACTTGGATCTATTATACAGCTGCCGATGCTCTGCTTCCCTGGCTGCCTCAGCTGTTTGTAGTTCCCTCAGCGAGGCGCACTGAAAGATTTCTAGGTAGGCTTGATAATTATGCCATAAGCAGCTGACGCTAATTGAACATCTCTAGCATCTCTCAATGGAACTGCCTGGACAAACGGAGAGCCTGTAATGTGAGAGCCGTAGAGGATACTGCTGTTACAGCTTGTGATGCGCATCTACTGGCCACATCACGTTACATTGGATCTTGATGTGAGGAAATGCAACTGAACTCCTCTTGGTGAGAGAGGAATCTCTACCTCTGCTTCTGTGTGGTGGAGCCGCTCACCATAGTCTGACTGCTCTGAACGCTCTGTGATCGCAGGATTTGGTGGTGCTGACCCTGTCGTGTCTGATACCATCTGCTACTTCTGCGTTTCCGTACCGCACCAACCCTCTCTGTCTGTCAAAGGAACGCTACCCACCTACCTACCTGCACCGATGTCGTGGATGGATGGAGCATTGCGCAGGAGTGCTCTATAAAGCAGCGGCACCATCAGTGTACACAGAGCAGTAAAACCGCATGGTGAGAGAGTGATCAGAGAGGTGCAAGAGAGAGAGACAGAGAGAGAGAGAAAGAACCAGAGAGAGAGAGAGAAACAGAGAGAGAGAGAAACAGAGAGAAGTACTAGAGAGAGAGAGATAGTGTGAGAGAGAGAGAAAGAAACAAAGAGAGAGAGGTACTCTAGAGAGAGATTAAATCATCTGACAGTCAGACAGTGAGTGACAGTGTGTAGTGGAGAGTGGTTCCTTCCTGCCTGACAGAGCTGCAGTGTGTGAAGCCGCTGTCTCTCTCTGCTCTGATAAACTAATAGGTTAATGAGACAAGTAATGCAGGTGCTGTAGAGAGGAGAGAAGAGACAATACTCCCGTGACTACAGCACAGGGAGGATGCTCTGAGGACCAGACTGAGGAGTGCTCTTAGGATTCAGGGATTCACACTGCAGAGTGCAGACAGAGGTCTGCTGTACGTACCTGAGATACCGCAGTTAACCGCTGCACCTTATAACACATTCAGCATGGATGAACTGTGTACATACACAGATAGCATGGACAAAAACTCTCTAAAGTATCCAAAGACTGAGCAGACAGAGAAAATGTGGATGCGACTCAAGGGAATGTAAGTTTTCTCTTTCTTTCATCCCTCCTCTTGTGTTTAACTTCCCCAGAGAGGGACTGACTTAGAGGCATGTGGTCTGTAAGGCTGGTTGAAAGAGTGAGGTTATTTCAAGCTCTTGTGAAATGTTTATTTGTTATCAGAAGTGATGCCGTGTTGATGCCGTGTTCTGTCGCGTTTCTACAGTATCTTACTTTTCCATCACTGTGCTGTATATTGAAGCACGTTCAATATTATTCTTATGTGCACATCTTTGTTTTGTAAACAATACATTAGTGTGTATAAAGCACTACAACTGTAGGTGTGTACATTTCATGATTTCAATGTATGTATGAACAAATGTACCTATCAGTGGAGGCTGCTGAGGGGAGGATGGCTCATAATAATGGCTGGAACGGCGCAAATGGAATGGCATCGACCCATCCGCTCCAGTCATTACCAAGATCCCGTCCTCCCCGATTAAGGTGCCACCAACCTCCTGTGGTATGCAGGTAAGTACATACCTTAGCATATGCGCATATTCGTGTATACGTAAAGCAGATAGGTATGTAGGTAAGTTGGTAGTCAGGTAGGTACCTGCACTTGTATTTACCTACTGTTTTTACAGTAAATGAATGAATTAATTCATCAATTCATGAATGAATTAATGATTGAATGAATGGAAGTTATAATGGTATAATATGTGTTCTTCTACAGTTGTGTTTTTACCGTCTAATCAATATGTTACCACAACAAATTGATCAAGCTAAATACAGCTGGCAGCATGATTAGACTAATATGCTATTACATAATATATCATTTCACAGCTTGCAACAAATGAATGGGTCAATTATGTAGCTGTTAAACTTGTATCTGACAAACATGTGTCTCAGTAGTAGCAAACTGTTTATCACTGAAGCTTGACTAAACCCATTATGTATTCAATAGTTCATTATAATGTGCAGTCACGCTCTATATACACGTTTGCGCCTACACACACTCTACCACTGAAATCCCTGATCACATAGTCCTCAGTCACACCCTGTCCCCTGAGCATCTCCACCCACCCACCCACCCACCCACCCACCCACCCACCCACGCACGCACACACATACACACACACTGCTCCTCTACCAATCTGAAGTGTGGGACAAGTTCTCGCAATGTAATGCCCTGAATACCTGTGGCTCGCTGGTGCAGGAGATAGACAGGTGTGTTGCCATGGAGCAGAGGAGAGCAGAGGAGTAGTGCTGACTGTCGTGTCTGAGAGAGAAACGGAGGAGAGAGGAGAGGAGGGGAGAGAAGAGAAGAGGAGAGGAAGGGAAAGGGAAGAAGAGAGGAAGGGAAAGGGAAGCAGCGAGAATAGGATAGGAGGAGGAGAAGAGAGGAAAGGAGGGGAGAGGAGAGGAGAGGAGGAGAGAGGGGAGTAGAAGAGAGGACAGAAGGCGCAAAGGAGAGAAGAAAATAGCAGAGGATGGAAGAGGAGAGGAAGGGAGGAGAGGGGAGAAGGAAAGTAGAGTAGAGGAGAACAGAGGTTAGACTAGAGTAGGGCAGATATCTGTCCATTTTTAGGCGGGCTGATCTAAGTCAGCACACTGGTGGAAACGGTGACCACTGACTGGCTTTTTCTGGCTGGTTGGGTGGCTGTCTGGTTAACTGGCTGATCTCAGAGATTAAAAACATTCTAATCACCTCAGCTCACAAAGAGCAGTGCACACACACGCACACACATACACATTATTTAATCAAATCAAATCAAATGTATTTATAAAGCCCTTTTTACATTTAGTCAGGCATCTCCACTGAGCACTGCAATAACATGGTGTCACACTGAGCCTCTGTTTACAGTGCATTCGGAAAGTACTCAGGCCCCTTCCATTTTTCCACATTTTCTTAATTAAGTTACAGCCTTATTCTAAAATGGATTCAATAAAAAAATGTCTTCATCAATCTACACACAATACCCCATAATGACAAAGCGAAACAGAAATACCGTACCAGTATTCAGACCCTTTAATATGAGAGTCGAAATTGAGCTCAGGTGCATTCTGTTTCCATTGATCATGCTTGAGATGTTTCTACAACTTCACTGGAGTCCACCTGTGGTAAATGCAATTGATTGGACATGATTGGGAAAGAAACACACCTGTCTATATAAAGTCCCACGGATGACAGTGCATGTCAGAGCAAAAACCAAGCCATGAGGTAGAAGGAATTGTCCGTAGAGCTCAGAGACAGGACTGTGTCGAGGTGTCAGTGGCCTCCATCATTCTTAAATGGAAGACGTTTTGAACCACCAAGACTCTTCCTAGAGCTGGCCGCCCGGTCAAACTGAGCAATCGGGGCAGAAGGGCCTTGGTCAGCGAGGTGACCAAGAACCCGATGGTCACTCTGACAGAGCTCCAGAGTTCCTCTGTGGTGATGGTAGAACCTTCCCGAAGGACAATGGCCTTCATGGTAGAGTTGTCAGATGGAAGCCACTCCTCAGCAAAAGGCACAAGACAGTCCACCTGGAGTTTGTCAAAAGGCACCTAAAATACTCTCAGATTATGAGAAACAAGATTCTCTGGTCTGAAGAAACCAATATTGAACTCTTTGGCCTGAAAGCCAAGTATGCACGTCTGGAAGAAACCTTGCACCATCCCTACAGTGAAGCATGGTGGTGGCAGCATCATGTTGTGTGGATGATTTTCAGTGGCAGGGACTGGGAGACTAGTCAGGATCGAGGAAAAGATGAACAGAGCAAAATACAGAGAGATCATTGATGATAACCTGCTCCAGAGCACAGGGGGACATACAGGCAGACATACAGGGGGACATACAGGCAGACATCCAGGGGGACATACAGGCAGACATACAGGCAGTCATACATGGGGACATACAGGGTCACATACAGGCAGACATACAGGGGGACATACAAGCAGACATACAGGAGGACATACAGGCAAACATACAGGGGGACATACAAGCAGACATACAGGAGGACATACAGGCAAACATACAGGGGGACATACAGGCAGACATACAGGAGGACATACAGGCAGACATACAGGGGGACATACAGGCAGACATACAGGGGGACATACAGACAGACGTACAGGGGGACATAAAGGCAGACATACAGTCAGACATACAGGGGGACATACAGGGGGACATACAGGGTCACATACAGACAGGGGGACATACAGGCAGAATTACAGGGACATACAGGCAGACATACAGGGGGACATACAGGCAGACATACAGGGTCACATACAGGCAGGCACTGGGGGACATACAGGCAGACATACAGGGGGGGGACATACAGGCAGACATACAGGGTACAGGCAGGTGTACAGGGGGCAGGCAGAATACAGGCAGGGCAGACATACAGGGGGTACAGGCAGACATACAGGGTCACATACAGGCAGACTTACAGGGTCATATACAGGGGGCATACAGGGGGACATCAAGGCAGACATACAGGCGGACATACAGGGGGACATACAGGCAGAATTACAGGGGGACATACAGGGGGACATACAGGCAGTGGTGTCATCTGCTTCATGGCCCACGTGCCATCAGGCAACTCCACCAGCTCCATCCCAGTGCTTGAGTTTGACGGGGGTGTCGCCATATGAGTTGAACCTCCGCCCTCCGTCAGAGGAACATCTGCTGATAGTCTAACCACACCCGTTATTTCCTCTCTGCCTTTGACTGGTTTTTGCTGCTCTCTAGCTGCTTGTGTTTGAGCACTCTTCCTGTCCTTCTTCCGCTTCTTCTTCATCTTTCTTGTTTCAGTGTTACCAGAATTCTGTTTCGGGACTGGAGGAGTCATCAGGTCATATCAACTCGGTTCATTCACAACAACATACAGGGGGACATACAGGGCCACATTTGTCAATATAGCAGTCCAGGAGGAAATCATTTACAAAATGATTAGGCAAAATTTGAGTGATTTAGTTCTTATCTCCTAACTTCTCGTTAAAGATGGTTTAAAGTTTTTTAAATAAAATGAGACAAACACATTTTGTGTGATGCATCATTTACTGCTGTTGATGATTGCTGTGAGTGTAATAATTTCTCTCCCAACATTCCTCCTCTTCACTGGATCTTCACACCAGATGAAACGTGTGGGTGTGTGTGTGTTCTTGTTGGTGTGTGTGTGTGTGTGTTCTTGTTGGTGTGTGTGTGTGTATATGTGTGTGTGTGTGTGTGTGTGTGTGTGTGTGTGTGTGTGTGTGTGTGTGTGTGTGTGTGTGTGTGTGTGTGTGTGTGTGTGTGTGTGTGTGTGTGTGTGTGTGTGTGTGTGTGTGTGTGTGTGTGAGAGAGAGAGAGAGAGAGAGAGTACTCCCCTACCCTACAGATAGAAGGAGACTGATTGGAGAGAAGAGGGAAAACAGGAAAAAGAGCTCCTTCATAACTTGTCTGAATCCCCCAGACAATACTGCTCCATAGCAGAAACACACTCATTATTTATTTCTAGGTCAGTTCCTCTCAAATAGAGTTCTGCTAAATACTACATTTCCCAGAATGCACTAGTTTAACACTAAAGTTGACCTCAAGGCCTTCAAAAAGAAGCCAAAGAAATGCAATGGTTGGTGGAAATATAATTGGCTATCCTAAACACTAAGGTGGTATCTGGAAGTGTGACCTGTCATATTCAATTAAATGTTCTATCACTGAGTGGAATTTCTTTGAAATGCACTGAATTAAATTCTACCTCCTGTAACTAAAACTCAAATTCAACATCAACAATTGAGTTGAATGGGAGTCAATTAAAAAATTCTGAATTGAGCCCAACCCTGCTATTTAGTGCACTACTTTTGACTGAAAATCTCTGGTCAAAAGTACACTATAGGAATAAGGGAATAGGGTGCCATTTGGGCTGCAGATCTATCTCAGAGCGATGGTGTACTTTGTATGGCCTATTCATCTAATGTACACTCCTCATCTTGTTTTTCAGGCAGAAGTACAAAAACACATCTCAAAGGTATGTCCCATGGTGTCTGTCTGTCTACTGTCTCTCTACTTTATCAAACATGCCCACATGCTATATAATGATACCAACTCTTCTTATCTTATGCATACAGTCATTAGCCTACAAATGTATAACACAAAGCATTGGTAGATGTTGCCTTAGATCAATCTTTCAACAAACAATCTGTTAGCGCTGAATTGTCATACGTAAAGAGAATTTATTTAACAGTAAAGTATCTATAGGGTGAAGCTTATGAGGCTCTTGTTGTAGCTTTACTGTATGTGGGTTTAAATACTTGATTCATACTAAACAGTACTGTGTGGGTTTAAATACTTTATTCATACTTTACTTTACTGTGTGGGTTTAGAGAGTCTTGTTACTACGGTTGCAAAATTACAGGAATTCCTGGTTGGAGGAACACAGAATTTCTGCTTATTCCCTCCTGATTCCGGGAATCCTCCAACTGGGATTTCAGGAAAACCAGGGAATTTATTGAAAGTTCCTGGAATTTTGCAACGTTACTTGATACATCCCTTTCCTATAGAATGGATGAACTCCGGTGGGGTCAGTGGCTCTCACAAAGAGCACATTCAGATAATGTTAAGTTGGATGAAGTGGCCTTCACACACACAAATACAAACAGAGGGAGACATGCAGACACACACACACACACACACACACACACACACACACACACACACACACACACACACACACACACACACACACACACACACACACACACACACACACACACACACACACACACACACACACACACACACACTTCCCAGCTGCATTATGCATTCTCCTGTTGAACGCTTGCATTTATGTAACATGCTCACAGAGAGGTGCTCTTCTACAATGGCCCTTGTCGGAGACAGTCAGGCCCTCAGCACAGCTCCATCTGTCTATCTGTCTTTCTCTGAGATGTAAGGGTGGGTGTGGGTTGTGAAGTGTGGAGAAATATAATGATACAGAACTCTGCATTAGTATTCCACTGCAGTACGTAGAGCCAGGTGCAACAGAACTGAACTGTAAAGATGTAGTTATACAGTATTCAACAGAACTGAACTGTAAAGATGTAGTTATACAGTATTCAACAGAACTAAACTGTAAAGATGTAGTTATACAGTATTCAACAGAACTAAACTGTTTGAGATGTGGTTATACAGTATTCAACAGAACTAAACTGTAAAGCTGTAGTTATACAGTATTCAACAGAACTAAACTGTAAAGCTGTAGTTATACAGTATTCAACAGAACTAAACTGTTAAAGATGTAGTTATACAGTATTCAACAGAACTGAACTGTAAAGATGTGGTTATACAGTATTCAACAGAACTGAACTGTATTCAAAGAACTAAATAAAGATGTAGTTCAACAGAACTAAACTGTTTGAGATACAGTATTCAACAGAACTAAACTGTTTGAGATGTGGTTATACAGTATTCAACAGAACTGAACTGTAAAGATGTGGTTATACAGTATTAACAGAACTAAACTGTAAAGATGTGGTTATACAGTATTCAACAGAAGAACTGTAAAGCTGTAGTTTACAGTATTCAACAGAAACTGTTATAAGATCAACAGAACTGAACTGTAAAGCTGTAGTTATACAGTATTCAACAGAACTAAACTGTAAAGATGTGGTTATACAGTATTCAACAGAATTAAACTGTAAAGATGTGGTTATACAGTATTCAACAGAACTAAACTGTAAAGCTGTAGTTATACAGTATTCAACAGAACTAAACTGTTTGAGATGTGGTTATACAGTATTCAACAGAACTCAAATCTAGATATGTGGTTATACAGTATTCAACAGAACTAAACTCTAGATATGTGGTTATACAGTATTCAACAGAACTAAACTGTAAAGCTGTAGTTATACAGTATTCAACAGAACTAAACTGTTTGAGATGTGGTTATACAGTATTCAACAGAACTCAAATCTAGATATGTGGTTATACAGTATTCAACAGAACTAAACTGTAAAGATGTAGTTATACAGTATTCAACAGAACTGAACTGTTGAGATGTGGTTATACAGTATTCAACAGAACTGAACTGTAAAGATGTAGTTATACAGTATTCAACAGAACTAAACTGTAAAGATGTAGTTATACAGTATTCAACAGAACTAAACTGTAAAGATGTAGTTATACAGTATTCAACAGAACTAAACTGTAAAGATGTAGTTATACAGTATTCAACAGAACTAAACTGTTTGAGATGTGGTTTTACAGTATTCAACAGAACTGTAGCAATGTGGTTAGAGGGTGACGGAAAAATCTGAGCACCAGAACAAAGTTTTCCGTTAGTCGTCGCATCTCACAGTGCATTGACAGACGGTGCGATACCATCCTGTGTTAATTGCATCTCTCCATGAGAGAGTAGAGTGTACAGTATTTGGCCAATGATTCAGGGAGCAGTCGCTTAAGGGAATGGATTTATTGTCCATTCTCTGCTGGGTTAAAACAGGGTTCAGTGATTGATAAACCATCATTCTGATACCTTTTCATGAATAGATAATGTTAGTTAATGGTTTTGATTGAAACAGTTTTTGAAGCAATAATGACTTTCAAACATTGAATCATATTTAGAGTCATTTCAGATGGCCCATAGAGTTCTCTCCACTAGAGTTACCTGATGAACTATCCCACTCAATCCACTAAAGGTGACATCAACAGGGGATACTATACAGTATGTTCAACATGTGTTCACTTCAATCAATCAATTGGATTTAAAAACCCAAAATTCTGGAAAGCGCCGTTCAGATTTAGCTTTGAGGATGCCATAGCTAAAATGGGCCATCTGTTTACTGAAGCTCTAGCTACTGTTAGAGCGTAATAGCTTTTCATCAGGCATCAATGATATGAGCAGAACAGATATGAGTCAAGCTGTGACTTCAAGAGCCAACTGTCAGTCAAGCTGTCTCAGTAAAAGTGTGAAGAGATGATGTATTCATAGTACATGCAGCTTGTCTCCAGAGTGAGCAGAGGCCAGATACATAATGCATAGTGCAGACCTACAGATGTAGGATTTTAATTTAATCACTATTTTGTTGCTGATCATTTTTCTGTACTGCAGGAAAATGCAGATGAGCTTTGAGATTTACATAAATTCATTGAAAACCCACACTAAACTAGGGCTGGGCGATAAATCAATATCAATAATTATCGAGGTAATTACTTCCCTCAATAACGATATTAAAACGTTCAGATTCATTTTCAATAATGTCGATATAGAGTAATTAGGTACAGCAGTCATTTTCACCTCAGCAGGAACGTGCGGAGAAGTGACAATATGCACGTGGAGAGGTATACACTCACTAAAAACCACTTAGCACCTCGAGTGATGGAGTCGCCAATATTAACCACGAAAAATTAGTGATGTAGGCGAAAACAGTGGTAGTGATGTAGGTGAAAACAGTGGTAGTGATGTAGGTGAAAACAGTGGTAGTGATGTAGGTGAAAACAGTGGTAGTGATGTAGGTGAAAACAGTGGTAGTGATAGCCAAGGAGAAGGGGCAGCTTCCAATGAAGAAATTATTGATAAAAAGGGTTAAACTGTTTCTGCAATTTGGAAGTGGTTTGGCTTTTTGAAGTCCGACAAAAGAGCAGAGCAATGTTCGGTGCAAATTGTGCCATAGACAGGTGGCTGCGAAGTCTGGTAATACAACAAACCTTTTTCAACATCTGAAGCAAAATCACTCTTTGAAACATGCAGGAAGTTTGAGTTTGCACCACGGTATTGATAAACGCCCCTCAAGCACCAGCCAATCTAAGGATGTTTGCCCGAAGCAGTCAACACTGACAGCTTTTATTCCCTACGAGCAAACATCGAAAATATGCTATTAAATGCTATTATGCATTGCAATGCTAAGGACATGCTACCAATTATCACATTCGAAAAGGAAGGTTTCAAGAGGCTTATCCCTGGCCGCAAACATGGAACAATTTTCCTTCAAGTATAATTTTAAGTGTAGCTCACTTAATAAATAAAAAATGTAACCTTCATTTAACTAGGCAAGTCAGTTAAGAACAACTTCTTATTTACAATGATAGCCTATCGGGGAACAGTGGGTTAACTGCCTTGTTCAGGGGTAGAATGACAGATTTCTACCTTGTCAGCTCAGGGATTTGATCTAGCAACCTTTCGGTTACTGGCCCAATGCTCGAACCACGGTTTGTTCAGGCATTCTTGAGTTTGAAGCAGATATGCACCTTTTAAACATTATTTGAATAATATCGGGATGATTATCGTTATCGAATGAAAAAATATATAGATATCGTGATAATTTATTTTCCATATCGCCCAGCCCTACACTAAACACACAGTTGTATTAACAGTATTCCACTTTTCATGTAGCCTACTTTTGGCCAGCTAATAGCCTAACCACCGATCAAGCAACATTATGGACTAAATGTTCAAATCAGGTTGCTGCAGGATTTGTTGGCAGTGACAATAATCAAATCAAATGTTATTTGTCACATGCGCCGAATACAACAGTGAAATGCTTACAAACAAGCCCTTAGCCCTTAACCAACAATGCTTTAAGAAGTTAAGAAGAAAAATGTGTTAAGTAAAAAAATTGCTCAGTAATTTTTAAAATGTTTAAATAATGGTAAAAAATAATTAAACAGCAACAGTAATATATAAATAGCGAGGCTATATACAGGGGGTACCGGTAGAGAGTCAATGTGCGGGGGCACCAGTTAGTTGAGGTAATCGAGGTAATATACCTACATCTTTGTAGAGTTAAAGTGACCATGCATAGGTAATAACATAATAAAAGAGGGGTCTGGGTAGCCATTTGATTAGCTGTTCAGGAGTCTTATGGCTTGGGGGCAGAAGCTGTTAAGAAGCTTTAGAGCCTAGACTTGGCCCCCGGTACTGCTTGCTGTGCGGTAGCAGAGAGAACAGTCTATGACTAGGGTGGCTGGAGTCTGACAATTTGTAGGCCCTTGCTCTGACACCGCCTAGTATAGAGGTCCTGGATGTTGGGAAGCCTGGCCCCGGTGATGTACTGGGCGTACGCACTACCCTCTGTAGTGCTTTGCGGTCGGAGGCCGAGCAGTTGCCATACCAGGCAGTGATGCAACCAGTGCTCTCGATGGTGCAGCTGGAGAACCAATGCAGCTGAATCAATATAGGTCAACTGAAGATCCTACAACTCTACTAAGTACCAGTGTGCAAAGTACTTATGTATTACTTAAATAGTTTTTTTTTAAGTATCTGTACTTTACTGAAGTAATTATATTTTTGACAACTTTTACTTCACTACATTCCTAAAGAATGTAATGTACGTTTTACTCCATAGATTTTCCCTCACACTCAAAGGTACTCATTACATTTTGGATGCTTCGCAGAACAGGAAAATGGCCCAATTCACGCACTTATCAAGAGAACATCCTTGGGCATCCCTACTGCCTCTGAGTTGGCGTACTCATTAAACACAAAAGCTTCATTTGTAAATTATGTCTGCGTGTTGTAGTGTGTCCCTGGCTATCCGTAAAGAAATATATAATAATAATAATTGTGCTGTCTGGTTTGCTTAATTTAATCAATTTGAAATGATTGATACTTTTCTTTTTGATACATAAGTATATTTTTGCAATTACATTTACTTTTGATACATAAGTATATTTAAAACCAAATACCTTTTTTAAACTTTTACTCAAGTAGTATTTTCCTGGATGACTTTCACTTTTACTTGAATCATTTTCTATTAAGGTATCTTTTCTCAAGTATGACAATTGTGTACTTTTTCCACCACTGCTAAGTACTTATTCTTTAGTCTAAATATCCTTCAGTAAAGTATCCCTGACTCTGATTTCACTCTAGCTATACTTTCTGTCAAGTCTGCATCTCTGAACCCTTTCTAAAAGCATTCAGTGTAAAAGCAAGAGTTTACTTGGCCAAATGCTTACACTCAAGCCCTCTCTAACATATTATCATATCCAACACTATTTTATCCAATGTTCCTACATTTTATTTCCAAGGGTGTAAAAGCTTTTGATCCAGCATATAAATCAAGCTGTGCCTCTGACAGTCAACTGTCAGTAAAAAGCATGAAGAGATGATGTATTCATATGGGGCGGCAGGGTAGCTTAGTGGTTAGAGCATTGGACTAGTAACCAAAAGGTTGCAAGATTGAGTCCCTGAGCTGACAAGATACAAATCTGTCGTTCTGCCCCTGAACAAGGCAGTTAACCCACTGTTCCTAAGCCGTCGTTGAAAGTAAAAATGTGTTCTTAACTGACTTGCCTGGTAAATAAAGATACAATTCATAGTACATGCAGATTGTGCAGAGGATAGGGTATATGGCAATAAACTACTTTTCCTTTTAGTATCCCTGGCTTTGACTCCTCTCCTCTCCATCTATACCTTGTGTCATGCTCAGTAGCTACGGTACGTCTCTGACTCCAATGCTTCTGTTGTGTGCACAGAACCCTGTCCCTGAAGCATCTCCATCTCTTCTATTCTGTAGTGTGCATGTATGCTCAGTGGCTCTGTCTTTCTGTCTTCCTGACTCTCTGTGGTCACTAAAGATCCCATGGCACTTATTGTAAGAGTAGGGGTGTTAACCCCGGTGTCCTGGCTAATTCCCAATCTGACCCCATACTGTACAATCATGGCCGCCTGTTAATCGCCAGCTTCCAATTGGCTCATTCATCCCCTTTCCTCTCCTCTGTAACTATTCTGGGGGATTGCTGTAAATGAGAATGTGTTCTCAGTCAACTTACCTGGTAAAATAAGGGTAAAATAAAACATTTAAAACTCCTTGAACCCTATCCACCCAAATCCAAACCCTGTGTGTGTGTGTGTGTGTGTGTGTGTGTGTGTGTGTGTGTGTGTGTGTGTGTGTGTGTGTGTGTGTGTGTGTGTGTGTGTGTGTGTGTGTGTGTGTGTACTTGCGTGTGCTGTGACTCCAATCGAGCTGTAACCTTCTATTGTGTACATATGTACATGTATGTTCAGTAAGTCTCTGTCCCTGACCTAGCAGCAGATTGGTTGATTGATCCACTGTGCTGTGGTGTTTCCTGGCAACTAGCTGTTTTGTTCTCTCTGGGTTTTTTTTCTTCATTATCACACTTGCCAATGTTAGGCAGCTCTTAATGAGCAGCCAATCATTGTGATGTGTAGCCATTCTATTCAGGAATGTGGCCTTCATTGCTATAATGTTTAATTGGTTTCTGATAGAGGGCATGTCTTTGAACAACTTGGCATCTGATCAAATATACATACAATATGTTGTTGGCAGTTTGCCACAACACTGAAAATAGGTAATTATCGGTCCATAAACATTAGGTCACTAGCGACCTTTCCACATAGGGGGATGTAGAGGACACTTGTTTAGCCATAACTACAAGAATGTCTGAACAATATCTTAGACTAAGATACAACAGGCAGTGAATATTCTGTCCTGGCTTTTGTGGAATTCCATGTTGCTCTCTTGTCATTCCTTTTTCTGTTAGAATCCCTTGATGTTGACTGTGTATTCTCAACAGAACTGCCTGTCTGCTCCTCTCTCTCCTCTTGATTAGACCCTGCAGCGCCAGGTTTCCTTACAACCAATTCTGACATACAATGAAAGTGTTAGCAATGCAGTTACCAATTCCCCACATTCAATATGTCTCACGTACAATACCTCAGGCTCCCTCTAATGATTTCGGCAAACAACCAAACATCAAGATTAGGTTTCATATTTTTGAAATAGCTAGGCTATCTGTTCAGCTTATTACCTGTCCATTGACATTTGTCCAACTTGTTGTATAGTATTTCATCTCTCTATCTAAACAGTTCATTGGACACGTTGGTCTTTTATCAGCCATTTGATCAGTTCTTTCATATCATTCAGCATGTACTAATAGCTGAAAAGGCATCCCTAGTGAATTTATATTTATCTTAGCATCAACACTTTCGTTATAGTAGGTTATAGAGAGACAAATCATTCCATTTCATTGTTGCTATAGCAGCACATATGTATCACTGTCTGGGGCCACGGCTTGAGGATGACGCACAGTGCTGTGAATGAATGCATAATACAGGGTTTCAGGATGAGAGCCCCAGACAGGATGAGAGGTTCACTATATGAATGGTTCATCACTAACAAACACTGAATCCCAGGAATTACAGGATGTGTGTATGTATACAGCAAGTACAAGACTAAACAATCCACTCAGCATACTGCCAAGCCTTCCCTATAGCCCCACAGGGCTAACAGGGCAATCACAATCACATGCTAACAGCTGAATGGGGTTCCGCTTTTTTTCCATGTCACAGATTGAAATACGGTGAGAGCTAAATGCAGAGCTACAGAGTAGTGAACTGTTTCCTTCCACTCCTGTCAGGGCAATGAGACCATGACCAGACCAGCCACCAAACCTGGGTTCAAATACTATTTGAAATAATTTCAAATACTGTATTTCAGCTCAATTGAGCTTGCCTGACTTAATGGACCAATAGAATAGTCCTACAATAACAAACTGTGCCCATCTGGCATTCCAGGCAGGATAGAGAAAACACTTTAAGTATCTGAAATATTTGTAATAGTATTTGAACCGAGGTCTGCCAGGCACTTACAGGAATACTCTCACTAGGAATTTCCCAGGAAGTTAACAGTCATAAAATAGAAGACAAGCAACCTGCTCTGCACTGACTATGTGCTGTCTGTCTGTCTGTCTGTCTGTCTGTCTGTCTGTCTGTCTGTCTGTCTGTCTGTCTGTCTGTCTGTCTGTCTGTCTGTCTGTCTGTCTGTCTGTCTGTCTGTCTGTCTGTCTGTCTGTCTGTCTGTCTGTCTGTCTGTCTGTCTGACACCGGGAGGAAAGACATTACAAGCTGTTGTACACACACACACACACACACACACACACACACACACACACACACAGTTTGACAGCTATACTAGACACATAGTTAGTAATAATTCAGCTACACGAGACACATAGTTAGTAATAATTCAGCTACACGAGACACATAGTTAGTAATAATTCAGCTACACTAGACACATAGTTATTCATAATTCAGCTACACTAGACACATAGTTATTCATAATTCAGCTACACTAGACACATAGTTATTCATAATTCAGCTACACTAGACACATAGTTATTCATAATTCAGCTACACTAGACACATAGTTATTCATAATTCAGCTACACTAGACACATAGTTAGTAATAATTCAGCTACACTAGACACATAGTTATTCATAATTCAGCTACACTAGACACATAGTTATTCATAATTCAGCTACACTAGACACATAGTTATTCATAATTCAGCTACACTAGACACATAGTTAGTAATAATTCAGCTACACTAGACACATAGTTATTCATAATTCAGCTACACTAGACACATAGTTAGTAATAATTCAGCTACACTAGACACATAGTTATTCATAATTCAGCTACACTAGACACATAGTTAGTAATAATTCAGCTACACTAGACACATAGTTATTCATAATTCAGCTACACTAGACACATAGTTAGTAATAATTCAGCTATACTAGACACATAGTTATTCATAATTCAGCTACACTAGACACATATTTAGTAATAATTCAGCTACACTAGACACATAGTTATTCATAATTCAGCTACACTAGACACATAGTTAGTAATAATTCAGCTACACTAGACACATAGTTATTCATAATTCAGCTATACTAGACACATAGTTATTCATAATTCAGCTACACTAGACAAATAGTTATTCATAATTCAGCTACACCAGACACATAGTTATTCATAATTCAGCTACACTAGACACAAAGTTATTCATAATTCAGCTACACTAGACACATAGTTATTCATAATTCAGCTACACTAGACACATAGTTAGTAATAATTCAGCTACACTAGACACATAGTTATTCATAATTCAGCTACACTAGACACATAGTTAGTAATAATTCAGCTACACTAGACACATAGTTATTCATAATTCAGCTACACTAGACACATAGTTAGTAATAATTCAGCTACACTAGACACATAGTAATAATTCAGCTACACTAGACACATAGTTAGGAATAATTCAGTTACACTTGACACATAGTTAGGAGTAGGCCTAGTTAATGCACTAGCACATGATTGTGCCTCAGAGTCCTCAGTCTCTTGTAGCAGATGAAACGTAGCACACACATAAGATTTGGTTCTGGATGAGTCCTCATTAATATGTCAGTATTTTGGTCTAGTTTAAGGCTTGCCTACAGTATGGTTGGCCCCCAGGTACCTTTCCTTTCTTAGTAACATACTGTGCAGTACTTCATGGCTCTGGCCATCTGGCATCAGAGTCTCCTTTGGAATATTGAACTGGACTCATCTCCATGTTATTTTTGCATTAGTCATGATTCATGCATTTCACATACAGCCAATTTGTTGTCATTTATTGCAGATCTGAATCAGCATCAGATTGATTTTTTTTTCTCTCTCTCTCTCTCTCTCTCTCTCTCTCTCTCTCTCTCTCTCTCTCTCTCTTTCTCACTCACAACATCAGATCATAGTAAATGGCTTTCCTCCCCCTCTCCATTTGCTGGAAAGGGTCATCTCTAGGTTTTCAAACAATATCAAGAAAGTTGAAACTTGGGATTTGTTTGGATCCTCAAACAAGCCAAAAAGGATATGTTTTGCGCTTATGAAAAAAAGTATGGAAAAAAACATGGTAAAGCAATTATATGGCATCCAAATATAGCCCTGTATTCCATGCACTACAGCCAACACCAATATTGGGCTGGCTCAGGCCCAACACTGACCAGTCACTGAGATTCTACATGGTTCTGGGTTGCTAAAATCAGCAATAATAATATATTTTTGCTTTTATCCAAAGCAACTTTCTCACACACACACACACACACACACACACACACACACACACACACACACACACACACACACACACACACACACACACACACACACACACACACACACACACACACACACACACACACACACACACACACACACACACACACACACCCCTGAGCTGAGTGCAGTGCAGAAGTAGGCCAAGTTATTTAGGGCAGGATGCTCACCCTCAGCCTTAACCCACCACTCTCTGGCACATAACTTACACACGTGGCACAGCTAACTCTATGTAGGGATGAGAGAAGAAAGGGAGGAGGGAAGGGAGAGAGAAATGGGGATGGGGGATTTAGAAAGAAAGAGCGCAAGAGACAGACGGGATCAGAGAGAGCCAGAGAGATAGGTGAAAACTAACAGCCAGAAAGACAGAAGTCTTGGGGCACCTTCATGGCCCTTCATTCAGTAGAGCTAGGGATTCACCACCAGTAAAGGCGTCAGCCTTCTTCAGTTCGGCTGGCGGCTAGCCCGAAGTTGGCTAGGCGAACCGAAAAACTGTACTCGCATACTCCCTTAAAAGATCTTCGCTTGAAAAATGATCAAAAAGCACAATAGTACTGTTTGTCCATTTTGAGACGCCATAGCCAGGGCTCTCAATGCAAAAGATGTCACTACAGACCCTGGTTTGAATCCAGGCTGTATCACATCTGGCTGTGGGAGTCCCATATGTACAATTGGCCCAGCGTTGTCCGCATTTGGCCGGGGTAGGCCGTCATTGTAAATAAGAATTTGTTCTTAACTGACTTGCCAAGTTAAATAAAAAAAATACACTTCCTCAAAATAGTCAGAATGAATCTAAGATAAATCTGTCATTAATTTTGACGTTTTTGCAGAGGGGATCTTAGTCGCGCAATTTTACATTTACAACTAATGAAAATGAATTTTTTTGCATGAAAATTAGTTGTCTCTTGTTCAATGACAGCAAATACTATATTAAAGAATCCTACTGTTGACCAATGACCGACAAACTGGTGTATAATTTGTGTGCCCGAACAGTCCAAAAAAATCTCACGAAGTCCAAAACAAACACAATGTCTTCATAATATATGCACGAACTCTACTGAACTGGTTCGGCTGGGAAGCAGTTGAATGCCTTAACACACCTCTATCCAAAAATACCCATCTCTTTAAAATTAAATCATAATTAAATCAATGTTTATTGGTCACGTACACAGATTTGCAGATGTAATCGCAGGTGCAGCGAAATGCTTGTGTTTCTATCTCCAACAGGGCAGTAATACCTAGCAATACAAAACAATACACACATAATCCAAAAAGTTTTTAAAAATACAAATAAATAAAGAAATATCAGAACAAGCAATGTCAGAGTCCGGAAAATAAATATCATTGTTAGACAGCCATTTTCAAGTCTTGGCATAGATTTTCAAGCCGATTTACAGTACCAGTCAAAAGTTTGGACACACCTACTCATTCAAGGGTTTTTCTTTATTTGTACTATTTTCTACATTGTAGAATAATAGTGAAGACATCACAAGAAGGAAAGACATTTCACACATGAACTTTTAACAAGGCAGACCTGTTAACTGAAATGCATTCTAGGGGACTACCTCATGAAGCTGGTTGAGAGAATGCCGATAGTGTGCAAAGCTGTCACCAAGGCAAACGGTGGCTACTTTGAAGAATCTCAAATGTAAAATACATTTGGATTTGTTTAACACTATTTTGGTTACTACACGATTCCATGTGTTATTTCATAGTTTTGATGTATTTTTTAGTGATTTCTACAATGTAGAAAATAGTACAAATAAAGAAAAACCATTGAAAGAGTAGGTGTGTCCAAACTTTTGACTGGTACTGTAAATCAAAACTGTAACTAGGCCACTCAGGAACATTCAATGTCATCTCGGTAAGCAACTCCAGTGTATATTTGGCCTTGTGTTTTAAGTTATTATCCTGCTGAAAGGTGAATTTGTCTCCCAGTGTATTTTGGAAAGCAGACGGAACAGTTTATTTTTATCCTAAAAAACTCCCTAGTCCATGTCGAGTACAAGCATACCAATAAAATGATGACGCCGCCACCGTGCTTGAAAATATGAAGAGTGTTACTCAGTGATGTATTGTGTTGGATTTGCTCCAAACATAACACTTTCTAATCAGGACATAAATTCCATTTCTTTGCCACTTTTATTGACAATTTCACTTTAGTGTCTTACTGCAAACAGGATGCATGTTTTGGAATATTTTTTATTCTGAACAGGCTTCCTTCTTTTCACTCTATCATTTACAGTTGAAGTCGGAAGTTAACATACATCTTAGCCAAATACATTTAAACTCAGTTTTTCACAATTCTTGACATTTCATCCTAGTAAAAATTACCTGTCTTAGGTCAGTTAGAATCCACTTTATTTTAAGAATGTGAAATGTCAGAATAATAGTAGAGAGAATTATTTCTTTCAGATTTTATTTCTTTCATCACATTCCCAGTGGGTCAGAAGTTTACATACACTCAATTAGTATTTGGTAGAATTGCCTTTAAATTGTTTAACATCGGTCAAATGTTTTGGGTAGCCTTCCATAAGCTTCCCACAATAATTTTGTTGAATTTTTGTCCATTCCTCCTGACAGAGCTAGTGTAACTGAGTCAGGTGTGTAGGCCTCCTTGCTCGCACACGCTTTTTCAGTTCTGCCCACACATTTTCTATAGGATTGAGGTCAGAGCTTTGTGATGGCCACTCCAATACCTTGACTTTGTTGTCCTTAAGCCATTTTGTCACAACTTTGGAAGTATGCTTGGGGTCATTGTCCATTTGGAAGACCCATTTGCGACCAAGCTTTAACTTCCTGACTGATGTCTTGAGATGTTGCTTCAATATATCCACATAATTTTCCTGTCTCATGATGCAATCTATTTTGTGAAGTGGACTAGTCCCTCCTGCAGCAACGCACTCCCACAACATGATTCTGCCACCCCCGTGCTTCACAGTTGGGATGGTGTTCTTCGGCTTGTAAGCCATCCCCCTTTTTCCTCCAAACATAACGATGGTCATTATGGCCAAGCAGTTCTATTTTTATTTCATCAGACCAGAGGACATTTCTCTAAAACGTGCGACCCATGTGCAGTTGCAAACCGTTTTTATAGCGGTTTTGGAGCAGTGGTTTCTTCCTTGCTGAGTAGCGATATTGGACTCGTTTGACGGTGGCTATAGATACTTTTGTACCTGTTATCTCCAGCATCTTCACAAGGTCCTTTGCTGTTGTTCTGGGATTGATTTGCACTTTTCGCACCAAAGTACGTTCATCTCTAGAGACAGAACACATCTCCTGACGGCTGCGTGGTCCCATGGTGTTTATACTTGCGTACTATTGTTTGTACAGATGAACGTGGCGTTTGAAAATTGCTCCCAAGGATGAACCAGACTTGTGGAGGTCTACAATAATATTTCTGAGGTCTTGGCTGATTTCTTTTGATTTTCCCATGATGTCACGCAATGAGGCACTGAATTTGAAGGTAGGCCTTGAAATTCATCCACAGGTACACCTACAATTGACTCAAATGATGTCAATTAGCCTATCAGAAGCTTCTAAAGCCATGACATAATGTTCTGGAATTTTCCAAGTTTTTTAAAGGCACAGTCAACTTAGTGTATGTAAACTTCTGACTCACTAGAATTGTGATACAGTGAATTATAAGTGAAATAATCTGTCTGTAAACAATTGTTGGAAAAATTACTTGTGCCTTGCACAAAGTAGATGCCCTAATTGACTTGCCAAAACTGTAGTTTGTTAACAAGAAATTTGTGGAGTGGTTGAAAAACGAGTTTTAATGACTACATCCTAAGTGTATGTAAACTTCCGACTTCAACTGTAGGTTAGTTTTGTGGAGTAACTACAATGTTGTTGATCCATCCTCAGATTCCTCCTATCACAGCCATTAAACTCTGCAACTGTTGTAATGTCACCATTGGCCTCATGGTGAAATCCCTATGCACTTTCCTTTCTCTCCGGCAACTGAGTTTAGAGGGATGACTGGGTGTGTTGATACACCATCCAAAGTGTAATTAATAAGTTCACCATGCTCCAAGAGATATATATCTGCTTTTTATTTTACCCATGTACCAAAAGGTGCCGTTCTTTGCGAGGCATTGGAAAACCTCCCTGGTCTTTGTGGTTGAATCTGTGTTCGAAATTTACTGATTGACTGAGGAACCTTACATATAAATTGTATGTGTGGGGTACAGACATGAGGTAGTCATTCAAAAATCATGTTAAACACAATCATTGCACACAGAGTGAGTCCATGCAACTTGTTAAGCACACTTTTACTCCTGAACTTAGGGCTTGCAATAACAAAGGCATTGAATACTTATTGACACATGACATTTCAGCTTTTCATTTTTTATTAATTTGTAAAAATGTCTAAACACAATTTCACTTTGCCATTATGGGTTACTGTGTGTAGACCAGTGACACAAGACCTCAAAATATTGTACAATCCAAAGCTCTTCGAGGCTTACCAAAAAGACTCACAGCTGTTGTCGCTGCCAACGGTTTTCTTACATGTATTGTCTCAGTGGGGTGAATAATTATCTTATCAAGATATATTAGTGTTTTACATTTTCATGATTTTTAAAATAAATGTTAGAATTTTTCTTCCAATTTGACATTACAGAGTATTTTGTGTAGATCGCAGACCAAAAATAACAATTCAATCCATTTTAATCGTACTTTGTAGCACAACAAAATGTGGAAAGGTCAAGGGGTGTACATTTGTATTAAGTATAGGATAGTGTACATCAAGATAAATTGGTAAAATAAAAATACAAATGTACATTTTAATTAAGTATAGGATAGTGTACAGTACGTCTCATTTTGAGTAACAGCAAATAACTCTCTTGGAGAGAGTGAGGAAAAACTATGTGTATAGAATAACTGATAAAAAACAAAAACTGTGATATAGATTTATTAAGAAAGCAGCAAAAGGAATAAAATGTCAGGGCAGCAGTCTCTAAGGTGATGAGTAGACCCTCTTAAGGATCGGACCCTTTTTTTCAATATTTGCCTAAAAGGACATACCCAAATCTAACTGCCTGTAGCTCAGGCCCCGAAGCAAGGATATGCATATTCTTGGTACCATTTGAAAGGAAACATGTTGAAGTGTATGGAAATGTGAAAGGAATGTAGTAGAATATAACACAATAGATCTGGTAAAAGATAATACAAAGAAAAAACCAACTGTTCTTTTGTATTTTTTTTGTACCATCATCTTTGAAATGCAAGAGAAAGGCCATAATGTATTATTCCAGCCCAGGTGCAATTTCGATGTTGGCCACTAGATGGCAGCAGTGTATGTGCAAAGTTTTAGACGGATCCAATGAACCATTGCATTTCGGTTAATAAATAAAAAAATCAAGACTGCCCAAAAGTTCCTAATTTGTTTATTAATACCTTTTCATGTTCAAAATTGTGCACTCTCCTCAAACAATAGCATGGTATTCTTTCACTGTAATAGCTACTGTAAATTGTACTGTGCAGTTAGATTAACAAGAATGTAAGCTTTCTGCCAATATCAGATATATCTATGTTTTGGGAAATGTTCTTGTTACTTACAACCTGATGCTAATCGTATTAGCCAACGTTAGCTCAACCGTTCCGTGGAAGGGACACCGATCCCGAAGAAGGGGCCCTGAGTACTGGGTGGTAGCCGGCTAGTAACCGTGACTAAGGTTCAGGGCAGGGTACTGGGTGGAGGCCGGCTAGTAGTGATGACTTAACAGTCTGATGGCCTGGAAATAGAAGCTGTTCATCAGTCTCTCGGTCCCAGCTTTGATGCACATGTACTTTCTCCACCTTCTAAATGACATCGGGATGAACAGGCCGTGGGTCGGGAGGCTGAGGTCCTTGATTATCTTCTTGGCCTTCGTGTGACACCAGGTGCTGTAGATGTCCTTGAGGACAATGCGTTGGGCTGACCGCACCACCCTTTGGCGAGCCCTGCGGTTACGGATGGTGAAATTGCTGTACCAGGAGGTGATAAAGCCCGATAGGATGCTCTCAATGGTGAATCTGTAGACGTTTGTGAGGATCTTAGGGGCCAAGACATATTTCTTCAGTGATGTGCACGCAGAGGAACTTAAAGCTTTTCACCTTCTCCCCTGTGTCCCGTTGATGTGGATGGGGGCGATGTGGATGGGGGCGTGCTCTCTCTGTTGTCTCCTGTAGTCCATGATCAGCTTCTTTTGTTTTGTTAATGTTGAGGTAGAGGTTATTTTCCTGGCACCATTCTGCCAGGCCTCTCACCTCCTCCATGTAGGCTGTCTTGTTGTTGTTGATAATCAGGCCTAGAACTGTTGTGTCGTCAACAAACTTGATGACTGAGTTGGAGAGGTGCATCGCCACGCAGTCATGGGTGAACCGTGAGTACAGGAGGGGACTGAGCACACACCCTGTGGGGCCCCAGTGGTGAGGATCAGCGTGGCGGAGGTGTTGTTGCCTACCTTCAGCACTTGGGGTTGGCCCTTCAGAAGTTCATGACGCAGTTGCACAGGGAGGGGTTCAGACCCAGGGCACTGAGCTTACTGATGAGCTTGATGGGCACTATGGTGTTGAAGGGTGAGCACTATGGTGTTGCCATCTATCTACGGCTTTTGGTTTGGATAAGTTTGAATCTTCACAGAGGGAACAACATCCTCTATGCACCCCCTGATTAACCCAGTCACCGAGTCAGTGTATGCATCAATACTATTCTCAGGGGTGACTCAGAACATTTCCCAGTCCGTGTGAACAAAAAAATCCTGAAGCATAGATTCTGATTTGTCAAACCAACATTGAACAGTCCTTACTACGGGTGCTTCCTGCTTAAGTTTCTGTCTATAGGTGGGGAGCAGCAGAATGGAGGAGTGATCTGATTTGCCGAAGGGAGGTCGGGGGAGGGCCTTGTAGCCGTCCCGGAAGGGAGAGTAGGAATGATCCAGAGTCCTTGATGCACGTGTAGCACAGGAGATGTGTTGATAGAATTCTGGAAGCGTTTTCCTCAGATTCCTCCTTTATTAAAGTCTCCAGCTACAATAAATGTTGCCTCAGGATATGCGGTTTCTAGTTTAAACATAGTGTAGTTCCTTGAGAGCCGTCGCAGGGGGTTCCGGTATGTTAATCCAACCACAATCACACCATGAGTTGTTATTCATGAAATAAAATCCCTCCACCTATTACTCTATTACACCATCCAGGGCTCTCTCCTCCTCTCCCGTCCTCTGCCAGCTGGTCCTGGTCCAATTAAAAACCTGCCTAAACCCCTCTACCTCCCTGTTTATTCAGGGTATGGCCCTGCTCCACAGGCTTCATAAAATCACAAATAGCGATGAAATAATCACTTACTTTTTGAAAATCTTCCTCTGTTTGCATTCCCAAGGGTCCCAGCTACAACATGAATGGTCGTTTTGTTAGATAAAATCCTTCTTTATACCCCAAAAAGTCTGTTTAGTTGGCGCCATCGATTTCAGTAATCCACTCGTTCAACATTTCTACTTAATCCTTAGGTACCCTAAAATGTAAATAAACTATAATATTTCATACAGAAAGAAGTATGTTCAATAGAAAAGTAAAATGAGCTCAAATTAGCTCCTCTTCCTCTCGCACCCACAGACTGATTTCCAATTGTGACTCCCAGTGCCAAACCTCAGAATTCTTCCTCATTTTGGAAGAAACAAGATGCCTGGAGATCACTGAGAAGATCCCCCCGTGTAGTTCTGGGCTGATTCCTTACCGTTCTCATTATCATTGCAACTCCACGAGGTGAGATCTTGCATGGAGCACCAGGCCGAGGAAGATTGACAGTTCTTTTCTGTTTCTTCCATTTGCGATGAATCGCACCAACTGTTGTCACCTTCTCACCATCTGCTTGGCGATGGTCTTGTAGCCCATTCCAGCCTTGTGTAGGTCTACAATCTTGTCCCTGACATCCTTGGAGAGCTCTTTGGTCTTGGCCATGGTGGAGAGTTTGGAATCTGATTGATTGATTGCTTCTGTGGACAGGTATCTTTTATACAGGTAACAAACTGAGATTAGGAGCACTCCCTTTAAGAGTGTGCTCCTAATCTCAGCTCGTTACCTGTATAAAAGACAACTGGGAGCCAGAAATCTATCTGATTGAGAGGGGGTCAAATACTTATTTCCCTCATTAAAATGCAAATGAATTTATAACATCTTTGACGTGCGTTTTCCTGGATTTTATTGTTGCTACCATTCAAATTATAGACGGATCATTTCTTTGTCAGTGGGCAAACGTATAAAATCAGCAGGGGATCAAATACTTTTTCCCTCACTGTACATAAGTATTATTAGTACATTTACATAAGTATTCAGACCCTTTAGTCAGTACTTTGTTGAAGCACCTTTGGCAGCGGTTACAGCCTCGATTCTTCTTGGGTAGGACACTACAAGCTTGGCACACCTGTATTTGGGGAGTTTCTTCCATTCGTCTCTGCAGATCCTCTCATGCTCTGTCAGGTTGGATGGGGAGCATTGCTGCAAAGCTATTTTCAGGTCTCTCCAGAGATGTTCAATCGGGTTCAAGTCTGGGCTCTGGCTGAGCCACTCAAGGACATCCAGAGACTTGTCCCGAAGCCACTCCTGCGTTGTCTTGGCTGTGTGCTTAGGGTCATTGTCTTGTTGGAAGGTGAACCTTCACCCCAGTCTGAGGTCCTTCATCTTTCCCTCCATCCTGACTAGTCTCACAGTCCCTGCCGCTGAAGAACGTCCCCACAGCATGATGCTGCCACCACCATGCTTCACCGTAGGGATGGTGCCAGGTTTCCTCCAGACGTGCCACTTGGCATTCAGGCCAAAGACTTCATCAGACCAGAGAATATTGTTTCTCATGGTTTGAGAGTCTTTAGGTGCCTTTTGGCAAACTCAAGCGGGCTGTCGTGTGCCTTTTACTGAGGAGTGGCTTCTGTCTGGCCACTCTACCATAAAGGCCTGATTGGTAGAGTGCTGCAGAGATGGTTGTCCTTCTGGAAGGTTCTCCCATCTCCACAGAGGAACTCTAGAGCTCTGTCAAAGCAACCATCGGGTTCTTGGTCACCTCCCTGACCAAGGCCCTTCTCCCCTGATTGCTCAGTTTCGCCAGGCGGAACCTTGGTGGTTCCAAACTTCTTCCATTTAAGAATGATGGAGGCCACTGTGTTCTTAGGGACCTGCAATGCTGCAGAAATGTTTTGGTACCGTTCTCCAGATCTGTGCCTCAACACAATCCTGTCTCAGAGCTCTACAGACAAATCCTTAGACCTCATATCTTGGTTTTTGCTCTGACATGCACTGTCAACTGTGGGACCTTATAGAGACAAGTGTGATCTTTTCCAAATCATGTCCAATCAATTGAATTTATCACAGGTGGACTCCAATCAAATTGTAGAAACATCTCAAGGATGATCAATGGAAACAGAATACACCTGAGCTCAATTTCTAGTCTCATAGCAAAGGGTCTGAATACTTATGTAAATAAGTATTTCTGTTTTCACTTTGTCATTATGGGCTATGGTGTGTAGATTGATGTGGAAAACATTGTATTTAATCCATTTTAGAATAAGGCTGTAACGTAACAAAATATTGAAAAAGTGAAGGGGTCTGAATACTTTCTGAATGCTCTGTACACCTTTCGCAGTGATTACAGCTGTGAGTCATTCTTTTAAACATCTTTTCTTTTCCTCCTGCTTTCATGACGTGTTTCCTGTAAGCTGACAGGAAAATGGCTTGGAAGTGCTTGATTAGATATTGTTTGTTGTTATACATTGATGATATGTTGTTGATTGAGAATTTTCCCAAGTTATGCTATTTTCTGATTAATCAAGTAATGGGGTCCATCAGGACACGCAACAGGGGGTGAAACTTTAGCTAAGACTTAGGCCTACACCAAAGTCTCCATTGAGATTTGTTTTTCAAAGCGCATCCACTCATTAGAACAAATCTTTATGAATGGAAAATAGAGTTGATTTACTGATTGATGAGCTGTTAACAAAATATGCGTTGGTTACAGACACGCTGTAGTGGTGTTGATTCTCCTGAATGTCCTAAATTGTTTGGCAAACTCATTTTGAATACAGACCAAATAGCACACTCAATCAATATTTCCTGTGTCACATGGACAAGTTAGAACCCACAAAATGTCTCATGTTGTGCACAACAGTGCATTTGTCAAGCAGGACTTCCTGGACTGTTCTTGCTTTTCACCCAAAACCCACATTTCTGTGTGTGTGTGTGTGTGTGTGTGTGTGTGTGTGTGTGTGTGTGTGCGCGTGCGTGCGTGCGGAATGTCTTCCATCAGAAGGATAGAGTTTTAGTGTTTGTTTCCAGCTCCAGAAAGAATGGCCCTCTGCTGCTCTGCAAATTACCTATATAATGCACCTATATAATGCACTAGTTTTTGACCAGGGACCATAGGGAATAGGGGGCCATTTGGGACGCATTCCCGATGTTGGTGATGTTTATCATAAGTTTCCTCCAGTTGGGCTGGGGAGAGAGTGTGCCTCAGCTTCACATAAGTTAAACAACCCAATCTTCTGTTGATTAAACCATCGCAGGGCTAGGCCGCCCGGCGCTCTGTGGTCCCCCTCCCCCTACGCACACACACACTCGCACACACACACATACACAAACACACACACCCTTTACCAGAAGTGAGTCGCTTTGCTTTGCATTGCACCATCCACACATAATTCCGGCAGAATAAAAGCCAGATTGTGATTTAATGACCATGTTTTGATGTTCAGCCAGCCCTTCTGACCAGCCTCTATCCCAAACATTTGCGGGACAGCTTGAAGTTGAGGCAGCAGTCTCCAAAACTTTCTGTGTGTGACGAAGTTGAGTGATATTTGGGATGCTGCGGGGTTCAAATCTCTCCTTTCAGGGGCACTGTTCTGTAGGTCACACAAACTCACAGACACAGGTTTGAGTCCAGAGGGTGAGATAAAGACAATGTGTGAGTCTATGCGTGTGTTTGAGTTCCTGTGTGTGCGTGTGTGTTTCCGCGTCATTCCAGGCTCCTCTGCTCCCCTGGCTCTCTCGGTCTGAGAGTAGAAAAGCAACACTGTGATGTGGCCTCTGACCTTTGTTACTGAGCTGTCAGAGATAGAGAGCAGAGAGAGGGAGAGAGAGAGCAGAGAGAGGGAGAGCAGTGAGAGGGGCAGGACCAGGAACTAGGGGGACTAGCAGGGACCAGGCAGGACTTGTCGTCTCAGTCTCAGAGCAGCACAGTGCAACGCAAGGAGAGGAGCAGCTGGAGACAGCCCAGCCTCATACAGAGCTCCCTGCTCCTATCCCCAACCCAGTCTGGACTCTCACTTTAAATGGAAGAGTATGTCACGATCAAGAGGAAGCTTCTCCACAGACCCGTCTTCAGGTAAGACAGAAAGAGCAACTGTCCATCCCAACGAAATTACAACTAGCTAAGTCTCTCTACCTACATGGCTGCTGCCCTTCCTGCTACTGCTGCGTCCCTTTGACAGAGCAATTACCCAAATGGAAAATACTACTACTAGGTCTTTCTACCTACCTGCCTGTTGCCTCACTTCCCTGTGGCCTCTCTTCCCTGCTCCTGTGTAGTGTGAAGGACAATATTAAACTACTAGCTTGCTCTCTCTATCCTGCATGGGCTTAAGGTAGCCTAGCAGTTAAATTCATTGGGTCAGTAACCAAAAGGTCGCTGGTTTAAATCCGCACACCGACTGTGTGAAAAATATGTTGATGTGCCTTAAAAAAAAACATATACAAATTGACATGTACACTCAGTATGTCAAACATTAGGAACATCCTAATATTGAGTTGCACCCCCCTTTTGGCCTCAGAACAGTCTCAATTCATTGGGGCATGGACTCTCCAAGGTGTCGAAAGCATTCCACAGGGATGCTGGCCCATGTTGACTCCAATGCTTCCCCACAGTTGTGTCAAGTTGGCTGGATGTCCTTTGGGTGGTGGACCATTCTTGATACATATGTGAAACGGTTGAGTAATGAAAAATCCAGCAGTGTTTCAGTTCTTGACACAAACCAATGCGCCTGGCACCTACTACCACACCCCGTTCAAAGGCACATCAAGATGTTGTCTTTCCCATTCACCCTCTGAATGACACACATACTTCTTTATTAACCGGTCTCCTCCCCTTCACCTACACTGATTGAAGTAGATTTAACCAGTGACATCAATAAAGGATCATAGCTTTCACCTGGATTCACCTGGTCAGTCAAGGTCATGGAAAGAGAAGGTGTTCTGAATGTATACTCAGTGTACATGTTAAGTATGTTGTGGTGTGTTGGCCGCGCCCACCAAATGACCACACCTGATCTTAATGAGTGCTAGTTTCCTTCAAAATGGGGTCTGTTTGAATAGACTAAAATGAACAGCTTTGTTTGAGTTAAAGAAAACATGGCATGCTAGCTCCATCCTGGTGGCACAGTGGGCTAATTCCATGGATAGACAACAGAAGATCATAGATTTGAATTTCACTGATGCCATGCCACAATAAAAAATGTATGTTTGCATGATTAATGCCTAAGCAAATTAATTTCCATCTCTGCTTGGAGTTCAAAACAGTTAACTCAAAATAAGCTAGCAGTGTTATTAAACATCTTATTGTAACATGTTCTCAGAACGTTCTTTAATTACCTTCAAATAACCTATAATTTCCATTCCTAGAACGTTAATAAAACCTCCAGGGAACCATAGTAAAACATTCTCAAACTCCCTTCAACCTAAAAATGTATGCTCGCAGAACAGGTGAAATGTTCACTTCTGTTCTCAGAAGGCCTAGTCAGGAAACCTATGGCTTTGTTTACAGAACCAATGGGAACATTCCCACAACTTCCAAGGAACCAAATGTGCTAGCTGGGTATGTTGCAGTAATTAGAGTCCTATATCATGGCTTGATCATTTCCAGAGCTCTCTTTCGCTGTTATCGCACACCCTCCAATATCTGTGCGTGTCTAGGCTTTGTGAGTGAGTGAGAGAAGGCTTTGTGTGTGCGTGTGTTTCAAAGGAGTAGGAAATAGAGTAAACAAACTACTCCTGTCTGTTTTCTGTTGTGGTTATATGGTCATTAGAAGCAGAACATTGTGGCATGGTTCATTGGCAGGGACCGTTGTTACAGGCAGGTTGCTAATGGCTATTTACCATGTAAAACAGGAAGGAGGGATGGCTGGTAAAGAGATGCAGCTGTGCAACAGGTCCCTGCAGCAACATCACACCAAATATTCAATGTTTGTCCAGGTCCCCAGGACGTCGGGAAATGCCTTCAATACTGTCCACTATGGGCAACCTGAGCACATATTATCATCTTGTTGGCTCACAGCTTGCTATGGTGTAGTGGATGGGGATAGAGGAAGGGTTTAAACCGCGCACCTCGGCTGAAAGGATAGCAGGTTCAATCCCAGTGCTAGATACTCGTTTAAATTGGTTCTGTTTGAACCTTCAACCGTCAAGTTGTTTATGGTTAACCCTTACCCAGGGGTGTAGTACTGCCGGACTGCAGAACAGCGGAGCTCCCTCACTTTTTTCAATTTTGGAATACACAGAGCTGGTAATGTATTCTGTATTCTGATAAATTCTAAATAAATTCTATTTCATTACCACAAAAATTCCATGAAAAACGATAGAATGACAAACCAAATAAATATGTATCGTAGCCTAGAGGTGTAAATGGTGGTTTCTTCCCCCTTTTCTCTGGATTTGTGGTCAATCCCTGGTGAATTGATTTGATAGCATGTTTAATCTATGCAAATTCATTTTATGAATTGATAGTTCACCTCTCTGTTTTCTTTTATTCTGTAATAGGGTGTATTGTAGACGTGTTCAAGCTAACCAAATCAAAGTGTATTTATGATACAGTGTGTAAGCTCCAAAATACAGTAAAATACCTACAGGCAAAAAAGCTCTCATCTCAAACAGTGCAATTATATATGTATTAATTTACATTAGGTTATAGCCTACAAATAACTATACCACGTAGTCGTAGGCCTGTTAGGCTGTAGGCCTACTGCTAATTATTGTTGTTTGTTCCTGAACTGGCCAAATGGCAGAGCTATCCTTCAGCTATCCTTCAGCACCAGAAGTTTGTTCAACTTCTTCACCATCATTGTGCGATCCTAGCGCTGTCCTTTCAGCCCCACGAAGTACGCTCCAATCGCTTAAAATGACATCTCATCAAGATCTGTTGCCTACCCCTAATATTCATACTCATCCCTTATTATTATTACAAATATAATATTATCACTTCTCACAATGGTGCTCGTTAAGTAAAGTTAGATCAAAGCTGAATCAATGGATTAATTTCCATTTTACACAACAGAAGCGAATATAATACATAGCATAGTATGCCTTTAACGTTACTGTTACACCAGGAACACCTCCTCATTTCTAATGAGGTTTTAGGATGAAGCTGAATACTCCCAAAACAATTATCAGGCACCCAACCTCAATAGAGTTGAAAGCAAACAGATTGAAACAAAATATAAGGCTAATAGTTTGTTAACACCATTTGCTCTAATTCGCTCACAAAACAGTAATTCAAGAGATCAATCAAATGATTGGTATGGAGATTCAGGCTGGACGTTTCACTGGTAAAACGTGACAAATTATCATTCACGACTGACAATGATGATGGCTTATTTTGAAATTAGGTAGCCTATGCCTAACCTGGTGTTTGAGGGTATTAAAAATATAACATTTTGTTTCGACAATATGTGTGGGCATAGGCAGAAGTTACAATTGGACGATGCATTGTATGCATATTCTATAATGATAGACAATTCAATTGGCTACATCTGTCTGTACACACTTTGATTGAAGAAATGATGATATCAGTAGCTAGGTTTCTATTCTATCGAATTGTCTATTGGCATTTACACGGAACAAAGATATAAGTGCAACATGCAATAAGTTACAGTTCATATAAGGAAATCCATCTATTGAAATCTATTCATTAGGCCCTAATCTATGGATTTCACATGCCTGGAAATACAGTTGGTCATAGATACTTTAAATAAATGGTAGGGACAAAATGAGTCAGTATCTATCTTGTGTGGCCACCATTTGCCTGATGTAGCTACCGTGACACATCTCCTTCACATAGATTTGATTAGACTGTTGATTGTGGCCTGTGGAATGTTGTCCCACTCCTATTCAAGGGCTGTGCGAAGTTGTTGGATATTGGAGGGAACTGGAACACGCTGTCATACATGTCGATTCAGAGCATCCCAAACATGCTCAACGGGTGACATGTCTGGTGAGTATGCAGGCCATGGAAGAACTGGGACATTTTCAGCTTCCAGGAATTGTATACAGATCCTTGCTTCATGGAGTCATGCATTATCATGCTGAAACATGAGGTGATGACAATGGGCCTCAGTATCTTGTCATGGTATCTCTGTGCATTCAAATTGCCATCGATAAAATGCAATTGTGTTCGTTGTCTGTAGATTATGCCTGCCCATACCATAACCCCACTGCCGCCATAGGGCATTCTGTTCACAGTGTTGACATCAGCAAACCGCTCTCCCACACAACATCATACACACTGTCTGCCTTCTGCCCGGTACAGTTGAAACCGGGATACATCTGTGAAGAGCCCCCCTCTCCAGCGTGCCAGTGGCCATCGAAGGTGAACATTTGACCACTGAAGTCGGTTACGATGCCGAACTGCAGTCACTTAAAAAGTTTGACAGTTTGTTCAGAAATTCTTTGGTTGTGAAAACCCACAGTTTCATCAGCTGTCCGGGTGGCAGGTCTCAGATGATTCCGCAGCTGAAGAAGCTGGATGTGGAAGTCCCGGGCTGGTGTGGTTACATGTGGTCTGCGGTTGTGAGGCCGGTTGGACGTACTGCCAAATTTTCTATAATGAAATTGGAGGTGGCTTCTGGTAGATAAATTAACATTCAATTCTCTAGCAACAGCTCTGGTGGACAGTCCTGCAGTCAGCATTCAATTTGCACGCCCCCTCAAAACTTGAGTCATCTGTGGAACTGTTTTGCATGACAAAACTGCACATTTTAGAGTGGCCTTTTATTGTCCCCAGCACAAGGCGCACCTGTTTAATGATCATGCTGTTTAATCAGCTTCTTGATATGCCACAACTGTCTGTTGTTTTTATTATCTTGGCGAAGGAGAAATGCTCATTAACAAACATGTACAAAGAAATATGCTTTTTGTGCATATGGAAAGTTTCTGGGATCTTTTATTTCAGCTCATGAAACATGGGACCAACACTTTACATGTTGCATTCATATTTTTGTTCAGTGTATAAAATTGTACCTGCAATCAGCCCAGTCATGACTGTTTTTGTAACGGTTCTCTTTTGGTGAAGGAGAGTCGGACCAAAATGCGGCGTGTAGATTGCGATCCATGTTTAATCAACAAACGTAAAACACAAATCAATACAAAAACTACAAAAAACAACAAACGTGGAAACGTAACGAAAACCTAAACAGCCCTATCTGGTGAAAACACAGAGACAGGAACAACGACACATAGGACAATCACCCACGACAAACTCAAAGAATATGGCTGCCTAAATATGGTTCCCAATCAGAGACAATGATAAACACCTGCCTCTGATTGAGAACCACTCCAGACAGCCATAGACTTTGCTAGATAACCCCACTAGCTACAATCCCAATACATACACACCAAAACCCCAAGACAAAACACACCACAATATAAAAACCCCATGCCACACCCTGGCCTGACCCAATACATGAAGAAAAACACAAAATACTTAGACCAGGGCGTGACAGAACCCCCCCCCTAAGGTGCGGACTCCCGAACGCACCTCAAAACAATAGGGAGGGTCCGGGTGGGCGTCTGTCCATGGTGGCGGCTCTGGCGCGGGACGTGGAACCCACTCAGTCAATGTCTTAGTCCCCTCTCCTCGCGTCCCTGGATAGTCCACCCTCGCCGCCGACCATGGCCTAGTAGTCCTCACCCAGAAACCCACTGGACTGAGGAGCAGATCGGGACTGAAGGACAGCTCGGGACTGAGGGGAAGCTCGGGACTGAGGGAAAGCTCAGGACTGAGGGAAAGCTCGGGAGTGAGAGAAAGCTCGGGAGTGAGAGAAAGCTCGGGAGTGAGAGGAAGCTCGGGAGTGAGAGGAAGCTCGGGAGTGAGAGGAAGCTCGGGAGTGAGAGGAAGCTCGGGAGTGAGAGGAAGCTCGGGAGTGAGAGGAAGCTCGGGAGTGAGAGGAAGCTCGGGAGTGAGAGGAAGCTCGGGAGTGAGAGGAAGCTCGGGAGTGAGAGGAAGCTCAGGCAGGTAGGTAGATCTACCAGATCCTGGCTGGCTGGTGGTTTCAGCAGATCCCGGCCGACTGGCGGATCCTGGCCGACTGGCGGATCCTGGCCGACTGGCGGATCCTGGCTGATCCCGGCTGACTGGCGGATCTGGAAGAGTCTGGTTGAATGGCAGATCTGGAAGAGTCTGGCTGACTGGCAGATCTGGAAGAGTCTGGCTGACTGGCAGATCTGGAAGAGTCTGGCAGATCTGGAAGAGTCTGGCTGACTGGCGGATCTGGAAGAGTCTGGCTGACTGGCGGATCTGGAGGAGTCTGGCTGACTGGCGGATCTGGAGGAGTCTGGCTGACTGGCGGATCTGGAAGAGTCTGGCTGACTGGCGGATCTGGAAGAGTCTGGCCGACTGGCGGATCCTGGCAGACTGAAAGATCTGGCTGCTCCATGCTGACTGGCGGCTCTGGCTGCTCCATGTAGGCTGACAGCTCTGGCGGCTTCTTACAGACTGGCAGCTCTGGCGGCTCCGTGCAGACTGGCAGCTCCTTGCAGACTGGCAGCTCCTTACAGACTGGCAGCTCCTTACAGACTGGCAGCTCCTTGCAGACTGGCAGCTCCGTGCAGACTGGCAGCTCCGTGCAGACTGGCAGCTCCTTGCAGACTGGCAGCTCCTTGCAGACTGACAGCTCTGGCTGCTCCATGCAGACTGACAGCTCTGGCTGCTCCATGCAGACTGACAGCTCTGGCTGCTCCATGCAGGCTGGCAGCTCTGGCTGCTCCATGCAGACTGACAGCTCTGGCTGCTCCATGCCGGCTGGCAGCTCTGGCTGCTCCATGCTGGCTGGCAGCTCTGGCTTCTCAATGCAGGCTGGCAGCTCTGGCTGCGCTGAACAGGCGGGAGACTCCGGCAGCGCAGGAGAGGAGAAAGGCTCTGGCTGCGCTGAACAGGCGGGAGACTCCAGCAGCGCTGTAGAGGAGAAAGGCTCTGGCTGCGCTGAACAGGCGGGAGACTCCAGCAGCGCTGTAGAGGAGAAAGGCTCCGGCAGCGCTGAACAGACGGGAGACTCCGGCAGCGCAGGAGAGGAGAAAGGCTCCGGCAGCGCTGGAGAGGCGAGGCGCACTGTAGGCCTGATGCGTGGTGCTGGTACTGGTGGTACTGAACCGAGAACACGCACAGGAAGCCTGGTGCGGGGAGCTGCTACCGGAGGGCTGGAGTGTGGAGGTGGCACAGGATGGTCTAGACCGTGAAGGCGTACTGGAGATCTTGAGAGCAGTGCTGGCACAGGACGTGCAAGGCTAGGGATGTGCACAGGAGGCCTGGTGCGTGAGGCTGGCACCAACTTCACCAGCCGACTAACACGCACCTCAGGATGAGTATGGAGCGCTAACGAAGGTGCCATCAAATCCCCGACATGTTCCGTCGAGCGAATTCCATGCAAAAAGCACCAACACAGCAACTCCCTCATTTCTCTCTCCTCCAATTTCCCCATTAACTCCTTCACATACTCTGTTTCGCTCACCTCCAACACCGGCTCTGGTTCTGGTCTCCTCCTTGGCTCCTCACGATAAACAGGGAGAGTTGGCTCAGGTCTGACTCCTGACTCTGCCACACTCTCCCTGAGCCCCCCAATACATTTTTGGGGCTGACTCTCAGGCTTCCTTCCGAGTCGCCGTGCTGCCTCCTCATACCGGCGCCTCTCCGCTTTCGCCGCCTCCAGTTCTTCTTTGGGGCGGCGATATTCTCCAGGCTGAGCCCAGGGTCCTTCTCCGTTTAGGATTTCCTCCCATGTCCAGAAATCCTTATAGCGCATCTCCTCTTTGGGCTGCTCCTGCCTGTTGACACGCTGCTTGGTCCGTTGGTGGTGGGTGATTCTGTTACGGTTCTCTAGGTGTGAAGGAGAGTCGGACCAAAATGCGGCGTGTAGATTGCGATCCATGTTTAATCAACAAACGTAAAACACGAATCAATACAAAAACTACAAAAAACAACAAACGTGGAAACGTAACGAAAACCGAAACAGCCCTATCTGGTGAAAACACAGAGACAGGAACAACAACACATAGGACAATCACCCACGACAAACTCAAAGAATATGGCTGCCTAAATATGGTTCCCAATCAGAGACAACGATAAACACCTGCCTCTGATTGAGAACCACTCCAGACAGCCATAGACTTTGCTAGATAACCCCACTAGCTACAATCCCAATACATACACACCAAAACCCCAAGACAAAACACACCACAATACAAAAACCCCATGCCACACCCTGGCCTGACCCAATACATGAAGAAAAACACAAAATACTTAGACCAGGGCGTGACAGTTTTCATGTGTCAGGTAATTCATCCGCATGAAAAGGTTCGATGGAAACGTGGTTATTTACATTTTGATTTCATGCTCCCTCACCTAAAAAAATATAACTACACCACTGCCCCTACTACCTATTCACACCCCTTGACTTTTTCCATATTTTGTTGTGTTACAGCCTGAATTTAACATGGATAATATTGAAATGGTGTGTCACTGGCCTAAACACAATACCCCATATTGTCAAAGTGGAATTATGTTTTTTGAAATGTTTACAAATTAATGTTTACAAATGAATAAAAATGAAAAGCTTTCAGTCACCAAGTATTTGTTATGGCAAGCCTAAATATGTTCAGGAGTAAAAAATTGCTTAACAAGTCACATAATAAGTTGCATGGACTCACTCTGTGTGTAATAATAGTGTTTAACATGATTTTTGAATGACTACCTCATCTCTGTACCCCACACATACAATGATCTGTAAGGTACAATGGCGACCCCTCATTCAGGGAAGGTGGGGCCACCTGTTTTGAGCCCCACCTTTTTAGCAAAAAAATAAACAATTAACAGTGTGTCACATATCAGTTTGCAAACACTGTAAAAAAATAAATAAAACACTGTTGAGTTAATAAAGCCAGATACAAACTTGGTCTCTTTTTTGCTTTCTTGAGTAACGCAGCTCCAAAATGTAGGTGTTTCAGCCTAGCTCATTGCTTTCTGTGGTGGTGGGTCAGCCAGTGTAAAATACAGAGCGTAGGGGTTGGTAATGTTCTCCAGTTGCACCGGATTGGGTAATGTTCTCTAGTTGCGCCGTGATTGGCTCAGTGTTCTGTCACTCATGGGACACTCATGGACACTACGTCACCGCCAAATCTAAGGGTAGAGCTCAAATTCAAGGCCCTTGGGTGCTGCCAAGGGCTGCGTTTCAAACTCATAAAAGACGCACCCTAGTCCACTTACCCTGCCTTATGCCCTCGTCAGACGTCATGATACGTCATCAGAAGTGTCCACTTCATTTCAGGGCTGAGGGGATAGTATGTTTCTGTTAAGTGTTTGGAATGCAGCCATAGTTACATTAGTAGTGCCCATCCAAGAAGGCTTAACATCAAGTCATGTTATATCTACAGTAGCTGTGATTGGACTGATCATGTCAACATAATACTTTCGAAATCTAAGCTAGCAAGCTAGCAGTCATCATCATGAATCAAGTCGACAATCTACTGACAAATGCTTATTAATAGTTGTCATATGAAGAGAAATAATGACGATAAATTATAAAGAAAATGTAGTGGTGCTCATCGGTCATTGGACATAAACATCACACAACAATTTGGAAATCGCAAATTCAACAATGAGTGGTTTGGAAGGAACCAGTGGCTAACTGCAGGCATTGCAAAGCAATCACTTGCCTTCTATTCAGTGGACTGGGTGTGTGGTCCCAAGTCTAGGTTTGAGGGTCTCTTTTCCAAGCTTAAAAGGATAAACATCTACATTGGCCATTCTGTCATTCCGGCATGACTTCTGACGCTCTCAAAACAACTGTAAACTCAGTAAAAAACAAGCTCCGACTGCGAAAATACATTTTGAATAGTCATCCAACTCGGAGTATCAAGTCGGGGACTTGGGCCTCTTTCTAGAGCTCCGACCTGAATATCACCAATGTCATCATGATTCGACCTTGTTTTTTTCTGAGTTCCCAGTTGTCTTGAAAGCACCATAAATGCAGAGAATGCCAGACTTTGATGACAAAAAGTGAGCACAGCACAACAAGGTGAGGCCAAAAATGTATTGTATGCTGCTGCATAAATTGCCAGGGAGATATGTATACTGTAGCTCAGAAAGTAATACTAAGTGTATGTTGTGAAGTAAGCTGTTAGTAGCCCATGTGCCTCACCCTAATAATTTGGTCCCTTTTTCACTCTTAATTTTGCCTACTATTCTGACGTGGTGCTGCACATGTAGACTATATCCTGTTTTAGAGAAACTCAATTAGTATTTCGTAGTATTGCCTTAAACAATTTAAACTTTGGTCAAACATTTTGGGTAGCCTTCCACAAGCTTCCCACAATAAGTTGGGTGAATTTTGGCCCATTCCTCCTGACAGAGCTGGTGTAACTGAGTCAGGTTTGTAGGCCTCCTTGCTCGCACATGCTTTTTCAGTTCTGCCCACAAAATATCTATAGGATTGAGGTCAGGGCTTTGTGATGGCCACTCCATACCTTGACTTTGTTGTCCTTAAGCCATTTCGCCACAACTTTGGAAGTACGCTTGGGGTCATTGTCCGTTTGGAAGACCCATTTGCGACCAAGCTTTAACTTCCTGACTGATGTCTTGAGATGTTGCTTCAATATATCCACATAATTTCCGTACCTCATGATGCCATCTATTTTGTGTAGTGCACCAGTCCCTCCTGCAGCAAAGCACCCCCACAACATGATGCTGGCACCCCTGTGCTTCACGGTTGGGGTGGTGTTCTTCGGCTTGTAAGCCTCCCCCTTTTTCCTTCAAACATAACGATGGTCATTATGGCCAAACAGTTCTATTTTTGTTTCGTCAGACCAGAGGACATTTCTCCAAAAAGTATGATCTTTGTGCCCATGTGCAGTTGCAAACCGTAGTCTGGCTTATTAAAGGAGCAGTGGCTCCTTCCTTGCTGAGCGGCCTTTAAGGTTATGTCGATATAGGACTCGTTTTACTGTGGATATAGATACTTTTGTACCTGTTTCCTCCAGCATCTTCACGAGGTCCTTTGCTGTTGTTCTGGGATTGATTTGCACTTTTCACACCAAAGTACATTCATCTCTAGGAGACTTCCTGAGCGGTATGACTGCTGCATGGTCCCATGGTGTTTATACTTGCATACTATTATTTGTACAGATGAACGTGGTACCTTCAGGCATTTGTAAATTGCTCCCAAGGATGAACCAGACTTGTGGAGGTCTACAATTGTTTTTCTGAGGTCTTGGCTGATTTCTTTCGATTTTCCCATGATGTCAAGCAAAGCGGCACTGAGTTTGAAGGTAGGCCTTGAAATACATCTACAGGTACACCTCCAATTGACTCAAATGATGTCAATTAGCCTATCAGAAGCTTCTTAATCCATGACATAATTTTCTGGAATTTTCCAAGCTGTCAACTTAGTGTATGTAAACTTCTGACCCATTGGAATTGTGATGCAGTGAATTATAAGTGAAATAATCTGTCTGTAAACAATTGTTGGAAAAATGACTTGTGTCATGCACAAAGTCTGACTGCAACTGTACACTTTCGATGTTGTATCAATACACACAGTCACTACAAACACACAGCCTTCCTTCCTAACTCAGTTGCCAGGGAGGAAGGAAACCGCTCTGGGATTTCACCATGAAGTCAATGATGACTTTAAAACAGTTACAGAGTTTAATGGCTGTGATAGGAGAAATCTGAGGATAGATCAACAACATTGTAGTTACTCCAAAATACTAACCTAATTGGCAGAGTGCAAATAAGGAAGCCTATACAGTATACATGTATTCCAAAATATGCACCCTGTTTGCAACAAGGCACTAAAGTAATACTGCAAAAAATGTGTCAAAGCAATTCTTTTTTTTCCCCAAATGCAAAGTGTTATGTTTGGGGCAAATCCAACTCAACGCATTACTGAGTACCACTCTCCACATTTCCAAGGATAGTGGTGGCTGCATCATGTCATGGGTATGCTTGAATTTTTCAAATGGAATTGAGATAATCACACAAAATCCTAGAGGAAACCCTGATTATCTGCTTTCCACCAGACACTGGGAGATGAATTCCACAGGACAATAACATAAAACACAAGGCCAAATCTACACTGGAGTTGATTACTAAGAAGACAGTGAATGTTCCTGATTGGCCGAGTTAGAGTTTTGACTTAAAATTTTGTCAAGACACAGATCTGGGGAAGGGTAGCAAAACATTTCTGCAACATTGAAAGTCCCCACGAACACAGTGGCCTCCATCATTCTTAAATGGAAGAAGTTTGGAACCACCTCTGCCTAGGGGTTGCCCCCCGGCCAAACTGAGCAATCGGGGGAGAAGGGCCTTGGTCAGGGAAGTGACCAAGAACCCGATGGTCACTTTGACACAGCTCCTCTGTGGAGATGGGAAGTCAAGACAGAAGCCAACTTCAGTAAATTACTGTATGTCTGAAGTTAGCCAAAAGACACCTAAAGACTCAGACCATGACAAACAAGATTCTCTGGTCTGATGAAACCAAGATTGAACTATTTGGCCTGCATGCAAAGCGTCACATCTGGAGGAAACCTGGCACCATCTCTACTGTGAAACATAGTGGTGGCAGCATCATGCTGTGGGGATGTTTTTCTGCTGCAGGGACTGGGAGACTAGTCAGGATGGAGGGAAAGATGAATGGAGCAAAGTACAGAGAGATTCTTGATGAAAATCTGCTCAGGACCTCAGACTAGGGCGAAGGTTCACCTTCCAACAGAACAACAACCCTAAGCACACAACCAAGACAACACATGACTGGCTTTGGGACAAGTCTCTGAATGTCCTTGAGTGGCCCAGCCAGAGTCTGGACTTGAACCCGATCAAACATCTCTGAAGAGACCTGAAAATAGCTGTGCAGTGATGCTCCCCATCCAACCTGACAGAACTTGAGAGGATCTGCAGAGAAGAATGGGAGAAACTCCCCAAATACAGGTGTGCCAAACTTGTAGAGTAATACCCAGGAAGACTTGAGGCTGTAATCGATGCCAAAGGTGCTTCAGCAAAGTACTGAGTAAAGGGTCTGAATACTTATGTAAATGTGATATATCTGTATTTATTTTTCAATACATTTGCAAATGTTTCTAAAACATTTTTTCACTTTGTCATTATGGGGTATTGTGTGTAGATGGGTGAGACAAAAAATATATTTAATCAATTTTGAATTGAGGCTGTAACACGACAAAATGTGCAATAAGTCAAGGAGTTTGAATACTTTCTGATGGCACTGTATGTTTACCCCCCCCCCCCTCTGACAAACGTTGAATATTTCATTGAGACTGAGATCTTGTTGCTCTATGTGCTCTGCTCTCCCAGTCAGTCCAGGCACATCAATATTTAGAAGCTACTTGACTTCATAATCTGCTGTTTGAAAGATGTTTCAAAGCACTTGTTTCTCAGGGGTAGGAAGTGTTCTTATGTTGTTCAGAATGAATCTGCACTGAGTCTGACAGAATTTCCCAAGTCCATCTACTTTACGTCAGAAGGTTCAAAGTCCTTGACTTTTTCCACGTTTTGTTGTGTCACAGACATCATTTGAAATTGGTTAACTTGAGATTTTGTGTCACAGGCCTACACACAATACCACATAATGTTGAAGAGGAATTATGTTTTTATGAATTTTTACTAATTAATAAACATTTAAAACTGAAATGTCTTGAATCAATAAGTATTCAACGCCTTTGTTATGGCAAGCTTAAATAAGTTCAGGAGTAAAACATTTCTTGAAAATGGCTGTCTAGCAATCAACAACCAACTTGACAGAGCTTGAAGAACTTGAAAAATAATAATGTGCAAATATTGTACAATCCAGGTGTGCAAAGCTCTCAGAGACTTACCCAGAACGAGTCACAGCTGTAATTGCTTCCAAAGTTGATTCTAACATGTATTGACTCAGGGGGTTGAGAACAGCTTCCTAATATTGAGTTGCACCCCCGTTTGCCCTCAGAACAGCCTCAATTCATCGGGGCATGGACTCTACTACAAGGTGTCGAAAGTGTTCCATAGGGATGCTGGCCCATGTTGACTCCAATTCTCTCCCACAGTTGTGTCAAGTTGGCTGAATGTCCTTTGGATGGTGGAACCTTTTGAGCGTGAAAAACCAAACAGTGTTGTAGTTCAAAGGCACTTCAAAGGCACTTCAATCTTCACTTCTCAATGGCACACATACACAACACATGTCTCAATGCTTTAAAATCTTTCTTTAGCCTGTTTCCTCCCCTTCTTCTAAACTGATTGAAGTGGATTTAACAAGTGACATCAATAAGGGATCATAGCTTTCACCTGGATTCACCTGGTCAGTTTATGTAATGGAAAGAGCAGGTGTTCCTATACACTCAGTGTGTATAGACAGTATGGACAGTTTATGAATATAAAAGTTGTGTACAGCAGTAGTTATATAGGATGAGCCATGACTAGAATACAGTATATATATATATACACACACACACACATACTCAACAGCATTGACCCTTCGCGACTGCATCCTGGTACTAAAGGGGTGTTGAGTTCAGAGCTACAGAGAACAGTACAGGAGACTAATCACCAAGGTATATTAGGTTGACCAAGGTCATATTAAACTATTTTCTTTCAATTCAATAAATGATACCAAGGAAAAACAATAAACTATTTTTCTAGGCAGATCTTCTAAACACCCTTTCTAGCAACTGTAAAACAACATGAATAATTGTAAGTTTGTCACGAGTTCCTTCATTTAGCCAGGGACCGAGCAGAGACTGGTATAATTATTTTAGACAAAGAGTGAATAGTTTCCCCTCTATGGTTAGAAACGTTTAGGCTCCACTTTTCATGGTTTATTTCTGTACTAAAACTAGCATGCATGAAGCACATGTTGCTCGGCTATTATATAACAGAAAGCAGCTGACTGGTTGTCGTCAGGCCCTTTACATAACTAGGCAAGTCAGTTAAGAACAAATTCTTATTTACAATGATGGCCTACCCCAGCCAAACCGGACAACACTGGGCCAATTGTGTGTCGCCCTATGGGACCAATCACGGCTGGATGTGATACAGCCTGGGTTCAAACCAGGGACTGTAGTGATGCCTCTTGCTGAGATGCAGTGCTTTAGACCGCTGCGCCACTCGGGTTTGAAGCAAAGCACCAAAGTATATTGGGTATTTATTTTTATCAAGTAATAACTGCAACTTCTGACCTTGTACTTCTATTGCCAACTGTAATTTCTTCCGCTTCTCAGCAGTTTTCTGTATGATTTGTTTGGTGTAGCTCCTGGACTCTTGGAAAGCTGATCTGTATGGTTTGTTAGGTGTAGCTCCTGGACTCTTGGAAAGCTGATCTGTATGGTTTGTTTGGTGTAGCTCCTGGACTCTTGGAAAGCTGATCTGTATGGTTTGTTTGGTGTAGCTCCTGGACTCTTGGAAAGCTGATCTGTATGGTTTGTTTGGTGTAGCTCCTGGACTCTTGGAAAGCTGATCTGTATGGTTTGTTTGGTGTAGCTCCTGGACTCTTGGAAAGCTGATCTGTATGGTTTGTTTGGTGTAGATCCTGGACTCTTGGAAAGCTGATCTGTATGGTTTGTTTGGTGTAGCTCCTGGACTCTTGGAAAGCTGATCTGTATGGTTTGTTTGGTGTAGCTCCTGGACTCTTGGAAAGCTGATCTGTATGGTTTGTTTGGTGTAGCTCCTGGACTCTTGGAAAGCTGATCTGTATGGTTTGTTTGGTGTAGCTCCTGGACTCTTGGAAAGCTGATCTGTATGGTTTGTTTGGTGTAGCTCCTGGACTCTTGGAAAGCTGATCTGTATGGTTTGTTTGGTGTAGCTCCTGGACTCTTGGAAAGCTGATCTGTATGGTTTGTTTAGGTGTAGCTCCTGGACTCTTGGAAAGCTGATCTGTATGGTTTGTTTGGTGTAGCTCCTGGACTCTTGGAAAGCTGATCTGTATGGTTTGTTTGGTGTAGCTCCTGGACTCTTGGAAAGCTGATCTGTATGATTTGTTAGGTGTAGCGCCTGGACTCTTGGAAAGCTGATCTGTATGATTTGTTAGGTGTAGCTCCTGGACTCTTGGAAAGCTGATCTGTATGATTTGTTAGGTGTAGCGCCTGGACTCTTGGAAAGCTGATCTGTATGGTTTGTTTGGTGTAGCTCCTGGACTCTTGGAAAGCTGATCTGTATGATTTGTTAGGTGTAGCTCCTGGACTCTTGGACAGCTGATCTGTATGGTTTGTTTGGTGTAGCTCCTGGACTCTTGGAAAGCTGATCTGTATGGTTTGTTTGGTGTAGATCCTGGACTCTTGGAAAGCTGATCTGTATGGTTTGTTTGGTGTAGCTCCTGGACTCTTGGAAAGCTGATCTGTATGGTTTGTTTGGTGTAGCGCCTGGACTCTTGGAAAGCTGATCTGTATGGTTTGTTTGGTGTAGATCCTGGACTCTTGGAAAGCTGATCTGTATGGTTTGTTTTAGCTGCACTGCAGCATTGGGAATGATAAGAACTCTGGACACTCTTTCTTTCGTATTAATATTCCCCCTATTTAAGGTAGTGATTTATGCTGTGGCTGTGGCATTACATGCCAAATATTATCCACATAAATGTTCTTCCCTGTCTGCCTCAAAGTGATACAGACTGACCAATTAGGAGATGTGTGTGTATGTGTGTGTGTGATGTTACGATATAATTCACATCAGCTGTCAGGACTACAGATGGTTATGATCAGAGAGACTGAGAGGCCTCTGACAATTCCCTTAGAAAGAGCATCATCTGTTTTTCATATGGCCGTATGTGTGTGTGTGTGTGTGTCAACTCTGAAACCATTGACCCCATGACCTGCTCTTCAACTTACAGTACAGCACTCAGAATAGTCATCTGCCATGATGGGAGTATGGGGAACTGCTGGTTGTGTGTGGGTGTGATACTGTGGTGACATGGGATGTGTCAGGCTTCACAGTGTACTGTACAGTAGGTTATCCCTCTCTGATGGTACAGCACACTTCTCCTGTTAGTCTTTCACAGTCAAGTCCTCACATTAAGTCCTCACAGTCAATGTTTGTCTTAATATTTTTCACATCCCATTATATAAAGTCTATACAGTATGTTCATTTCCAGTAAAGTATTTAAAATCCACGTCAAATTCAAATTAACATGAACATCAATAAACCCGAGAGAGAGAGAGAGAGAGAGAGAGAGAGAGAGAGAGAGAGAGAGAGAGAGAGAGAGAGAGAGACTCAAAGTGGATTTCACAGGCGCGTAATGATCTCACTGACATCAGTAACCTCCCCAGTCAGCTGAGATTTCCTCCTGCAGCCCGTCTTGGTGATGCATCTTAGCCCTCCTATCACATGTAGAACACAACAGGAGGATGATAACACAACGGTGATGGAGGGAGGGGAGAGAACTAGTGATGTTATGTTTGATACCAGAGGTCCGAGGTATGCGCTGAAATCGCTAAGCAGTTTACATCAATGCAGTGGGCCAATCGATGCCTGTATCACTTTATCAGAAGCACGTGATCAATGACGTCCGAATCTTTGTTTCGTCGAACAACCACCTGATTGGTTTGGTATTGGTTTGGTAGAAGACAAAAAGGCTACGCTGTGCACGTTCTACGGTGTGTTGGACGTCACCTTTAATCATTTGTCTGCTCTAAATTCTTTTGACCAGCATGTGCCACTAGTGTACACTGTATCGATCAAAGCCTCGAGTAATGACATTATTTTTGACACAATTGGCTGGAAAGCCTCAATGCTTCAGGAAGCTTTCTTTCCCCATCACTAGGAGAGCAGGATGGTAACAGAGGTGAGGGAGGAGGAGGGTATTTATTCTTCATTAACCTCCTGTCTCCTGACTGCACGCTCTCTGTTGCCTTGTGATCAGAGCCATGTTCTCTCTCTCAGACATCGCTATACATACTAATAAATGTATTAATAAATCGAATAAATGTTTTTTATATAGTGCCAAATAAGGGTTCTTTAGCTATTGAAGGGCTCTAAGTGTTATTGGAGTCAGTATTGTTCCACATAGAAACATCACGCTTCCCAAAGATACCTTGAGGGACAATGTAGTGCATTGTCTTCCGACAGATGGCATCATTCTAACTCAATGCCTTACACTTGGCATAGAGTCTGTCCTTGCAATATCATGATGCTTCATCAATGTGCAGTCGAGGTCTAGCTGTTAATAAATGGACTGTTTTCTCTCCCAGCACCCCGTCTCTTCATAGAGAACATGTGCTTACAGCACATCACTGTATGGTTTATCATGTAGCACCCAGGAGACTCATGTAATTATCCTCCTCTCAGCGCTGCTGTAGCTTCATTTCTCTTGTTTATCACACCATACTCACTTCAAGAGTGAGAGCGGTGCTTGTTTTCCCCTCAGTTGAATATAGCATTCTGGACTAATTTGTCACACCATTCCCAGGATGACTGAACTAAGACATCACCATCCACCAGAGAAGGTGGAACCAGGGCTGGTGGAAGTACAGAACCATTGTTGGCCCTGTGAGAAGCTGAAATCTCTGCAGACTAGTAGGGTGAGATCTCCAACAGAGATACTGTTCAGAGTGAAGGATGTGTGTGTGTGTGTGTGTGTGTGTGTGTGTGTGTGTGTGTGTGTGTGTGTGTGTGTGTGTGTGTGTGTGTGTGTGTGTGTGTGTGTGTGTGTGTGTGTGTGTGTGTGTGTGTGTGTGTGTGTGTGTCTAAACTAGGATTACAAAAAGGTCAAAGAGATCCATTTAGGGACCACGCTAGAGGACTTTAAGTGGGAACCCAAGATGCCAGTTGGGTGATATGATCTGCAGTGAAGTTATGAAGTCTGTGGCGAGCCAGAGAAAAATACCTGTTGGTTTAGTTAGAACTGCCAGGCTCCCACAACACCACAGTGATGTCTGTCTGTCTGCCTGTCTGTCCATACAGAAACCTACAGGCCAGTCAAACACACAACATGGTCTCTTTTGAATATTTCAAAATGGTGGCATTTAACAACTTTAGTTATACAGTATGTCACATAAGTTGACATTACTTATACAGTATATCACTATTATGACATACTACTTAGCTTATACAGTGCATTCGGAAGGTATTCCCTTGACTTTTTCCCTTGACTTTTTCCACATTTGTTACGTTACAGCCTTATTCTAATATGGATTAAATAAACAAATGTCTTCATCAATCTACACACAATGCCCCATAATGACGAAGCGAAAAGAGGTTTTTATACATTTTTGCAAATTTTTGCTCCGAGGCAGGATTGTGTCGAGGCACAGATCTGGGGAAGGGTACCAAAAAATGTCTGCAGAATTTGTATTTGTATTTATTATGGATCACCATTAGCTGCCAAAGCAGCAGCTACTCTTCCTGGGGTCCAGAAAAATGAAGGCAGTTTATACATTGAAGGTCCCCAAGAACACAGTGGCTTCCATCATTCTTAAATGGAAGAAGTTTAGAACCACTAAGACTCTTCCTAGAGCTGGCCACCCGGCCAAACTGAGCAATCGGGGGAGAAGGGCCTTGGTCAGGGAGGTGACCAAGATTGAACTCTTTGGTCTGAATGCCAAGTATTCACGTCTGGAGAAAACCTGGCACTATCCAAACGTTGAAGTATGGTGGTGGTAGCATCATGCTGTGAGGATGATTTTCAGTGGCAGGGACTGGGAAAGATGAACGGAGCAAAGTACAGAGAGATCCTTGATGATAACCTGCTTCAGAGCACTCAGGACCTCAGACTGGGGGAGAAGGTTCGCATTCGAGCAGGACAACGACCCTAAGCACACAGCCAAGACAACACAGGAGGGGCTTCGGGACAAGTGTCTGAATGTCCTTGAGTGGCCCTGCCAGAGCTTGGACTTGAAACCGGTCAAACATCTCTGGAGAGAGCTGAAAATAACTGTACAGCGACGCTCCCCATCCACCCTGACAGAGCTTGAGAGGATCTGCTGAGAAGAATGAGAGAAACTCCCCAAATACAGGTGTGCCAAACTTGTAGAGTAATACCCAGGAAGACTTGAGGCTGTAATTGATGCCAAAGGTGCTTCAGCAAAGTACTGAGTAAAGGGTATGAATACGGGTTGTGGTTAGGGTCTGCAACATACACTGGCTTTAAATTGCTTTTGTCGGCTTGGTTTAACCCCAGGTCCTGTGAACATGTTTGAGTTGAACAGACCCAGTGTCAGTGGAGGCCTGCAGGGCTTTAGAAAGCAGAGAGCAGGCCAGGCTTAGACCAGTGATAACATAACGCAACGAGGGCCTGTTCTCACCAAGTGTGTTTATAGGCTAGTGAATGGATGGTTTTTAAGAGCTTGAGCATCTGAACTGGAAAGTCACCAAGAGTACTGGAACCACTCACCTCTCAGAATGAGAGGACCTTGAATGGTCTGATGACTCACAAGCTTGTTTCCCTGACAAAGTTGTTTTCACAGAGAGAAAAAGTCAATTTTCCACAATCAGCAAAAACATTCAAAAGTTGAATGTATTTTGTTTCGATTCATTTTTAAAATTTTTATCAACATTAAATTACACATGGAGTCATTTTCTGTCTTGGTAATGGCCTGTATCATACAGTGATGTTATTGTTATTGCCATCAACAGATCCCTTCCATGTTGATTACAATCTGAAAGCATGGGAAGTAGTTTATTGAGAAGACATTAAAGACAACAACCCAAACACAGTGGGCCCTGGTCAAAAATAGTGCACGAACTAGGGAATAGGGTGCCAAGCTGGGACACAGACAGGATTTCTTGGCAACATTAAAAGTATTCTTGTTTGGCCTCTGTATGCGTGGGGCACCACCATGGTACAGATCTGTATATTTGTCTAGATAAATGATGCACAAAACCCGTGTAGTTCACAGTCAGACAACATGCTCTCAATAGCCTGGCCCCTTTTTCTTTTTTTATACTTGAACGGGAATCTTTTATTTCCAGAGAGGTAATCACCCTCTGCTGTTTCTAGGAAACGGGTCGTTATCGGGTCGCAAATTAGTCCTTTGGGTGCCATCTTTAGAAGTGAGGAATGTTGGATCAGTCTGTCTGAGAGGTTGGCAGAGCAGGCAGCAGGGCAGCAGAGCATACTGCTTCAGCCCCAGCCCAGTCACCGTACCCTCTGGGGCCCCAGCCCTGTCACCGTACCCTCCGGGGCCCCAGCCCTGTCACCGTACCCTCTGGGGCCTCAGCCCTGTCACCGTGCCCTCTGGGGCCCCAGCCCTGTCACCGTGCCCTCTGGGGCCCCAGCCCTGTGACCGTACCCTCTGGGGCCCCAGTCCTGTCACCGTACCCTCTGGGGCCCCAGCCCTGTCACCTTACCCTCTGGGGCCCCAGCCCTGTCACCGGGCCCCAGCCCTGTCCTCTGGTGCCCTAGTGACGGCAGCAGCCCCCTCCAAGGAGAAGGCCACAGTTAACTCATGGGAAAATACTCTCTCGTAAACCCCTTTTCAATGTCACCACCACTCCCAGCACCTGTAGAGTGTAGATTCTATACTATGTAAAGGCTGGCCAGTCCAGGTTGTTTTGAATTAGGCTGGAGGTAGTGTGTCTCTGAGGAGGGAGTCCCAAAGCAGATATCTCCACTCAGGTCAGTCCTGGTAGTTTTGAGTCTTTCCCCCAAGTGTCCTGCCACCTGGAGCATTAAGGCTGAAGGTAGTGTGTCCCTGAGGAGGGAGTCCCAGAACAGGGATCTCTGGGGCTAGGTCTGACACGTCCAGTCGGATGCAGCCCAAATCAGACCCTTTGGGTTGTGAAGGCAGTAGAGTTCCACATAATACCTATTTTAACTGACCCTGGCTCAATTGAACTTGGTTCATTTTCAATCTTTAAAAACCCTACACAGGTCCCCAAGGGTCCTCTTAAGTACTGTTGTCTATGTGGTGCTATTACAAATATACTCAAAATATGGTACTGCTTTTACTATAACCCTCTGATGAATATAATGGTTATTGTATTGTCACAGTAACATGATAATGTGTCTCATTATATTGAGCTCTGAGTTTAAGTCTTGGACAGCAAAGATAAGGCTATGTTTGCATCCCAAATGACACCCTATTCCCTATATAGAGCACTACTTTCGACCAGGGCCCAGAGGACTGTGGTCAAATGTAGTGCACTATGTAGGGAATATGGTGTCATATGGGACGGAACCTACTGCGTCATCTGAGAGACTTCCAAATGTCCTAAGCCCTCCCTTCCAAATGTCAAACATAGATTCCCAGAGCTCATGTGAACTCAGATATGCAACTCAGTTGTTGAGAAAGATGTGACTTATTCAACTAAACTTGCTGTAAAATGTATTTGACCTGTCTTTAGTCCCTTTACGGTTGTACAGTTCATGGTTTTCTTCTCAGAAAAATCTCAATACTGAACACCTATGTGGGTGTTTCAGCTATTGATATACTGCCACTTTCGTCCAAATCTTCTGTCAATATGCCAACATATAGGCTACCAAAACATACTAAAGTCACAGGAAAGAGAGAATCATTTTAGTTCACTACTTCCTAAGGCAAGGTTGTGTTATTGTGACCCAGATAGATCCACCAATCAGGGCCTCTATTTATATGTATCTGCTGTGTGATTGGTCTGGTCCAGTGTGTGTGAGATGGAAGCCATCAGGCCAGTGCCATGGAGAGTGACAGAGGAAAAGGTCATATGATTGATAAAGCTATGGATGGAAACACTGTGGGTGGGAACAGCCCTGTTGTTATGCCCCAACCCATTACCCATGAACTATTTCCGCGGTTTCAAACTACGGTCTAAACGCGGTGTTTGTGACCTATTCACAAAGACTTTCAGAGTAGGTGTGTAGAAATAGCAGCAGTTTGGCCTTTAAATCATAATAAGGAAGACTACATGGACAGGAGGGACCTGCCCTAGATCAGTACTCCTACTCTGAGACACTTTTTGAGTACAAAAAGGTCTGTGGGAGCCTGCTGCTGCTGAGTGTCTGTGTGATAAGTGAGATGGGGATGCGGTAGTTTTGAGGGGCTGTTGCCAACTCTCACCTTGGCTGCATCTCACTTTTATCCTAAGTGCACCAGATACTCTATATCAGTCTAAATGTCACGGTACACTCTTCTAAAAAAGGGTTCCAAAAGGGTTCTTTATAGAGGAATAGGGTTTTACCATGAACCGTTTTGATCTGAAGAACCCTTTTTGGAAGACAAGGGTTTTTTTGTTTGGCAAAAGGTTCTACCTAGAACCTTTAACATCTTAAGAACTGTTTTTGGGTTCTTTAAAGAACCATATATCATATTCCCAGCATGCTCTATTGCAGGATGATTTTTAGAATTGTTTGTTTTAATATCTGTGTTTTTGCATTGATTGGTTAATAAATGTTATGCTACACAAAGATAAATAGCATACATTTTTCTAAACTATACAATCTGTTAGTAGTTGGACTTATTGCACTCGTTACTGAGATGGTTGTTCCAGTTTAGATTTTATTTATTTATTTAACCTTTATTTAACTAGGCAAGTCAGTTAAGAACAAATTCTTATTTTCAATGACGGCCTAGGATCATTGGGTTAACTGCCTGTTCAGGGGCAGAACGACAGATTTGTACCTTGTCAGCTCGGGGATTTGAACTGATTGATGACTGAGGTCGTCTCTGTATTCATTCTTCCCTACCCTGGCAGTCATTCTGAATGCAGGCTACGGTGATAAATAAATACACTTGTTGGATATCGTAACTCTGTCTGGATTCCAATAGGAATTAAATATCGCATTGCAAGCTAGTATAATGTGACTTGCAGGCCCTACATAGAGGGTTCTGCAAAGGGTTCTATCTATCAACAAAAAGGGTTCCCCTATGGTGACAAACCGAGGAACCCTACATGGTTTTACTTAGCACCTGTTTTATCCTAAGAGTGTAAATGTAATAACACAGGCAGTCGACAATGTGGAAGAGATACAGTTGAAGTCGGAAGTTTATACATACACCTTAGCCAAATACATTTAAACTCTGTTTTTCACCATTCCTGACGTTTAATCCTCGTAAAAATTCCCTGTCTTAGGTCAGTTAGGATCACCACTTTATTTTAAGAATGTGAAATGTCAGAATAATTGTATAGAGAATTATTTATTTCAGCTTTTATTTCTTTCATCACATTCCCAGTGGGTCAGAAGTTTACATACACTCAATTAGTCAAACATTTCAGGTAGCCTTCCACAAGCTTCCCACAATAAGTTGGGTGAATTTTGTCCCATTCTTCCTGACAGAGCTCGTGTAACTGAGTCAGGTTTGTAGGCCTCCTTGCTCGCACATGCTTTTTCAGGTCTGCCCACAAATGTTCGATAGGATTAAGGTCAGGGCTTTGTGATGGCCACTCCAATACCTTGACTTTGTTGTCCTTAAGCCATTTTGCCACAACTTTGGAAGTATGTCATTGTCCATTTGGAAGACCCATTTGTGACCAAGCTTTAACTTTAACTGATGTCCTGAGATGTTGCTTCAATCTTTACACATCATTTTCATACCTCATGATACCATCTATTTTGTTAAGTGCACCAGTCCCTCCTGCAGCAAAGCACCCCACAACAGGATGGTGCCACACCTGTGCTTCACGGTTGGGATGGTGTTCTTCGACTTGCAAGCATCCCCCTTTTTCCTCCAAACACAACAATGGTTATTATGACCAAGCAGTTCTATTTTTGTTTCATCAGACCAAAGGACATTTCTCCAAAAGGTACGATCTTTGTCCCAATGTGCAGTTGCAAACCGTAGTCTGGCTTTTTATGGTGGTTTTGGAGCAGTAGCTTCTTCCTTGCTGAGCGGCCTTTCAGTTTATGTTGATATAGGACTCGTTTTACTGTGCATATAGATACTTTTGTACCTGTTTCCTCCAGCATCTTCACAAGGTCCTTTGCTGTTGTTCTGGAATTCCCTTGCACTCTTCGTACCAATGTACGTTCATCTCTAGGAGACAGAACGCATCTCCTTCCTGAGCAGTATGACTGCTGCATGGTCCCATGGTGTTTATACTTGCATACTATTGTTTGTACAGATGAACGTGGTACCTTCAGGCATTTGGAAATTGCTCCCAAGGATGAACCAGACTTGTGGAGGTCTCCAATTTTTTGGCTGATTTCTTTTGATTTTCCCATGATGTCAAGCAAAGAGGCACTGAGTTTGAAGGTAGGCCTTGAAATACATCCACAGGTACACCTCCAATTGACTCAAATTATGTCAATTAGCCTATCAGAAGCTTCTAAAGCCATGACATCATTTTCTGGAATTACAGTGAATTATATGTCAAATAATCTGTCTGTAAACAATTGTTGGAAACATTACTTGTGTCATGCACAAAGTAGATGTCCTAACCGACTTGCCAGAACTATAGTTTGTTAACAAGACATTTGTGGAGTGGTTGAAAAAAAAGAGTTTTAATGAATCCAACCTCAGAGTTTTTAAACTTCTGACTTCAACTGTAGCTCTCTACAGCTTGTTTATGCAAGGCAAATGTTTACCTTCTGCATCCTCACTAGAGTGATGTCGTGAAATATGTTGATATTACAGACCGTTATTAGGTGCAACTTGTGTCGCCATTATTTACGATCTCCAACACATAAATGTAGGCAGAGACTCTCCTAGGAGTTTTTTTTTGTCAATGGTAGTCAGTCAGAGCTTCAATTAAGCCTCAGCCCAATAGAATAGTGTAGGCTTGGCACTTGGCTCACTCATCTACATTGGCAGAGTGGTATCCTGCAGTTTCTCTTTTGAAGACATAAGAAGAAGGAAGGACTAGAAAAGAAGAAAGGAAGAAGAAGGACTAGAAAAGAAGAAAGGAAGAAGAAGGACTAGAAAAGGCAAATAAGCCCACAGTAAAGGCAGGAGAAAGTCCAAGGCTTATCACAGTCTCTCCACTGCAGGCTACATTCTGCTCACTTTGTACTAGAAATGGCATCCCTTGCCCACGTTGTAGGCATATTCATGGGTTGTTTTCTGTACTATTGTGTGTGTGTGTATTCTGGCTTTCAGTCAGTTGATCCTGTTGCTCAATGCTTTTAACAGCTTGTGTTTTAGGATGATGTGTTATTATAAACCACGTCTATTGCTTTGTAATGCTCCTTTATTATTCACATAATAACAGAGTCCTTCAAACACACTTGAAGGAGTTGATTTGATCTCAGATTTAAAACAGATAGGGTATGGTGATGCTCCTCTTATGGGATCTTAGAAGGTGTCCCAAATGGCACCCTATTCCCTATATAGTGCACCCTATATAGAACCCTACAGGCCCTCTGGTCAAAAGTAGTGCACTACATGGTGAATAGTGTGCCATTTGGGACGCATCCTAATTCATTTTTCTGAGGGTTGGTTTGTTGGTTGGTTGGGGGTCTGGAGTTTGGAGACTGTGTGTGCCTGCTGAGGCGAGGCATGGATCTGTGTCAATCCCCTGTTGTAACGAGGCACTAGTCCCGTGGTAAATATTTAAAGTTGTATGCTAGCAGAACCAAAGGCTTCACAGACGCCACTCACTTTCCGGGCTTTGTTGATCAGACAGTCGGCGGAGTTCAATGGTGCTCATTCTTTGGATGGTTTCACACACACACACTGGGAGAGACATACACACACACACCAGCCCAGATCCTTTCTGCTGCGGCAGGACCAGTGATCCTGACAGTTCTCCTACTTACAGTAAAGACACGTTCCCTCTCTGCCTTCTGTGCCTTTGCAGTTCATGAATAAAAAAAGTTAAAAAGTTTAGTCCTTGAAATACTGCAGGATAATGAGAACTGCTTCCCTTGTAGACCTTTAATGACAGTTTCAAGGACATTGGCTTTGTGCGTTTTCTCAAAAAGTTCAGTGTTCACACTGAAAGCTTTAGTTGTTGGCATTGTAAAGTTAGTCAATGTGATTCTGTGCTGTAGGACTTAAGATCCATCTGAACCATCTAAAATAGAACGATTTGATTGGATTATGTGGTAGAGTATTCATTATTATCAAATGTCTGTCATGGCTGACCTGTTTTACTACTGCTGCTATCTGCACAACATAACAGATTAATAACTGTAATATTTACAGTGTCTCAAATTGTCAAACCATTGGTCTTTGACCTAACCCAGTGACATATAGGCTAGTATTAAAGCTGACTGTCAGTTGATATAGAATCCAATGTAGGCCTATAGAATAAGTGAACTCTTTGACACATAATGTAATGGCACAGTTGAGTCGTATTGACGTACTGTTCTCCATACTGTCAGTATTATCCAGTGTTCATCAGCTCATACTGTATGTGAAGATGAAATATGGATCCATCTTGCTCTTTACAGATTGAGATGCCTGGTGAAGCAGCTGGACAAGGGAGAAGTGAATGTGGTGGACCTGAGGAAGAATATAGAGTATGCAGCCTCTGTTCTAGAGGCAGTCTATATCGATGAAACCAGGTGAGTGCATTTCAAAGAAATCCCATTCCATGCATGACTACAGCAAGTATATTGCACTTTCTGCACGGCTGAAGGTACAGGAAAGAACGGCACAAATACAACTCACAGACAATACAAGTCATATATATATATAAAACATATTCTGATGATAAAATTCCTTGACAGAATCGAGTGCAGTACTACCAGTGTGGTACTATTCTGTTTTAGTGCCTTAGCTCAGACAGTTTGGAAAGTGAGGTTTCCAGTGCAAACAGTGTCTATGTGTATGCTTATCAAAGCCCTTCAGTTCTCCCTATGTGTCTCAGTTCTCTCTGTGTCTGGCCTGTTATTTTACTGATTAAGGTTATCCCTCCAGCCATCAATGACTGTGTGTGTGTGTGTGTGTGTGTGTGTGTGTGTGTGTGTGTGTGTGTGTGTGTGTGTGTGTGTGTGTGTGTGTGTGTGTGTGTGTGTGTGTGTGTGTGTGTGTGTGTGTGTGTGTGTGTGTGTGTGTGTGTGCGTGCGTTCACATGCGTGTACATGTGCGTGTGTATGCTTATATGTGTGTTGAAGCCAGAGACAGGGAGAAAACGTCAGGGGGGAACGTCTGTCTTCAAATGGGGTGACAGATAAACTGAAAGGAGGCTGATCCACTCCCTGCTTTACTTCTTCAACTCCATGTGGGAAGCTTTCCATCTCTCCATGGAGGAGACTATTAAACTAGATTCTGACTGAGCCCCACACCCCCCTCAGTCTGGGCTGTTGTGGCTGTAGTTGTTTATGCAGACTGCAGTGTGTCAGCTCAGCTGTGCTCTCCAACGATAAGCAGGTGTTTACATAGCCTGTAGACTGATCACAGAGCAGGCATGTTGACAGAGCTCATGTTCAACAACTCTCTCTCTCTCTCTCTCTCTCTCTCTCTCTGTCTCTCTGTCTTTCTCTCTGTCTTTCTCTCTCTCTCTCTCTCTCTCTCTCTCTCTCTCTCTCTCTCAGGCCCCAATTATATCTCTCTGAGGCCCCAATTCTATCTCCCTCTCTTTAGTATTGGCTCTTCATTAACAAGGCTTTGGTCCTCAGTGCTAGAACTCTCTTCAATCACCACAACACAAGGCATGTTTGCCAGAAAGCACTGCTACATTTCCAGAAGTTTGATCCAAACAAAATAATGAAGTCGTTCTTTGTGTGCATCCCAGATGGCACCATACTTACTATGTCGTTTATTCTTGTTTTTTACGGTCGTTCAGTTTTACAATTTCAGAATAATTACTTGCAGAAGGAAGTCCTGACCTGCACCCGTATCACCATTCTACACACCTAATTTCCTTACGTTAGCATCTAATCTAATGTTGACACTATAATTACATCATGAAAAATATCTGCTTCTCTTCTCCTTCATTGGCCACATTTTCATGAAGACTAAAGATCTGTTTTCCAGTTAGTAAATCACCAAGGCTATTTTCCTCAGTTAAATAAGATGACTCACTGTGAGACAGGAAGAAGGGAAACAAAACAAACTGCAATGAAGTCGTTCTTTGTGTGCATCCCAAATGGCACCATATATACTATGTAGTGCATTAGTTGGTCAGTACCCATAGACTTTGATTGAATCATATTTGTGTAGTAATTTTGTTTTCCATCATAATAAATCATTATTTATTTTCACGGTCGCTCAGTATTACAATTTCAGAATAATTACTTGCAGAAGGAAGTCCTGACCTGCACCCTTATCGCAATTCTAAAGGCCTCATTTCCTTACGTTAGCAATCTAACCTAATGTTGACACTATAATCACATCATGAAAAATATATGCCTCTCTTTTCCTTCATTGGCCACATTTTCTTTCACATGAAGACTAAAGATCTGTTTTCCAGTTAGTAAATCACCAAGGCTATTTTCCTCAGTAAAACAAGATGACTCACTGTGAGACAGGAAGAAGGGAAACAAAACAAACTGCAGTGGAAAGAGAACCTGTCAGTTACACTTCATTCAGTTTGAACTCCATTCAGCTTTCAGAAAGACATTTACTGGAGATCACACAGCTCCATACCAGGACAGGTAAACAGACATTTACTGGAGATCACACAGCTCCATACCAGGACAGGTAAACAGACATTTACTGGAGATCACACAGCTCCATACCAGGACAGGTAAACAGACATTTACTGGAGATCACACAGCTCCATACCAGGACAGGTAAACAGACATTTACTGGAGATCACACAGCTCCATACCAGGACAGGTAAACAGACATTTACTGGAGATCACACAGCTCCATACCAGGACAGGTAAACAGACATTTACTGGAGATCACACAGCTCCATACCAGGACAGGTAAACAGACATTTACTGGAGATCACACAGCTCCATACCAGGACAGGTAAACAGACATGTACTGGAGATCACACAGCTCCATACCAGGACAGGTAAACAGACATGTACTGGAGATCACACAGCTCCATACCAGGACAGGTAAACAGACATTTACTGGAGATCACACAGCTCCATACCAGGACAGGTAAACAGACATGTACTGGAGATCACACAGCTCCATACCAGGACAGGTAAACAGACATTTACTGGAGATCACACAGCTCCATACCAGGACAGGTAAACAGACATTTACTGGAGATCACACAGCTCCATACCAGGACAGGTAAACAGACATTTACTGGAGATCACACAGCTCCATACCAGGACAGGTAAACAGACATTTACTGGAGATCACATAGCTCCATACCAGGACAGGTAAACAGACATTTACTGGAGATCACACAGCTCCATACCAGGACAGGTAAACAGACATTTACTGGAGATCACACAGCTCCATACCAGGACAGGTAAACAGACATTTACTGGAGATCACACAGCTCCATACCAGGACAGGTAAACAGACATTTACTGGAGATCACACAGCTCCATACCAGGACAGGTAAACAGACATTTACTGGAGATCACACAGCTCCATACCAGGACAGGTAAACAGACATTTACTGGAGATCACACAGCTCCATACCAGGACAGGTAAACAGACATTTACTGGAGATCACACAGCTCCATACCAGGACAGGTAAACAGACATTTACTGGAGATCACACAGCTCCATACCAGGACAGGTAAACAGACATTTACTGGAGATCACACAGCTCCATACCAGGACAGGTAAACAGACATTTACTGGAGATCACACAGCTCCATACCAGGACAGGTAAACAGACATTTACTGGAGATCACACAGCTCCATACCAGGACAGGTAAACAGACATTTACTGGAGATCACACAGCTCCATACCAGGACAGGTAAACAGACATTTACTGGAGATCACACAGCTCCATACCAGGACAGGTAAACAGACATTTACTGGAGATCACACAGCTCCATACCAGGACAGGTAAACAGACATTTACTGGAGATCACACAGCTCCATACCAGGACAGGTAAACAGACATTTACTGGAGAACACACAGCTCCATACCAGGACAGGAAAACAGACATTTACTGGAGATCACACAGCTCCATACCAGGACAGGTAAACAGACATTTACTGGAGATCACACAGCTCCATACCAGGACAGGTAAACAGACATTTACTGGAGATCACACAGCTCCATACCAGGACAGGTAAACAGACATTTACTGGAGATCACACAGCTCCATAACAGGACAGGTAAACAGACATTTACTGGAGATCACACAGCTCCATACCAGGACAGGTAAACAGACATTTACTGGAGATCACACAGCTCCATACCAGGACAGGTAAACAGACATTTACTGGAGATCACACAGCTCCATAACAGGACTGGTAAACAGACATTTACTGGAGATCACACAGCTCCATACCAGGACAGGTAAACAGACATTTACTGGAGATCACACAGCTCCATACCAGGACAGGTAAACAGACATTTACTGGAGATCACACAGCTCCATACCAGGACAGGTAAACAGACATTTACTGGAGATCACACAGCTCCATACCAGGACAGGTAAACAGACATTTACTGGAGATCACACAGCTCCATACCAGGACAGGTAAACAGACATTTACTGGAGATCACACAGCTCCATACCAGGACAGGTAAACAGACATGTACTGGAGATCACACAGCTCCATACCAGGACAGGTAAACAGACATTTACTGGAGATCACACAGCTCCATACCAGGACAGGTAAACAGACATTTACTGGAGATCACACAGCTCCATACCAGGACAGGTAAACAGACATGTACTGGAGATCACACAGCTCCATACCAGGACAGGTAAACAGACCTTTACTGGAGATCACACAGCTCCATACCAGGACAGGTAAACAGACCTTTACTGGAGATCACACAGCTCCATACCAGGACAGGTAAACAGACATTTACTGGAGATCACACAGCTCCATACCAGGACAGGTAAACAGACATTTACTGGAGATCACATAGCTCCATACCAGGACAGGTAAACAGACATTTACTGGAGATCACACAGCTCCATACCAGGACAGGTAAACAGACATTTACTGGAGATCACATAGCTCCATACCAGGACAGGTAAACAGACATTTACTGGAGATCACACAGCTCCATACCAGGACAGGTAAACAGACATTTACTGGAGATCACACAGCTCCATACCAGGACAGGTAAACAGACATTTACTGGAGATCACAAAGCTCCATACCAGGACAGGTAAACAGACATTTACTGGAGATCACACAGCTCCATACCAGGACAGGTAAACAGACATTTACTGGAGATCACACAGCTCCATACCAGGACAGGTAAACAGACATTTACTGGAGATCACACAGCTCCATACCAGGACAGGTAAACAGACATTTACTGGATATCACACAGCTCCATACCAGGACAGGTAAACAGACATTTACTGGAGATCACACAGCTCCATACCAGGACAGGTAAACAGACATTTACTGGAGATCACACAGCTCCATACCAGGACAGGTAAACAGACATTTACTGGAGATCACACAGCTCCATACCAGGACAGGTAAACAGACATTTACTGGAGAACACACAGCTCCATACCAGGACAGGTAAACAGACATTTACTGGAGATCACACAGCTCCATACCAGGACAGGTAAACAGACATTTACTGGAGATCACACAGCTCCATACCAGGACAGGTAAACAGACATTTACTGGAGAACACACAGCTCCATACCAGGACAGGTAAACAGACATTTACTGGAGATCACACAGCTCCATACCAGGACAGGTAAACAGACATTTACTGGAGATCACACAGCTCCATACCAGGACAGGTAAACAGACATTTACAAGACTCAATATACCTGGCCTCTCAACTCATTACTTTACAATCAGCAATGGAAACAAAGAGTGACATTTATAGCATACCTTTGCAGGAAATGGAACCTACAGTATACTACACTGTTAGCCGTTTTTGTAATTTTATCAGTAACTTACTGTATAAATTAAACGTATGATACTGTATACTCCTGAGTGGCGCAGTGGTCTAAGGACACTGCATCTCAGTGCAAGAGGCGTCACTGCAGTACTTGGTTTACTCCCGGTCGTGACTGGGAGTCCCATAGGGCGGCGCACTATTGGCCTAGCGTTGGCCGGGGTAGGCCATCATTGTAAATAAGAATCTGTTCTTAACTGACTTGCCTAGTTAAATAAATATACACTGAATGCAGTAGATTACCATAGAATGCACAGTAAAATACCGTACTGTACAGCGTACTGTAAAGTATGCTGCACTGGGATGAAAAAGAATTGCTGGCGCATGTATATAGGGAACAGATCAGAGTGCTAGGGGGTCCTAAATGGTTTAAGGGCTGAATATTTACCCATGTCCATTTAATCTCTTTTGCCCTGTAATCATGGCCAGTTTAGAAGCCTTTTGTTTAGGCCTCTAGAAGTGCAAGTTATATAAAACACCTAGTATTTATTAATATGCAAATGCCTACAGCCAACCTGCTTGTTCTAATCCCTTGTAATTACAGTAAAATTATGTACAAATAATTTTCTTACAGTTTAGTAGTCAATTTCACTGTATTGAACTGTGTTTCATTCCTCTGGCGTCAAATTATCATGTATATCTCAGTATTGTATTGGCACTATCCAGTGATAGTCAGAGATATCACAAGATATCTTGTTGTAATTACAATTATTTTGAACACCAATGTATCCTTAACTACAACAACATTTTCCGTAAAAGGTTAAAGAAAGTTTTTCCCTGCTATGACTGTGATGTTTTTTTTATCAGCCTTGTTTGAATGCACTGACTGTAAGTTGATAAGGACAAGAACTCCTGCTAAATGACCAAAATCTAAATATGAATGTGTTATTGAATATCATACAGATTGGTTTCCCCACACCCTAAGTTGTAAAACAAGACACCTTATCACTGACTCTGTTATGTTTATTCATGATTTGGAAAAAGACATCAAATCAAATCATCAAATCAAATTGTATTGGTCACCTGCGCCGGATACAACAGGTTTAGAATTAACAGTAAAATGCTTCCTTATGAGCCCTTTACCAACAGTGCAGAGTTCAAAAGTAAGACAAAACACAGTAAAAACAATAACGAGGCTACATACAAGGAGTACCAGTAGTGAGTCAATGTGCAGGGGTACGAGGTAGTTAAGGGAATGGAGGTAATATCGTATGTACAGTGCATTTAAACCCCTTGAATTTTTCCACATTTTGTTACGTTATAGCCTTATTCTAAAATAAATTAAATAAAACATTTTCCCCGTCAATCTACACACAACACCTCATAATAACAAAGCGAAAACAGGTTTTTAGAAATGTTTGCAAATGTGTAAATAATAAAAAACAGAAATACCCTATTTACATAAGTATTCAGACCCTTTGCTATGAGACTCAAAATTACATTCAACATCCTTGAGATGTTTCTACAAATTGTTGAACATGATTTGGAAAGGCACACACCTGTCTATATAAGGTCCCACAGTGGACAGTGCATGTCAGAGCAAAAACCAAACCGTGAAGTCGAAGGAATTGTCCGTAGCCCTCCGAGGTAAGATTGTGTCTAGGCACAGATCTGGGGAAGGGTACCAAAAAATGTCTTCAGCATTGAAGGTCCCCAAGAACACAGTGGCCTCCATCATTCTTAAATGGAAGAAGTTTGGAACCACCAAGAATCTCCCTAGAGCTGACTGCCCGCTGAACTGAGCAATTGGGAAGAAGGGCCTTGGTCAGTGAGGTGATCAAGAACCCGATGGTCATGCTGACAGAGCTCCAGAGTTCCTCTGTGGAGATGGGAGAACCTTCCAGAAGTGCAACCATCACTGCAGCACTCCACCAATCAGGCCTTTATGGTAGAGTGGCCAGACGGAAGCCACTCCTCAGTAAAAAGCACATGACTGCACGCTTGGATTTTGCCAAAAGGCACCTAAAAGGACTCTCAGACCATGAGAAACAAGATTCCAAGCTCTTTGGCCTGAATTCCCAGCGTCACGTCTGGTGAAAATCTGGCACTATCCCTACAGTGAAGCATGGTGGTGGCAGTATCATGCTGTTGGGATGTTTTTTCAGTGGCAGGGACTGGGAGACTAGTCAGGATCAAGGGAAAGATGAACGGAGCAAAGTACAGAGAGATCCTTGATGAAAACCTGCTCCAGAGAGCTCAGTACCTCAGACTAGGGTGAAGGTTCACCTTCCAACAGGGCAACGACCCTAAGCACACAGCCAAGACAACGCAGGAGTGGCTTCGGGGCATGTCTCTGATTGTCCTTGAGTGGTCCAGCCAGAGCTCGGACTTGAACCCGGTCGAACATCTCTGGAGAGACCTGAAAATAGCTGTGCAGAGACTTTCACCCTCCAACCTGACAGAGCTTGAGAGGAGAAGAATGGGAGAAACTCCCCAAATACAGGTGTGCCAAGCTTGTTACGTCAGACCCAAGACGAATCGAGGCTGTATTGACTGCCAAAGGTGCTTTTACAAAGTACTGAGTACATTTTTAATACATTTGCGAATTATGGGGTATTGTGTGTAGATATATGAGGGGGGGGGGACTATTTAATCCATTTTAGAATAAGGCTGTAACGTAACAAAATGAAAAAGTCAAGGGGTCTGAATACTTTCCGCATGCCATACCCTACCATACTATACCTCATAACCCTACCATACTATACCTCATAACCCTACTATAGCTCATAACCCTACCATACTATACCTCATAACCCTACCATACTATACCTCATAACCCTACCATACTATACCTCATAACCCTACTATAGCTCATAACCCTACCATACTATACTTCATAACCCTACCATACTATACCTCATAACCCTACCATACTATACCTCATAACCCTACCATACTATACCTCATAACCCTACCATACTATACCTCACAAAGAATGAATACATAATAGTAAATAAGGTTATCCAAGCAATAATAACAACCCTAGAGAGCAGTAAAAATAATAAAAATACATAGAAATAAATCCAGAAAAGTTAAATGGAATGTGTTATAACCCGGTCTGGCACATGTGGGTAGAGGTAAAAGTGACTAGGCGATCAGTATGTATAATAAACAGTAGCAGCAGCGTATAGCAG